>NC_141352.1:33048855-33403855 GCF_057382095.1 Aulonocara sp. 'chitande type north' Nkhata Bay
TATTTATTTTATCTCGACGAATGTGAGAAATGCAGCAGATGTATTGTAAAAGCGGCAGGTGAAGTCGAGAGGAAAGAACTAGCTGTTAGCTAGTAAGACTGTGACTGAGATTTATAGGCTGTGCTACAACTGAGAAGGTGCACCGATGAGGAGAGCCGATGGAGAAGGGAAAGTGAACTATTTTTAGTCAGCCAGTCCCCGGGACTGCTTTATACCAGTTTATGTGTTGAATTTTTAAACCACTAATGTACACAGATGACCTTATTAAAGACTGTGCTGTCATGAGTAAATAAAACATTACGATGATGTAACAACATGTTCTTTTTTTTTTCTTTTCTGTTTAATACTTTATTGGATTTGTGATGAGAAAACTTTGGCAAAAACATTTTGGGAACATTTTATGAGGAGTATAAATTTAGTTTAAAAGAAGCAACAGTTGAGCAACAGTTTCCACTCAGCTCACTCCGTTCATCCCTCTGGCCCCGCCGTGAAACACGGAGAGACAGAGGGACTGCTATATCATTCCTAAATATCAGGTATTCTTGTTCCAAGTCTTAATCCAAATGATGGCCTGTGGTACTGTTCGGGATTGGTCAGTTAATGTGAAATGACGCTGATGCAATATCCTGTTTAGTCATGTCCCAAGTCTGGGAAACATAAATTAGAGGATGAATCGCTAAACAAACTGAATGCAACTGGGTGTCCATAATTAAATGCAACAAAATGAAGTAAACACAGAATACAAAGTGCATTCAGCGGGGCCTTGGTTTTATAGCTGGAAACCAGGTTTAAGGTCTAACTTTGCTTGTTTAAGAACTTCATATGAAAACAAATGATGTAAAAACAGTCTCCCATCCACAAGATGGCAGCGATGTGCAGTTGATGCAATAAATTATACTCGGTATAATAGCATGTAATGTTGTTCTGCACTGATTTAGGTGTGTGATCGTGTCTTCTGCTTTTTAAATGAGATGCATTAAAGTAAAATTTAATCCGATCAATGGTCATAAAAAGTGGCCAAGAAGCCAAGTCGGTACCTGAGTCAAAAAATGAAACTTTCAGGATTGATTTAAATCTATAAAAGTACTAATGTAAATAATAACTTCTTTTTCACAGGCACATTGTATCCAAAATGACAAAAATATAAAAATTACAGAAGAAAATATGCTATTGTAAGAAATAAGTGGGCACATAGATGACGTCATCTGAACACAAGTCTGCTAAAAGGATTTTTTTAAAAACACAGCTTAACAAAACAAAGTAATTCACCAAACTGATCCAACTTAATAAGAGTACTGAAACTTTATACTAGTAAAGGAAATGATTTAGATGCAACTTGGGGAAAACTACCGAGAATATAACTAAAGTTAATAAAAAGGCACCTCGCTTCCCATGCTGTCACCAGAGACGGTTCAGTGAAGGCAAATAGAGAAGAAATGGTCAGTGTATCACATGAGGTTCCCCAGCAGCTTGAGCCTATAGCAGTATTAAAGGTTAAAAGCAATTTAATTAAAGCAAGTAAAGGTGCTTCGGGAAACCTGGTCAAGCCCTAACTATTAGCATTATCAAAAAAGGAAAGATTTAAGTCATCTTAAAAGTAGAAAGGAAGTCTGTCTCCTGAATTACTTTTAAATACTACAAGTCATCCTCCAGCCTAAGGGCGCTGTGCTCTATTAGGTTAATAACAATGAGGCCTTTAAAAAACGATGGGGCCCAATTATTCAAAACATTGTCTGTGAGGAGAAAAAATGTAAATTAAATTCTGTATTTATGAGGGAGCCAAAGAAAGAAGTTAATATGGGAGAATATGCTCTTTCTTTGTATGTCTTCAGGCATGCTCAAACACCCAGGTGAGCTTGATTCTGTTCATCTGGACGTAGTGTTTTTAATGGGAAAAATGTGACTCATCCAAGTGACTTCTTCGGTCTCAGCTGACTACAGGTTTCGCCAACCTTATAAACAGTACATTTGCACAGTGACTGAAACTAGCACCACTGACGAACAGGGATGTGAGGTCAGTTTCTTGATCATTAATATGGAAGTTGTAATAACCATTTATCAAGAACAACTGATTGATGACCACTGATCAATTACCATTCACAGAGAATCGGAGTGGCTGCAATCACAGCATTGTAGGATGATGAAAGATGGACCCTTAGGCCCCCTCCTCGATTCAGAGATGGTCTTCCTCTTTTCACATAAATGGCCTCCTTGACTCCCCACTCAAACCAGCGTTCCTCCCTGTCCAGGATGTGTACATGCTCATCACTGAAGAGTGCCCACTGGCCTGTAGGTTTAAATAGACTGCAGAGTCCTGGCCTGACGAGGTATCTTGTCTGTGTTGTGCCATCTGGTTGTTTGGTTGCCCTGATGTATAAATCATGGCAATCCTCCTGGCACATGTTGGGGGACCCAATCCTTGGGGTGGACCAATTTTTGACGCAGTGTATTTTGGGGTTTAAAAAATACACTGCGTCAAAAATGCAACTGTTCCGAAACTCCTGACACATACGGGATCACTACAGTTTTTCTTTTAGGCAGCAGTTGTCCTTCTCTTCTGGATCGGCTGGAGCTTTCTTTAAGTGCCTTCCCAGTTTTGACAAATGTTCAGGTGAGATAATCACATTTACTCAGCGCCTTCTTGATGTGATGTTCCTCTGCTTCCCTGGCTGCTGTATCTGTAGGGATGGTGTTCAATCTGTCTTGTAGCATCCTGATGACACCCTGTTTGTGCTCCAGTGGATGATGAGAGACATCGGATCTGTATGCGTTGGTTTACGGTACACATCAACTGATCACTGTCCCCCATTACTGCTGGAAATCTCAGTCTAAGAATGGTAACCTGCCACTTTTCATATCCTTTGCAATGCTGAGACAGGCTAAAGCTTTCTCCGCAGATGCTCTGCTTCCACATCTGCAATGTTGTGCTATGATGAGTTCCACTAGCGGGATATGTCTCGGCATCACAGCAAATTTCAACCCTTTTGCAAGGATGTTTTTCACTGTTTGGGTAAGTTGTCTGTCAGACAGATTTTTCACCCACTTGTCCCACTTGTGTGGAATCTGTTCCTCTTCTGGCCACTGAGGACACTGTACATATTTTGCTGATGTTTCCAATGCAAAACAAGTAGGTCAAAGTTCTTTTTTTGCCTGGTCTTAGAATTTTCACGCTGTCCTCGTTGAGCCTTCTCAGTGAATTCAAACACCTTTTGAAGAGTATTCTCATCTAGAATCTCCTCTTTTGATTTTAGCACATCAATGGTGAAAGTTGTTTGTTTCACCCATTCATTGAGCATCTGGCTCTGTGCCTCCTGGAGGATTCTTGTTGCTCAGTGGCCCTAAATTGACCTCACGGCCCATTGTTCATCAGTCGAGCTAGTTTCAGTCATTATGCAAGTGTATTGTTTGTAAGGTTGGGGAAACATGCAGTCAGCTGAGACTGAAGAAGTCACTTGGATCAGTGACAGAACGTTTCCCCCACTGAAAACGCTACGTTCAGATGAACAGAATCAACTTTTGGGATAGAAGTAATAATGCATGAACTAGCTTTTAGCATCACTCTGAGAAAGGATGTTTCTAATCTCAGCAGTACTGCCCAGATGAAAGAAAGCAGTCATACATATTCGTTTAATGTGCACATTGAAAGATATATCTTGGGCAAAAGAACCTCCAAGATTGGAATGCCATCTCAGTAAGTATCTGGTTCAAAATCCATGGTTTCAAGATTTTTAGGGCTGAGTCCATTAACCTCAGTTTTACTTGAATTTAGAAGCAGGAAATTACAGGTCATCCAGGTCTTTATGTCTTCAAGAAATGCCAATAGTTTAACTATTTTTTGTGTCATCTGGCTTCAACTAGGTATAGTCATCAATGCAATGAAAATCTATGCATTATTTTCTAATAATGTTGCCTAATTCCCTTAGGATATATAATGCAAAAAATAGTGGTACCAGCATAGAGCCCTGTGGAACTCCATGGCTAACTTTCATTTAAGACGAGCACTTCATATTTACATGCATAAGCTGGCATCTGTCTGAATGCAATGTTGAATCATATTTGGTATTAAAATTAAAAGCTTGGTGTTTAAAACTAAAAGCTGGAATGATGCACAAGAGTGAAACTTTAAATCTGGAAGTCTGATTGCATGCAGTAGATAAATGTTACCAAATTGTTATAACAATTGTGTGGTTATGGGTATGCAACTATAACTACCCCATGTTCATACTGACAAAAACTGGTCTCTGTCGCCATTGCTTCAACAATCAAACGTAATAAGATGCAAAGCCAGATATTTTTGTGATATGAAACTGCTGTGAGCATGTGAGAATGATCAGTGGAAAGATGTGTTAAAACGACGAGCATTTCAAACCACATTCCCTGAGGTTCAGCAACACAGACGATCCTCAAACATGACCAAATAGCAACGCACTGGCATTGTGGAAATCATTATTGATGACCTGGATATAGACTGGCCCGACAGGCAGGCGACAAGGTTCCTGCAGAGTTTAATGAAAAGCATCACTCAGTAGAGGAAAGCAGTCCTCTCCAGGACTGTGGCAAATTGAGTGCGCAGTCATGTGTGAGCTGTAAGAAACTGGTGGGGAGAGAAGTACATTTGGAATATATTAACATCGCTGTGGCATGCGGGCAGCAACTGGAGTGACTCATTCAATTTCCTCCCAATTGTTTTCACTCACATAAGGTTTCAATTGGATTGAATAACATTTAATAATATTGTTTGTAGCTGTCAATATAGTAGTCATGCAGTAGTGATAAACGACAGACATAGATCTAATAATGTTGCTTAAATGATTAACACAACAGAAACCTTTTATTATTTGATAGAAAATAAATTAGAAACTGAGTTTTAAATCTTTATATCTTACTATTCTGGCTATCTTAGCCAGGTTTTAGCATAGTGTCTGTTTTAAATCCTAGATTTAAAAGAAGATCCTCAGTCGAGATCGGTTTCAGTTAAGTGGCAGTTTTCTGATTTCTGTTCCCTGCGCTTTGCTTTAGAAGGCCTCATGTGAAAAAGAAAGTTTTCACAGCACTGTGCTATACTTTGGAAAACTAAATCCTGCCCTTTTGTTTTTTTGTTTTGTTTTCTGTTCTCATGCTGTCCTCCCATAGGAGCCCAGCATGAGTAGAGGTCTCTTTTTTCCCCTCCTCGACTTGCCTATTGTTTTGTACATTTCAGTGTTTTTCCATAATGCTACCGTCTCCAACCTGTCTCCCCTGCTGTCTTCGCTGCAGGGCAACTTACATATGACAAATAAAGGCTTTATTGACTCTTGTAGTTTGAAGTAGTTTGAAGAACCACCTTTAGCAGCAATAACATGAAGTAATTGTTTTCTGTATGACTTTATCAGTATCTCACATTATTGTGGAGGAATTTTGGCCCACTATTTGTTACAATATGCTTCAGTTAATTTAGGTTTGCAGGATTTGTAAGCTCCCATCACAGCATTTCAGCCATTTTGAGGTAGGGACTTTGACTGGCTCATTGCAAAACCTTCATTTGTTTCTTTTTTAAGCATTCTGGGTTAGATTCAGTGCTGTGCTTGGGATCATTGTCTGGTGCAAAATGCAAGTTGGGCCAAGCTTTAGCTGTCAACAGACAGTCTCAGATTTGACTCTAGAATATTTTGGTATACAAAAGAATTCATGGTTGACCCCTCACATGCAAAGTACCCACATCCTGCGACTGCAAAACAAGCCAAAATCAGCACGCCTCCACCACTGGGCTTGATAGTTGGTGTGAGATGTTTGTGCTAATATTTCGTGCTCGGTTTTCTTCAAATGTGGCCAATCATCTTCACTTTGGTCTCACCTGTACAAAGGCTTGTGTTCTAGAAGTCTTTGTAGTTTGTTTAGATGCAAAGTTGCATCTAAGGCTTTCTGCTGTTAACACTTGCTAACATGCCATACTAGTTCAGTTTTTTTCTAATAGTGCTGTAACTGTAACATTTAACACACTAACAGAGGCCTTTTGCGGTTGTTTGCAATTTTTCTGAGCATTGCATGATCTGACCTTTTGGCAAATTGGCATGTATGTCCACACTTGGAAAGATTATGGCATCGTGTTAGCATACAGCTGAATACTGCCAAAACTTCTGCTTTTATAGTGGTTCTCACACTAGCAGCACCTGTTTGCTACTAACCATTCGAATTCCTGTGAAAGCAGTTAGGGTGTACTTATTTTTTCCACAGCATTGCACAAAATGCTGTGGACACTTTTTTTTCACATAACTGTACTCTTTTGTGTATTCCCCTTAAACAGAGATGCCGAGGACAAACAAAGACAGAGTCAAAAAATGTGTTGCAAAATCTTGACAAGTAACTTGCTTTCGATTGATTACCAAGGATCATCTCAAAAACATCTTAAGAAACGTCTCAAAGCTGCCCCAACCGTTTCTCAGAGTTTTAGAAAAAGGCGACTCAAATGATAAACTAAGACTTAAAAATCCTTCCACCTCTTTCCCATCCCATAACCCATAAAGGACATACATATTTTTTTAAAGCTAAAGTCCTAAACTTAATGACTTATGATCTTATGATGGTTCTGTGTGTGTGTGTGTGTGTGTGTGTGTGTGTGTGTGTGTGTGTGTGTGTGTGTGTGTGTGTGTGTGTGCATCTGTTAGTGAGAGAGATTTGGTATTGCAAGTGACCTAGCCTCAGTCAGTGGTGACACAGTTTGCTTAATATGACAGGCATAATAGAATTTTCCCAGCGTTTGGATGTCTTCCCAAAAAGCTTTGTTCCTTTACCATGAAATTTACTTTGTGGCCATCGGCCTCTGGCTGTACAAGCCAGTGCGGTTTTCAGAAGCGCATCACCTAAGGCAATGCATCTTTACTGTGTGTGTGTGTGTGTCCTCATGTGCATCTTTTGATTCCTCTGTTGTGTTATATATTGCAATGATTGCAGGTTTAAAGTTTCTGGAGCTTTCTCTACTTAACAGTCTCTGTTTTTTAATTAGCTCACTTGCCCACTGAAGACCTGTCAGTTTGTTTAGAAAAACTGCAGTACATCCAAAAACCAGCGTCCATAAATATCATAGCCTTGTGTATTGTTGTGCAAACGATGTGCAAGTAAACAGTTGCTGCTTGAGTTCACATTTGTGCTCCACTGTCAACATTTATCACTGCAAAAGTGACTCATTTGCTTGCAGGGTTTCCCAGCATCTTGGGTGTTACACAACACCACGGCCCTCTCTGTCGGCCTCTCCGTGCCCTTTTTTTTTTCGTGCACTTCACTCAGATAGAAGCAGAACCGCAGCTGTGGGATGGAGCAGATTACAGAGGGATTGATGGGAGCAGAAAAAGGAGTCAACCTCCATCTAACCCTTGCTTTGGCTATAAAATGACCTCTGGAAAAAAAACCAAACAAATCCAAACATCAACAAAAGATTATCCCCATCAGTTCCAATACACAGTTTTCCCTCTCAAACCAATTGACACAGATCTCAATACAGGGAGAGACAGAAACGTGACAGCAACGCACGAGTTTGAAGATGTATTCACAGGCTGATTTTTTATTTTGTTGTGTGTGTAACCAGCAGCATGATGTCTGTCCTGATGCTGAGCTGCACCATAATGTATGTTACTGTGAGCTGGAATTTGATAAGGAAATGAATGCAATATTGATTTTAGTACACAAAAGCATGTGTTTGGAACATCTTCAAATGGTCACCAGGGCTTGATACCAACCCCTCACATATTTTCAGTGGATAAGTTTTGTGGTTGTACGTTGTCAGAGTGTTTTTTTCTGCGTCATCGTCTTTTTCAATCTGTGTCTTTTGCATTTTATTGTCAGATTTTGTCCCAGATTTGTGATCCATGGTTTTATAAGTTCAAAGGTGATCTGTTCATTGTCTCCAAATAAACACGAGTCTGTTCAAATGTGGTATTAAACACTTCAGGGTCAGTGTGTGATTCTTGCAGCTTTTCTGCACATCTAGAAAAAAAAAGAAAATGAGTAGATGAAACCTCGCTATTGTTCTTGTGCGCGTGCATGCTCACTTTTGTGCCTGGGCAGTATTTCCCACAGGTCCTAACTTCTCAACCTCTTGAGCTGGTCTTTTGGTTGTCATGGCTTATACTCAGACTCCACAAATCCTGACAATACAATTGTGCTTTTAAGCTGCATTTGTCAGGCCATGAACTCTGCTAGTACTCTGTGGTTCAAGGCTCCACTGCAAGTGGAGTCAGCACCTCTGTTGACATCACTTTTTATAGGGATTGGGTAAAATGATGTCCGGGATGAAGCTTTGTGCTTGAAACATTGCACAACAAATAAAATCCTAATGTGCACGCTATCCGGTGTGCCGATCAATCTGCTGGATAAAATGTGTGTTTTTTTAAGTTGTGCTTTTTGTTATTCCTAACAATGAGCACTCATGTAGCACATAATGGACAACGAGCCTTGTCTAAATGACAGTGACAGCGAGGAGAAATGAGTGTATGTTTGGTACTTTCCGATATCGACCTTCCCATCAATTATACATGTCCATTAGAATCAGACTTGTCGTGTCACAGCTCCCCATGTCTCCTGAAATCCCACACTGATGTCAACAGAGACATCTTAATCAATGAAAGCCACACTATTGCACCTGGCAGATGGCTTTTAGTAAGTCCTATTTGGCTTGCCAGTCATTCTGAAAACTATTTAGCCACATACACATGCACTTCTTAATGTATGCACACAATAGCTTGCTCGCAGAGGCGTGCACCCACGCACACAGTAAACAGTTGCGTGCAAAGGTCTGCCCCAGCAGCGCTGCCAGAGCTCTAAGCCTGGGCTAATCTGGAAGGCAGCTTGGATAGTGGTGCCAGCGGATTTGCATTGATATCAAAGCTCCCTGTAGCTTTAATGGTAGCCACCGACAATGTTTACAGCACCTTAAGATCTCTTTAGATCCCCAACTACAACTGTCACAACAAATAAAACGCCTCCCCTGATGGACACTTTCATGCAACAGCACGCTAAACAAGCATTTGCTCTGTCTGTCGTGCAGTCTGACTCTATGTGTACTTTGAATTATAGCAGACAAAGACATAGCAACAAAGTGTGTCAATACGCCGTTTGGCAACCAGTTGTCACCTGAATAGCTTAAATGCAGCTTAGCATTGAGTCTCCAAGTGTCTTGAACTCTACCAGAAGGATGGGGGAGCAGTTTCCTATCAGATATTCCTTAAGTGGGTGTTTTGATGATGGTGTTGAAGAGGGCAGGGAGTCCACAGTCTCCTACAGGTGTTCATCTGGGTTGAGAAACATCATTTTCATAGTGATCAAACCATTCAGTGAGCCCTCATGTCTTTGCCCTTTATGGTTCATTATAGGATAAGAAAAAAGGGTAACTGTGTCTCCTTCACTGTAGGATACAAGGATTGTTTTTCTTTTTAACTTTTGTTACCCATCTCATATATTCCACAGCAATCTGGAGACTAGGAAAACGACTGACAAATGTATCTTGTCATGTCAGCCCTCAAGCCCGAGGCCACCACTGTCCTTGGTTGCTGTTTTACACACTGCATACATTAGTTGTGACATTACCGAGGACCAGTGGTGATTAAACAGTGATTTACTCTGCTCTCATCCTGTTGCCAAAACGCTCACTGGGCTGCTGTACGCTGTCAGACGGCTTCATTAGCTCAGATTAAAGCTTTAGTTAGACAAACATTACTCAAAGCCTTTCAGAAGTAATCCTATTGGGTGACATAAACCCTGGTAGGTTGGGCCACACCACATCATCACATCTTGTCTATGTGGCTCCAGAGTATCTTGGTATGTTTATAATGCAGTTAATATATTTCTGTTTAAATGCCACGTGTCCCTTTTCTTTTTTCTCTCTTCTTATTGCTAAATTGAGTTTTCCAATGGGAGCTGTCCCATCAACACTGGAGGAAAGTGACTTCACATAATGTCTGGGGTATGTGGCACATCACAGCTGAAGGTTTTTCCCTTGCACTATGTCATCTTTCTTAAAAGAACTGTGTTGTGGTGGAATTTGGCTTGCATGGTTTACTACACACTAATACACAGTGAGCTACTGTGCTTTTCAGTTTGCTGTGCATGCTTTGTACACTAGGGTGCGGCAGAGTAGACCATCTACGTGTGTGTGTTTAGTGAGTGTGATGCGTTTCAGTGACAGTAGATTGAGGCAGTATACTTATTAGGGTACAGTTTCACAAACAACGATTAATCAGTGAATACATTACTACATTCATCAAGTACGTTTAAAACATGTTCATTGCGATATTTGACAGGACATCGTCAGTAATGCAAAATATGACCGAGAGGGGGATTCTGCAGCAACAAATCCTTGCAAACTCTGCTTTGCTGCCTCGTTTTGTAAGCATTGTGCGGGTAGTGATAGTTTTATAGCCCACAAATAATATAGCTCAAATGAAAAATCTGATTTTCTTTATTTTTAAGGACGATTCGTTCAAGCAAAAATAAAACCTGGAAACCACCTTTCACTGCAAGCCTTGCTTTCGTATGTATTTCTTTTTAACTTAAAAATAAACAATAATTATATCCAATTGACATATAAACGCGGATCATAAATCCGATAGGTTGTCCAGATTTAAGCGTTTCCGGTTTAAAACAAAGACCACATTTACTCGAAATTTTCCATTAATTAAAACAGACTGAATATGAATCAACGATCTTGCTTAAAATCCTCTCACTAGTTTCGGCTTTAATTCCAGAGATTGTACAAGCGAAATCCAGCGGATCAGTCGTTACTTTTATTTTGACAACGCATTCGCCTAATTTCCGGCGTAAGCATGGCGTCTGTCGGTCTGTACAAAACTTGACGCAGCGGCCAAACCGGTCCCGCAGAGCCCGTTTCTGGAAGCTGCATCCGCTAATTTAGTAAGAAAAGGCTTAGTCCAGTCCAGCGCACATTACACTTTGATATTTTGGGGTTTCTTTGCAAAATGTGTACGTCTCCTTTAGCCCTTAGTTAGCTAAATCCCTCCGATCTGCGAGCGCCCTGACCCACCATCAGCCTCGGTTTTAAGGGGCAGATTTGTGCCTCCTCTGCCCTTCGCGTGCGACCCCTCCCCTCTCTACTACTCTCAGGTCGGGTTGGGCTAATGGTGCATTTGAGTACTCTTCGTAAATTTGCTAATATATCACGAGTTTCGAATAACTGTGCTAAAAACCACATACATTTAAACAAATATAGCACCACCACAATGTAGACATTAGCTTTTATCTCTAGTGATTTTATGAAACCGAACAGAAGCTCTGCTCTGCAGAATACAGAAAAAAATCCTATCGACACGTAACTTTTCATGCTCCTTTCAAGTCTTGAAAGTAGCCCGCATGTATAACTAAAAAATGAATAATATTCAGCTATTATTCATCCATAATTATTTACTCAATTACGAAAAAAACCGCCATGTTAAAATACATAAACAAAACAAGTTGTTTGCCAAATTCAGACAGGGCCTGAATGCAACATAAGCCTAGTGTGTGTGCGCTCGCGCCGTGTTTGTGAGGCAGAGAGTTGCGTGCGAAGAGCTCGACATGTCATTCAGAGGAATCCGCCACCTGAAACGCGAGGAAGTGAAGGCGACTCAATTGGGTATAAAGCATCAGCCAACATCTGCCCCGAGCAGTGCAAAGCTGATGAAAACATCAGCTCGGAGCTCATACAGGACCACTCAGATTTATTTGATTTCCCCTGGATTTATCGCTGGGAGTCGGTGCACCCTGGGAGACGCATCTCTTTTCAGCACTTAAAGTGAATGTGACTCCACAGCCAACACTATACTGGAATTAACAGAAAGCCGCACATATCTCAGGTCAGTGCTCGCATTTGTGGCGCTTTTTTGTCATTTTAAATTTCCAGTTTCTTTATTTAATTTTCTTCTGATTTTAAGCATTCAGCATGTCTTCTGCAGTTTTGCATACAGGCTATCCAAGTTGCACCGGCGTGCTCTACTTATTTATTTTACTTTTTTTGTATTTTATTATTGGTTAATTTGTTTTATTCAATTAGATGTTTGCTATTTTTTTATATCACTATCGAGTAATAATAAAAATATTAAACCTATTTTGCAATTTCCCTAATATTTTTTTCTTTAAAGCACTTTAGGCTGTTTTAAGTGGATTGTTGTATTTACTTTTAGGGATGCTGGAATTTCCTGCGTATTTATTCCAAACTGAGGACTTTTCAGTGACATATAACTGCGAGTGTGTATATATTTGAATGCACTCTCCCTTCCAGCGTGGGTCAGGGTACTTTCTCCAGCCTCACGTAAAGTTATTCTGTGTCCTCCGCAGCGCACCTGTTACCTCCACGGAGCGCGAGATCATGATCCCTCCTGGAGACTGCATGTATGCGGGCAGAAAGAGGAGGAAGCCCATCCAGAAACAGTTAAGGAGCGCTCTTCAGTATTTATTGTTTATGTGTTCACATCTGTTCAGTCATTGTTTCCTGAGGCTGCACACTTTTGTTGGTTCAAAATAAACTTCTTCTCTCTGCCCTGTGATTCTAGGTTATAATGAATGACAGGAAGTAATTGAGGTTCTAGCATGAAAGTGTGCAAATTATAGCACAAGTTGGTATGGGTTTTAATAGAAGACTTCACATCTATCACAACTTTCATTTAACACTGCTGTCAGCAGATCTGGTGCAGACCCTGCTTTAAAGTTAATTAATTAGAATTTGACTGCCCTCTGTGAGCTGTCCAAAGTTTCCTACGGACTTGTTTCCAAATACGCACAAATGGGGCTGATTGATCAATGATTAAAATTAATTGAATTTTTTCAGGTTCTTTTTTTTTAACCCTTGCATGTCCTTTTCAAAATAGTTTTAATGCAGTCACAGGAGTCACGGTATCATTCGTTCACTGTTTTAAATGTCCAAGGCTTTTAATGCCAGGATACTTTTTGTTGGACAGTTATGTCAGCTGATGTCATGAGCAGTGGTTGGCAAGTTGTATAAGATTTTGAAGAGGGAAGTGGTAATTTAACGAGGCCGGTAGCGTTTTTGACAGTGCTGCTAATACAAGGGGGAAATCTTTGCCACGTCAAACCGAGCCTGCTAATTCTGCCATTAGAGTCTTGAGGATTTAGAGTTATAGTTAAAGGGAAGTTTTAATTATTATTTAATACTGAATTTGCGCAACTCAAAGTTTGTGTAAGTAACAGGCGATTTAAACTGTAGTCTAGACCACACCGTGACATTTAAACATATTTCTTTACGCACTTTTTCACTGGCAACAAGTGGAAAATATATTCGACCGTTAATGTAAACGTCTCGGCGCGGCGTGAGCTGAAAAGTTTAAACTCTCAGCTGTGGAAATCAGAGCTGACCGTTGCGTATGTGGATCGTGTTAAGGTAAAGCCGTGGTACACCATACTAACGTTCACAAATAACTAGGAGAGTTTTATGCTCTCAGGGAAAGATCGGGCCGTCTGTGCGGTACCTCTAATGTCACATCTCTTTAATGCTACTCTTTAATCTCTTTAATCTCTACAAAGCTACAGAAACGCTTGATATCAGAAAAATGCCCAAATCGCTTCCTTTTATCTGGTGGTGAATGCACACATCTTTTTTTTTCTTCTTTTTTTTAAAGGGAAGCAGAGATGATTGATGTGCATGCTGTGTTGTTGAAGGCTGAGTCAAAAGGAACTATGGTTTTAAAGAAAAACGGACTCGTACACTGTGTGGTTTATCTGGTCATGTGTCTGTCCTTGGTTTGCAAGTTGCCATGCTTGCCATACGTAAACAAGGCAAAACACCATCCTATTGTTTGTGTCATCAAAATGAGGAACAGCTATTTAGCAAAAAAAAAAAACAATAGGTATCTATTTCAAAAAAGTCTTCAAACAGTGAGTCAGTAATCACTTTACTGTAACCTCAGAGAGTCTGACACTGTGTTGATATGAGTGTGTTTTGGCGTTTTTGCGGTATAGCGTGTTAAAAACTGGCTTGGTGCCACACTTCATACTTCATATATTACTGATACAATCAACAAGTGTGTGTGTGCGCCCTGTAAAAAAGGCCTGCATCATGTCGTTTCCACCGTCTTTGCTTTCACCAGTAGCGTAGCTCCAACATGTGAAGTTAAACAAACTTAATCCTCTTCTTCGTGCTGCTGCTGTCGCTTTTGGGGAGTGTTGCGCACGTACACACACACACACACACACACACACTCCGATGTCCTCTCAGACCTGGGATCTGTCTTTACCTTATATCCGTCTCATCATCAGGAAGCCATCCTCTGCCAATGAGAAAACCAACCCATCCAAGCGGCACCGGGACAGGCTGAATGCTGAACTGGACCGCCTGGCCAGCCTGCTGCCATTCCACCCAGATGTCATCTCCAAGCTGGACAAGCTGTCAGTGCTCCGTCTTGCTGTTTCCTACCTCCGCGTCAAGAGTTTCTTCCAAGGTAAAGGAGGTACAAAAGGCGGCATTGTTGCAGTAGTGGTTTAGGTATTTTGCTTATGTGGAAGTGTGTGGCTTTGAGTTAGCTGGAAGCTCCTGAGTGGATGTGGGTCAGGCCAATAAATAGCTTTAAATTTTCTTCTTTGTTTTGTTTTGTTTTGTTTTTTTTGCATATGAACATAGAGGCCTCTGTTGTCCACTTCTGATTCAGTTACCTGGACATTATTGGAGCAAAGCGGAGGGTTGTGACCTATTCACTTTTACTATGCAAACACAGAAATAGTGGTAACAGAACTATAGGTAGTAATGTCTTCCTTTCAGCAGATGGAAAGAATGCATAGTGTTTTGCAACACTTTGACATGTAAATTGTAATTTCAAAGGCTTTAAATGTCAGAATACTGAGCTAAAAAAAAGTGTGTTGGAATAACCTGTGCACTCTTTCTGTCGGCCTCAGGAGTGAGATTCCCCAAGGCTCCGTAGCAAAAACGTAGATAAGAAGATCTGTGCATGTTGCCATTACACTTCAGATTACAGTGATTTACGATGTGAAAATGCTTTCTAGATACGAGGAACCGCAAATAACTATTATGACCTTTATCTCTTTTAAACGCATGTAATTAGAAGGCATTTTGAGTTTTCCCACCCTCCCACTGTCAACTGAATGCCTCCCGTCCTCTCCTCGTGTTCCTCCACGATTTGCTTCAAATATTTATGCGCTGCTTTAGAAAGTATTTTGTTGCCAGTGGCCTTGGCAGCTGCCTTATCAACACAGCGGCTACTGGCACAGCTGGATGTGACAGGCCTAGAAACAAGAGGCACTTTTTTATTATTACAAAAAACGAGCACTCTTGCAAGGAGAAAAAGCATTAGTAGGATAAAAGGGAAAGGCAGGGCAGTGAAGAAGAAGCAGCAGCGGAGCTCCCGAGAGGTTCACTACCTAGCCTGCCCTCGGGGCTGAAAGAAAATTCTCACTGAAAGCTCTCTTCGAGGAGACGGCAGATGAATTTGTGAGGCTCTGGTGTCCTCAAAGTTTTGCAGCTAGTCTTTAACCTTCTCCTCCTCCTCCTGATCCTCCTCTGACGCTTAACCTCGATCATTTGTTGCCTTATTCAGCTTAGCCACCACACAAAGTTGGCAGGCAGGTGCTGAATGGAGTTATTAAAGGGGCATTTCCCAGATCAGGGCTCACGCAGAGATAAAGACCACAACCACCGCTTTAACGAAGAGTGATGCCGAGGACTGTCGATGCCATCTGAGAGCTGCAAAGGGAAGGAGACGGTTCAGTTCAGTCATGTGTGGAGGCTGGTGCAAGTGTTGAAAGGTGTGCAGAAGCCGTTGGCTTGAGTGGCAACGCTGCTGGGTGAAAACTACGCTCACAAGGGGGAGTTTTCTTGAATATATCTGTGCAGGGTTTTTTTAAGCATTACAAAAAAGGTAAATGTGGAAAAGATCATTTAAGATCCTTTATTCCGAACTCTTTGAAGATGGGTTCACGCCAAGGCTTCTGTCTGTTTTCCCCACCTCTGCTGGGTGCCTTGTTATCAGTGGCAGTTGTGACCGGCTTATCTGTCTTTTGATGCTCTGGTAATGAGATTAATTAGTGCGATTTGAGTTGGTATACATGTGGAATGTCTTGCCCTCCTTCATTTGATAAACTCGTTCGGGCTTTCCACTGATATTTACACATGGAGTGTTGATCAGAGCTTTTCCAGATAAATCTGGAGATGAACAAGTAAGTTTCCACATCCTCCCTGTGGTTTTCAGCGACCGTCATATTTGTCTGTTTCTTTTTTTCTTTCTTCATTTCAAAAGTGAGTCATTGAGACGAAAACACATTATGAAAGCATGAAACCAGCAACCTTAAGTTTCATTTGTTCTTATAACCACTTTTTCTGGGGGAAGCACAGACTTTTTAAGGTGCAGTTACTCTGTATTTCCACCGGAGGGACTGTGTGAAGCTGCTACTGAGCTGAGCTATGGCTGATATCCTTTTCAGTTTGTTCAGATACAGCAGTGGGTGGGAAATTTGACTACAGTTATACCATTTATCTTTGTAAAAGCATAAGTTTATCAACTTGATCTGAGACTATTCAGGTATGTCATGCAAGGTGTGCTGAAAGGTGCAGACAGGCAGGAGGAGAGGGAAACCGTGCAGCAGCAGGTGTTCTGGAAGCTCCCTGAGATTCTATGCTGGTTGTCTTTGTTGCGTGACAATTCGAAGGTGGAGCTCATTGAACAGTGTGTGGCCACGTAGTTCATGCAAATATACCCTAAGGGTGTGTGTGTGTGTGTGTGTGTGTGTGTGTGTGTGTGTGTGTGTGTGTGTGTGTGTGTGTGTGTGAGAATAAAAAGCTTGCCTGAATCATCATATTCCACTGGGATCAGAACTTCACTGGAAATTTAGATGATTTGTTTAAAGGCCCATGACTGAGATCACTACATGCACTATTTCATATGCATCTATAATAGAGGAAAAACTAGCAAATAAATAAATAAAGAGTGAAAGTATTTTGCATACATAAACAATTTCTATACTTTTTTTTTCTTTGTCTGCTTGTAGACAGATGCATGGCACAGGAACGTTTTCACAAGCGGGCCTAACAACCAAATGTTTTTACAGATAAGAAAATAAGGGACACTGTTAGAAATGTAACTTTAGAGTTGAAGCTACTGTCTAATGGAAACCACCACTGTGCAAGCATTTGCCCTTTAAAAATTATTTTTTTTAAGCAGGTTTGTTTTGTTGGTACTTTTACTGATTTATTTTACTCTCTTTGTGACCCCTTGTCTGTGAAAGGCACATTGTAAGTAAATATTACTTAATTGATTATTATAAACTTATAAAATGTACCCGTCTTCTGACATCCATGTGAAAACTGAAAACTGGTGGCCTAGTTTCATTTTCTTTGTTAAAGTTGAGTTCTGCTGCCACATTTTTCCCCGAGTCGAGACGGGACGCGGCAAAAAGTCATATTCTCCTCTTTCCATAAACCATTACTCTAGCAGTAAAGTTTGCCGAGCTAGTGAAAATGGCCCCAGAGGGGCAAAGCTCTCCTTTAAAAATAACAAAAATAATAAGAATAAATAAATTTTAAAAAAGGAAAGAAAGTCATCAGTTTGTAGCCTACAGCTGCGTGGAACTCTTTGTCCCATGTTTTTCATTTAAATTTGATTAAAGGCCAGAGTAGGCTTTTTTCCTGCCTTTTTAGGCAGATGTCCAATCAGGTAGGTCCGCATGAACGTATGTGAGAGCTGACAGTCAGCAGTTGTAATTCTGCTCTTTTCTCTGCCCTAGCTGTAATTGCTGAGCTTGTTAAATATTTACCCTTAGGATTAACTATCTCTCCTCATTTGTCTTTCTGGCCCGATTGCCTGTATTTCTCCTCCGGTGCATATGTGTTTTACCCTGTTTGTGTGATTGTGTTTCTCATTATTTTAAAGTAGAATATTCTTGTTCTTTTTTTTTTAAATTTTAATAAGGTTGCTGCATTTTTTTCAGGGATTAGGTAATTAAAGGCAACTCTTAAAGGGAACATTCCCTTTTTGAGAGATGCTGGCAGGGGGTTGTATTTTTCTATATCAATGACATTAAAGGGATCCTGATAAAATAAAGCTGGATGAGGAGTCATCGCTTTGATTAATGGTGTTCAATAACTTTTCTTTTTCCTTTATTACTCTTCACCCCCACTTTCCTCTGAGAAGATATTGGAAGAATTGGATCTGCCTTTAATGAGAGTGGAAAGTCAACAGAGCTAGAGATAATAATAAACTGGGCAGCATCTTCTTTGCTAATGCACATGCTGCCTCTCTAATAACTAGGGCTGAATGCGTTGCACTGTTATGGGTTTTATATCGGTTGATGTAATTCATAACAATGCACTAATACTAGCTGTTGGTACGACTTATATTTTAAAAATGTCAGGGATCATTATGCTCTGTTTGTGGTCTTTGTTTGCTTATAATGTGGTCACACGTTTGCAAGTTGGAGTGCAGCTTGTGGTTGAAATACTGTTGCAGCCCCGTTCCACATCAGCGTGTCTCCGATCGAGCGGAACATTTTCAAACGTGAATTGTGTGAAGAAAAAAACTGTTTCAGTTGGTCCTGAAACTTCTCTTGGTGTTTTGTGCCTGCAAACAAGGCTCTAAGACCACCACACTTTCCCAGTAACCAAGAATAGACACCTGACTGTATCAGGAAGCGTTCTCCTAACCAGAGAACATGGCATTGAATAAATATGATCTTAAACCTTTTGCTACTGAACCTCTGTAAATAAACAGTTAATTATGCCACACTCGTTTCCTACGTGCTATTATTTGCAGCCTTTTTCTGTACTCAGATCTACCACGTAGACTATCAAACCTATATTAAATCTGTATGGATAATGCAGATATGTATCAGTTGTTAGTTAGTTAGACAGTTCTTCTGTGGTGTGAACAGGACAAAAATGAACTTTTTGGCGCCAATATGTACTTTCGATGCAGCAGGGAAGTTGTTTGCACTTTAAAATATAATCACCGAATGATATCCAGTGTGCTTATAGGATTTGTGTGTGTGTTGTTTTGTTTTTAAATCCATCTGCAATCCTGCCAAGGATATATTGCTTCATGCCTTCGTGCCTCATGCCGGCAATCAACTTTATGAAAAACAACTAAAACTATCACAAAGTTTGGTAGAACAACAGTTATTTTAATAGTTTTTCTGCATCTTTCTTGGTACTTAAAGGAGTTACAACTACAAAATCTTTTTTTTAATCGAAAACATGATAAATACTGAATATAGATAGAGTCAGCAGAGTTAGAATGGATCCTTCTCTTTAATTCTAGAAATAAAAAAGCCTCTACACACAGTTCTCAGCAACCTGTAAAGCTAAATCATCTGATCTGAAAACTTAGCACTGTCTAGGAGTGCATGTCATAACACTCCCTAATGTTACCACCAAAAACAGATTTCAGTCCAAATATAAATACCTGCGGTGTAAATGTATCCACACTGCATTGAAGTATATTTAGAAATCTGTGTGCGTGTGTGTTTCTGGAAGTCCTTAATTAAAACCCAACCGTCCCTCATAGCTGTCGTCCGGTCGGGGTGTTGACAGCGTATGAGAACATACCCAGACAATGTAACGAGAGACTTCAGTGCAAGTCTACCAGTTTACGCCAAGTTGGGATGTGCCCACCATCCCGCTGGTATACTGAGTTTTGTTTACCAGCCATCAATGCGCAGATCTGCTAATAGCAGACAGGTTTATATATGCGTGTTGTCTGACTCTAAATGCTGGCTGAGCTATAATAAAAGAGGAAGAGAAAAAAAGACCACAGAACCCACAGACTCACGCCAGGCGCACACCATTTGTGACGTCAACCAGCAGACAGGAGACAGTTTTGTAACTCGCCGTGCAAATGAGGAAGGATGGAACAGCACAAAACAATCAGGTTCTTATTAGATCACCTCCTAATTTTGGAGAATTTCACGGACGTAAGCCCGGTCTTCATTGCTAATTGGGTTAATCCTTTTTATGTCAAGTCTGTATCAAATCCGGGTAATAAAAGTGCGGACCATTTGATTTCCCAAAGAGGGAAGTGCTGCTGCGTGATAGCCGTTTGTGAATGGAGTCTTTGCCCATGGGTGAAAATGTGTATCAGGTCACATTACAGATGGACTTTGTGTTTACTAAACTCGGAGTGACCCCACACTCTTTCCTTCCTTAATACTTTGCAACCCAAAGGCAGACAAGATGGCGAGGCAGAGTCCGAGACAAATCGGTGATCTGAGCAGACTGTAAATGAACTGAAAAGGTTTAGCAACAAAAAGGTCAGCATGTGGTCAGTTTATTGCGGTTTAGGAAACAAAAAGCTTTCTCCAAAAGCTTCTCCGGTGAATCATAGACGGCGTTCACAGCTGTTCCCTTTTTTAAACCAGGCTATTAGAAAGTATCAACAGCTTGTTCAATTTGTATTTGACCCATTTAGTCCAGCGCAGTACAGATCTATGGGTCTGTAGATGTTAGCATCCTAGACTCAACACACATATTTGTGCCTTAATCTGTCTATCCTGTCTAGACTATTCCTGTTTTTTAATTTCAAAAATGTTGCGGACTTGGCAGCTACAAACCTAAAGATTTGTGTAATCATCATCATCGCCTCTGTCAGTGCGCCCCAGGGTGGCTGTGGCTACAATGTAGCTGCCATCACCAGTGTGTGAATGTGTGTGTGAATGGGTGGATGACTGGATATGTAAAGCGCTTTGGGGTCCTTAGGGACTAGTAAAGCGCTATATAAATACAGGCCATTTACCATTTACCATACAGAAAATATTTTTGAAAAGCCCCAGCAACTGTAACCTGTAATTGCGATGGAACATCTCTTAATAAACAAGGTTAACTGAGAACAGCTTAGGAACATAAGCGAGTATAAAAAGACATTACAGACAGGCTCAGTGTTTCAGAAGTAAAGGTGGGCTGGCGTTTTCACCCCTGTGGTGCTCAGATAGACTGATGTTTTTTTTACATAAGATTGCAAAGAATTTGAAGATTTCATTATCGGTGGTACGTAATATCATTAAAAGATTCAGAGAGGCTAAATAAATCTCTGTACACAAGGGAGAAGGCCGAGAACCAATATTGAATGAAGTGATCCTTGGACAAGCATTAAAAACCGACACTTTTCTAATGTGGCAACCCCAGCACGAGCCTGGGAACAGTTCTGAAAACTAACAGTGTTTTTATAAATTCAAGTTAAAAGCATGTAGAAACAAAGAAAAGCCACTGTCTCGTCTGAGCCCAAGCTCAGTAACTTGCACCTTTGCGAAGCCTTCATCAATGCTAAACAATATATATAACAGTCTGGAGTAATATATGCAGGTTTCTTTTTCATGGAAGGCTTTGCTTATTTTAGCAAAACAATGCCAAACCACATTTTGTAGATACTACAACATCAGAATGTCACCCACATAAAAGATGAAGATGTTGAACACGTTAGCTTGAGGGCATATACACTGACTGGTTTTGCTGCTCAGCTCGATATTCATCTTGTATTTATCTATAGTTTTTGTGTGTGTGCGCGCGTGTGTTTTAAATAAACACTTCACTAGCTGGAACGGCGGGTCCTGTATAGTCAGAGAACCAAAAAAAGTGTATGGAGGTGTGGTCGTGCTCCTAAAATTCAAATAAATTATCTCCAATTAAACCCTCTATTAAACCCCTTTTATTTATTAATTCATTTATTTTGACTCTTGACTTCTTGAGTAGCTAAAGCAAGTCTTACGAGCTGATTTAAGATGCCATGTTTGCGTATATTTAAATGTTTAAGTGCATCAGAAGCAATAAAATGTTAGCGTGGACGTTAACATGAATCTGCCGTTCGTGCCAGTTAAATGTCACATGTCGCAACAAGCCTTAAGACGGATACAGACTGACTGCTCTGCTGATGTCAGCTGCATGAAATCTCCAGTTCATGCCGAGCTGCTGGATTCCAAGACTTTCTAAAAGTAGGAGCAAAAGTAGGAGAGTGAGAGGTGATGGTGTGAACGCCATGTTTCTGAAAGTGGACAAAAGCTTCCTTTGAGCGTTCGTGACACACAGTAACCAGAGCTCGAGCCAGCAGCTTCCATTCTCACGATTATTTTTTCTGGACAATTCATTAAAGCGTTTCATGCAGCTACTCATCGTTTTCTGATCAGCACACATCAGTACATCCTCAGAAGAGCTACTTGTGTGTATTGATTACGAGCATCCATGGAGATAATGGGTCATAACATCTCCGTGTGTGCTGTTGAAGCCGACAAAATTTGCTCTTGTGCAAGATTATCATCTTCAAATGAGGGTACACATCCACCAGAGCCCCCACCCCTTCTTTTCTACCCATCCCTGTCTTTTTTCTTTGCCCAACATTTCTTTCTTTTTATCTCTGTCTTCTCCTCTTTCCCCCGTTGTTGTGTTCTGCCCTCCTGTAATTTTCTCTGACCTCTTTGGAAGAAATTCACCTCTCGTCTCCATTTTTGCTTCATGAGGAGTGCGTGATCGAGCTAAATGCCAGTGGTCAGGCTTTTTTCTTCTTCCTCTTTCCTTTGCATGCGATGTCTGTATACAAAGGTAGATGTATGGCCCCTTAATACATTTCCGGTGTAAATGTTAAGGTGTTCTCACTGTTATGAGCCTGTGCTCATGTTCTTATCATTCTTTCCATTTATTTTGGCATGCAAAAATCCAGCTGGTTTGATGGGG
This sequence comes from Aulonocara sp. 'chitande type north' Nkhata Bay, assembly GCF_057382095.1. NCBI lineage: Eukaryota > Metazoa > Chordata > Actinopteri > Cichliformes > Cichlidae > Aulonocara > Aulonocara sp. 'chitande type north' Nkhata Bay. The sequence goes on from NC_141352.1 coordinate 33,071,492, forward strand.
AAAGGGTTTGACAGAAGGATTTATACACAGTATAGTGACAAAGATACTTCTACTGACAGTCTTTGTTTTTTAATGTGAGCACTTTTACCCATGTAACTTTCCCTAGCACCCATTGGTAGAAAACTTGTAGATCAAAAAATCTAATCCAAGATAAGGAATTGCTCTGACTGACTGTTAGTGTTTTTTACTGTTTACTTTACAACATAAGAGATTACAGGGTGTCCGCTCCAACTTAAACTAGTCTGTTATTGTCCCAATCTTTGGACTAATTTTAACATTTTTTGCCATTAAGCTCACCATTAAAATCACACTAATCAAATAGTTTTAGGTGGGATAAGCACCTTAAGTGGGTGATACCATTTTTATTGCATAATCCAGGCAATTTGTAAAAGAAAAATTGCCCTGGATGCGTGCATATTTTTAGCTTTGAGTAGTTTTATGGCTAACATAGAGGTATTGTCTGCCCATTGAGTCTGTGTTCAGCAGCGCATTAGTTGCATGTCAGCTCTCTCTCCCACCCTCGTGCATGTGTTTCCCCCCCCTTTGCAGTAATCAGCCACACAATAGCTGTTAAGTAGTGCGACTGGCCAGCCATGCTAATCCCTTGTATATGTCAAAAACCATGAATGGAAATGTCGCCGTACGCATTCAGCATCCTCACAGTTAACTCATTAGTTGCTTGAATCTAAAGCATGACACTGGCTTTGTCTCTGCTTGGCCTCTTGTGCCAGAGACACTGAACTCACTTGAGTGGAGTTGGAGTCTGTAGGCCTGGGGGGCCCCCCAAGAGTCCCCTGGGATCACTGAAGGCCATAAGTGAATTGCTCAAATCAATGCAGAATAGGAGCCCCGTTAGACGCCAACTGTAACAGCTAGTGGAGACCATTCAGCAATGGGAGGTGTAAGTGTGTGTGTGTGTGTGTGTGTGTGTGTGTGTGTGTGTGTGTGTGTGTGTGTGCGTGCCTGACGGGTAGAGTGTGTGTTTCAGTTTGAGTGAGTGTGAATAGACAGTCAGGGCTCATGCAGAGGGAGCAGCAGCCTTTGTTGGCCCAACACTATTGTTTGAAGCTGTCTAGTGTAATCACTGTCACAACTACCGCTTAGTGCGATACGCAGCCTGAGCGAGGGTAGAGGGGGGCGGGTGGGCAAGGAGGGAGGCAGCAAGCAACCCAAAGCCCCTGGAGATTAAGATGATAATAATATTATGGGAGCACTTTAAGGAAGCAGCGCAGCTACAAACACGCTGACATAGCCCAGCTGGTGTTTTACATCGTTTACAATATTATTGCATGCCATTAGAAATGTTAACATGCTACTCTGAAGTCAATGGTATTTAAAGATTGCTGGTTGTGCAGTGAATCTACAGTAACAGTATGGTAACGCTGTTGGCAGACTTATTTCTCATTAAAAAGCGTTTTTTTCTTTGGGTTTGCACTGTGCCATTTATTTATTTATTGTTACAAGCAGGCATTTCCTGCAATGCTTTGCAACCTTTTACCCTTTTTCATTTTTGGATTAGATTAAATATTTTTGAAATGCCAATTTATGCTAATTCTTTCACAAAACAAACAAATAGACAATGTTGATGTCCCTGCAAACATGGAATATGGCTTACAGGTTTACTACTTCCTAAAGCCACATGTTGAAAGCCCATTTGATAACTCATTAAGCTTTTTTTGTTTATTTGGTTTTTTCTTTTGTGGCATGCGAGCATTTCAACAGAACGTCTTCCTGTAAAAGTCTTGCATGTGTTTATTGTGGAATTACCGGATTTCAGAAACTAAATCGATTTTGCAACACTGCTGGTAGGGAACTAAGAAAAAAATAAAGAATTTAAATATATATATATATATTAAGGCAGGAATCAAAGCATCCTGCTTTCATGGACTGACCACAGGGAGTGCCTGATGGCAAACTGAGAGACTCTTTACAGTTGCTAGTGAATGAGTGGTCAATGTTATGCCAAGAAAATCTGGTAATAAATATCAAAATAACACAATTAAGGTCAAATTCAACAAACACACATGTAGTCCACAGATGCGCCTAAATGCATCGTCATTACAGACTCCTGAACCTGGTAACGCTCTACAAGCACCAGAAGCAATGCGTTGAGGATTAAATGCAAAGGAGCCAAAGCATATGCTCGTTATAAGCAATATTAGTGATAACGATCGTGGCATGGCACGACTACCACGTGTACGACATGTCGTCAGGCTGTGTCTATGCTCTGGTCTCCCGAGCATACTGTACATCAGACCGTTTGTTTTGTCTGTCACCTCCATTTATCTTAATTGAAGCATGCTTCAGTGTGCAACAATGCCCAGACCCGGTCCCTGCTGTTGTTCCCTAATGTAAATCGATATGTTTCCATGCGGTTGGAAAGATCACTAACCAAAGGTGGCATCTGACCCGATACAGCTCGATACGCTAACTACCGTCAGCCAGATGAGGTCCCCTTTCATCAGCATGTGATATGGGAAAAACAGCAGCCTGAGTAAAAATAGAAAAATAGTTCCTTGGATCATGTCATATAAAGTTAGGGTTATTTGGAGAAGCTTTCAGAGGGGGGAAGATTTTTTTTCAGAATTACATAGTGTGTTGCAGATTCAACCATACAAATTGAAATAATACTAAGCGAAAACATCTTCCTATAAAAGGCATATATTCCAGTGAGAAAGGGCATAGTAAGAGCTAATTAAAGAGGACAAGAGAATGTGATGCAAGAGGGTGTCTAAAAGGGTTTGTGTGTGTGTTTTTTTTTTTATTGGCTGGCAGGCCGTTGCTGCACTCTGCGCACCCAGAGCAGACTGAACTCTGAGTGAACTCCTGCTCTCTACCGAATTATGATCGAATGAGTGAGCCTGACAAAATATTTTTAGTTTGGAGATAGACGCAAGCAGAGGGTACAGTGAGAGGGAACGAGGGTAATGGTAGGGCGCTTTATCTCTCACAGACACAAACACACACGTATGCGCACATGCATTCACTTGTACACGGCCAAAGCAAAAGAAAGACGAAGGGAAGCTGAACATCAGTTAACAGCTGCAGAATCGTCTGTGACTTGACAGCGTCCAGGCGCATTGTTAAAGGGGGAAGGCTCTGCAGGGGCAAATGTCTCACCAAGGCAGCCAGGTATTCAGTCAGTCAGGAAGATGAAAGTTTGTGTGTGTGTGTGTGTGTGTGTGTGTGTGTGTGTGTGTGTGTGTGTGTGTGTGTGTGTGTGTGTGGGAGGGAAGAAGCAACTGAGTGAGAGAGAGAGAGAGGCAGTTGCGTGACTTGTGCTTGGCTCAGCCCTCAAGCCCTCCGGGTGTTATTTGTTAGCCAGGAGAAAGGAAGGTATATCTTAAGTGTTCTACAGTAAACAGAGCTGTGACGGGGGCCCTAATGCTTACCGGGATTTATTTGGGATGTGCACATTTGTGTGCATGTGTGCGCAAACAAGACTATCAGCAGGGCAGGGAGTTTCATCTCGCATCCCCAGAGTGTTAACTGGACTTGACATGACATCGTAAAGTTATTCAGAAGAGCTAAAGTGGGGATTATAATGTAGCACGACCGCACATTTAACACAGACTTTGCAAAATCTTTAGCGAGATGCTGTTAAAGCAGGAAACTCAAACAAGTGTTTGCTTTATTTGTAACTGGGTTCACAGTAGTTAATTCCTCTGCAGAGCTTGAAACCAGGGCAGTTTTCCTGTTAAGGAAGCTGCTGGACGTACTGGGCCCCACTGGAGGTTTTCACTAACATCACTAGCAAACCAAAGGCCCACTGTGGGAGTTCATGGTGAAAGCTGTCTGGGGCTTTCTGGGCATTCTGAACTTTCCAGTGTCAACTGAAAATAAAGAAGAGAAAAGGAGAAAAGCATAAAAGATGTAATAACTGAATAATGAAGGGGAAGGATGCTATTTTTAACAGCTGCGTTGCAGTTTTATCTTGAGGGGAGTTGCTTTGGTTCACTCTGGTCTTTACACTATTTGATTTTTAAGGCAGGAATTTGAACTATTTCTTTAAGAAGGAGTCTACAAATACATGCCTGTGAATAAAAATATAAAAGCTACTCTTTTTCCCATCACTTAATGATTCTTTAACACACGTTTTTTTTAAAGCCTGTCAGTGTTAATGCTATATTAAAGGAGATTTAAATATTTTTAGTGAGGAGCTGGTACTCTCTTTAGTGTTTCATCTCCACTCCTTTCATCTCTTTAAAGTACGCTTCAGCTTCAGCTGACGCGTTGAATCCTTGCGGGTGTCAGATCTCTGCTACCAAAAACAAGCCTCCTTCAGCTTTTCTGAAGGTTTTTTTCACAAACTTCCTTTGTTTTTTACTACAGCTGCTTTCATTGTTTGCACTCTGGCCAGCTTCAGCTGACGCCGTCTTTTCACCTACGTGCTTGATACGACATACGTGTTTTCCTTCACTTTATACGACGTCCGTGTCAGTTTCTCTCCTTAAGCTAACATTTCAGCTCCTTTCAGTGATTAAAATCTAACTTTGTACTCAGCCTTGTAGTGCACATTTACTTCACAGCATCACTCGCACTTTAACTGAACCTTTCTCAGTATTTGTCTCTTGAGCGCCACTTTCCATTCAAGCTTCTGCAGTATTGAAATATTTGAGCAAGGAGCAAAACTGGGCTTTTCTACTTAAATAGGATCTTTTTATGTAATAAATACTTGGGCACGGCTGTTTCCCGTCACCATGGTTCGTGACCTTAGTAGAAGTGGAGCCACAGGCAGCGAGGCTCTGGATCTTCCAGGGATAAGTGCAGGACTGATCTCATGACTTATTATTCATCAGGCACGGCGGCATGAGCTCTTAAAGACAGTACATGACAGTGAGCAAAGAGATCAAGTCAAATCAGGTGCATGAGCTCATCATGTATACCGCAGCAATGTAGGCGATTTACGCTGTGAAACTTGCGCACGGCGAATAGTTTCAACAGCATGAAAAAAAAAGAAGAGGAAGGAGAAAAAGAGCGAAAATGACAAAGTGATGGTGAAGAGAAGCGTTGGACTGTTTCTGTCCCTGAGGATTGTTTAAATTGGCATGTTGTGGAGAGAGCACTGTTAGAGTGGATTTAAACAGCTGCTGGCTTCACCCACAGCAACACACACACACAGACTGACACAGACACACACTCTCACACTGGGGCCCTCCCCTGCTCTAAGTTTGCGTGCGGAGCTGGGAAATTATCCATGCTAATGTGCCAGGGTTTGTTTTCATCATCAAATTGCAAACGTTTTAAATATGCATCACACACACAACACACATAAAACCTCCCCCCACACACAAATGTGGTCACATTTATCTAGCCGGAGCCCCGCCGCTGTCTGATCTGTGTTTTCATACACTGTCATCTGTCAAATATAGAGCTGGAAGTGGCTTCCACTCATGTTTATTTTTCATACACCACTCCCATAATTTTTCAATCATATTTGATTTCTTACACAGGATTCTTTTGACTATAACGGAGCTCAGTGCTTTTCTTGGCTCCGTGTCTAAATTAATACATGCAATGTGGAATCACAATTAGTGTGAGCGCTGGAAGATTAATGGGAAAAGTGAGTGGTGTGTTGGCATGTTTGTGTACTGTTAAAGCCACAATGCAGAGACTTCCCCTTTCAGATTCTCTGTTTGATGACTCTGCTTTATGAAACACATGCATATGTTTATGATATACTATAGAAAAGCTTAACACAAGATAAAGAGACAAGAAGAAAGACATCATCACCTCTGTTTGCTTTACAGCACCTAACACTCAAGAAGGCAAAATTTTGACAAATTAATGTGACTAAAAAAAAAGCCATTCTGATGTTTAACCCACTTTCTTGCTGTCAAAAGTCAGCCTGGCCCAGCACAGATTCTGACACCCAGAAGATGTTGATATGACAGCCCGCACCGAGGCTGAAAGCCCGAGTAAATATAGCACAAAAATCAAAGCTGAGTCACATCCACTCGTCGTCCGTAGCTGTCTGATACAAGTTCAGAGAAGCTCTTTTCACATACTTTTACTGTGGCAAACCAAAATATTGTAAAAAGTTTGGTTTTGCTTGGGGATAAAGTTAAATTTTGCTACCACTTAGAAATGATTGCCTCTCAAATCTTTACTGGCTCAACGATATAGACAGCCCACTTAAGGATGAAGGGATGTGAAATGCTTTTTTTTGTGGCTAGGGTTGGTTAAGGTTATCGCTTTAAAAACAGCCAAATTATCACAGCAGAACTTTTTCATGTGTTTTTCCATTACACCCTACCAAATTATCCCTGTTTACCTTTAAAAACAGGGATGACTTTCTCCCCCCCACCTCTGCTGAAAACCACATGGCCATGATGCCCAATGTTCTGCGCATTCTTTTGCTCATTGAAATAAATGCTGTAAATGCAGTTTGGCCACGGGACAGGGGGAGAAAAGGGGATTGTCATAGCGATAATTCAGTTTCCATCTCTAGAGGGAGTGATAACAAAAAAACATCTTATTTGAAATTGAAGCGGGAATTCGTCCAAATCCTACCATGAGTAATATGAGGATAAACAACAGATCACTGGAGACTCCTTCCTTGTGACTCATGAGCAACAAGTTCTCAGAAAGAAGAGAGAGAAGGAAACAGTCTTCAGGGAGGAGGGGGGGTTGGGTGGTGGTGGTGGTGGTGGTGGTGGGGGGGGCACCATAATAACATCATTGTGGACGTTTGAAGTCGCATCGGGCCTGTTTCCCACATACAGTAAGTACAGGCTGTCTACATGTCTACTGGTCTCTCGCCACTCAAAGGCCACATTCATGGAGGCACTGCCGCCCTCACAGAGGGCAATTGGATCCACCAGATACCCTTCCCTTCTCACGCAATGTTGTGTAAACCCGGGGAAAATGACCTCAATATGTCCTAAACGAATTAAGGATGAAGATGCCGCGCCTGCTCACATGTCTTAGGCATGATAATGTGGTGATAGTTTTATAAATACCCGCTCTCATGCGCACACGCACACATAGATGCGCGCACACACACAAACATGCAGCAACAGCGAATACTGATTGTGTCTGTCAGTGTGTCGCACTTGAGTTGAAGCTGCTGTCGGATCTTTGAGCGGCTAACAGATCGCCCTTACCATCTGTTCATATGGGAATCTGTTGTCTTTCATGTTTGATCTTATCCAGATACACAGGTTTGCCTAGGAGACCAATTTGAATTACTGGCATGCAGATTAACCTGAGATAAACACTGATTATTTTATACAGGGATAGAAAAAAATGTAACCAAAACCATGTGTTACACCTAAAATTTCACTTTCACTGTTTCATTTCTTAATTTATAATTGTGTGTAGTTATATCCTAGACATGCGGGCAGGTGTTTTTTTTTGTCTTTGTTTTTACTCACGCTGAGCTTGTTAATCTCCCATTTAATCCTTCCTCTATTGTGGTGCCACCACACCTTGGCCTGGAGGCCTGGACAACCTCAGCCTGACTGCCTGCTGGTGTGGATTCAGCCTGCCTCTCTCGCACTTTTTCCCAGTAACTGAAGCTGCACACGCTTTCTTTTTTTCCCTTACTTGACTCCCTCACCTCTCCTGTTGCCCTGCACTTCTTCCCGCTTCCCAGTAAAGAGGAAAAATAGACAGAAGTCAGAATTATTTCATAGCTGCATAACCGGATGCATCTTACAAATAGGTCAACGCGTCACGCAAGACCCAGCGCTATGAGTGGTGTTCAAGAGAGGTCAGTGGGGGGTTGGAAACATATGAAAGGAGGTTTAAAATAAAAGGCGGAAAGGAGGGAAATTGTCGTGCATAATTCATTGGGCCATCGCAACACCAATTCTCCGTTCATCCATCACTGGACCACCATCTTTATTAAAATGTCAGATGGGTTAATTCATGTAGAAACAGGCTTGACCTAATTGGCAGACGTTACTGATGAGGTTGGCGCTGCTGTGGTAGACAATTAACTATGATTCAGGATTTCCAGAAAAATGACCTTAATCATTTGCTGAAAGTTTGCATCTGGTTGACTCTTCTGTTTATCCACTAACTCAACTCTTTTTTTGGTAACAGATCTTCATGGAGTTGTTTTGGAGCTGCATCCTCTCCGATTGGACTGACTTTTCATACCTGTTATATATTGGAACAACCTAGACATGAGAAATGTCCCACTTTTTACAGTACGATATGCTTTGCCGTCACTCTGTAGTAGTTGGTAAAAGTAGCTAGAACAGAAGATTACTGAGATTAGAGTCTGTCTGTACAGCTAATAGATTTTCTTGTAACACCTCCCATGTTTTTAGTCAGCAGCTGGATGGATAGCAGAGACAAAACACCTGCCAAAAGCCTTCAGGCTTGAGCCTTTACTTTTTGGCAAGCCTCCCCTCCCTGCTACTTCAAGTCTTTCCCCTTCTCATGCAACCTCTCCTGGCCAAATTCTCTGTCAATTTCCAGGCCATATTGAGACTGTATGGTGGCCTCCACTCCCTCACTGGTGATGTCATAACAAAAAACACAAACTGAAATTTGATGAGCTGGAAAATCTCATTCCAGCTTGTATAGAATTATTGTCCAGTCTGCATAGAGTATGTGTCAAAATGTCAGCTTTGATTATACAACTACAGCGCAGGTAATAATATTTGAACTCAACAAAGTTTGTGTGTGTTCACGCATGTCTATGCATTTACACTGCTGGGTGTGTGCTTATATGCGACAAATGGACGTTGCTGAGATCTTTAGGCAAATCTAAGACGATTGACCCGGTCCTAGCTTAGTAGGGCATGGCAGGGCTGTTGGGATTTGGATTTGGCACTCTGAATCTCTGTGTTTGGGCTTGTGCTAAATACCTTCTGTTGTAGTATAGTTTGTGTGTAGTTTGGTTTCTATTTTATCCTCTGAAATACAGGAAAAAAACTGCAACAGATTAAATATTTTAAAGGATTTTATATAAGCTAAGACCTGCCAGTTTTTAGTAAAGCAACCCAAATTTACTCTTAAGATAAAGAATGCAGTTACATAGTTTTTAAAAAATGAAAGTAGCCATTTATGGCTAACCTTTTCACTTAATGCTAATGTTAATGGATTTGACCTGCTCTCCCGAGTCACCATTATTTAAAACTTAAAGTTATAGTGCTGTCTGGTTAATTTCTGAAGTAAATTCATTCAAAAAGTTTACATCATTTTTATAGTTCTCACTGTAAAGGTAGTTTCCTTGAAACAAAAAGCCAACAAGTAACAATATTTTCGACTAGCTAGCAAGCTAATATTAGCTAGCTAAGACATTTAGCAGAATAGATTAAATGGCTGCATATTGTCCAGTTCGGCAGAGATATATAAAGCTTAGCAATGGAATATGAAAAAAATGACCTGAAGAAGTATTTTAGGAACTATTAAAAGTAATGAAATTTATATATGAGTACTGAAATGCTGAGTATCTTAAAAACATTTTTAGAATAATGCATTATTTTCTAAGCAAAGTGTTTTTCTACCTACTTAGACCTTGAAGAAATTAATTAGCTTGACTACTCATCACATTACCTTTGCATTACACTATTTACATGGCCTGAGGTGAATTTTCACTTAATTACCAGCTAAGAACATAAACCTGCAGCTACTCACTCGCATCCTAAACAGGACAGACAGAGATCTTTCTATTCTATATTCTGTTTACGTCTGAGCACAAAGAAAACAGGAAAGAGGAATTCACAGAAATTTATTGCATTATTGTGACCGCAGCTATTCTTTGTTAGAAATATAGGCCACGATGCCACAAGAGCAGCTGCTCATCAGTGCTTTTGTTACCTGTTGAAAATCAAGCTTTGACTTATTGGGTGTGGTCAACGCGTGCTCAGCTTTCAAGTCACTTCACTTCCGAGGTTCTCTGCTAGATTTGCGTTGCCATGTTGCCCTTGCAGATTTGTAAGTCGAAAGAGCTTTGTACGGATTTTGAAAGCATTTTAGAAGACCAGCAGTAATAATGACTTCTTTGTTTCTCTTTCATGCTGTCTGCTCAGAAGCACTAGCACTCACTTTCTCTGTGCACACTTTCCCCTCTGGCTCCCTGTCATTCCCAGTTACTCTGTATTCCTCCTTGGGCTATCCTGGTAGTACAGAGGTGATGAGAGGATGGAGAGGTGTTGGGAACAGGAGCGAGACAGAGACAGGAGCAGGGCAAACACAGATTGGCAAACGTAAATACGTCCTGATCAGGACAGGACAGTGTGCAATTCTGTTTTCTGGCATCTGAAAGAATGCAGTTCTTTCTGTGTGTGGTCATAATCAAGTTGGAAGTACACAGAAAGAGTTCACAGAGTAAGACTGAAAACTCATTCTGGTTTTGCTTCAGTGATCTTAACATGTAAATATAAAACTTTCACCTGCTCTAGCAGCCTGCAGCACTGATTCAAATGAGGTTTGAGGTTAAAAGGTAAAGGCAAAAATAGTGTGTCTTAAGTGTGCTCTAACCACACGAAGAGATCCTTTTTTAGCACAATATTACGTAACATGTATATCACTGTGTGAATAATCCACTGAATACGTGTTTTGCGTGCATGAAAATCTTTTGTTGTCTTCTCTTTTTTTGTTTCCATTTCATTCTAAAGAAAGCATAAAATTGTTGGCACCGATTGTAATCAGAGGTTTATTAGGGAAACCGGCTTTTGACTAGTGTTACGTTTCCACGCTGCATCCACAGGTTGTGTGTGTGTTGCCAGCGAGCGCAGGAATGCTTTGAGCGCGCACAGAGCCAAAAATAGACATGCTGATCCTTTAAAAGCAGAGCCCGTAACATGTTGTGGCTACAGGGAGCGAGATGCACACTGTCTCTTTAAGACAGGGCTCTTTGTGTAGCATAGTGTAGTATTTGCTGTGGTAGTGTGAGTATGCGTGCATAGACTCTGTGTGTGTGTGTGTGTGTGTGTGTGTGTGTGTGTGTGTGTGTGTGTGTGTGTGTGTGTGTGTGTGTGTGAGAGAGGGAGAGAATGTAAAGCTGACTGAGCAGGCGAAGGGGTTGCGTGACTACTGCAGACGAGGCTGCGACCTCAGAAGAGTGGTTATGAAAACGATCTGTCGAAGCAAGCAGAGAGAGAGAGAGAGAGAGGGAGTAGGAGTGAGCGAGTGAATGAAAAACGGAGGGAGTCAGTAAAGAGGGCAGAGAGAGAGAGAGAATAAGCGAGCAGGGCTGCAGAAATTAGTTAATTTGGACCCTGCACTATCACCGAGTGGCACTGAGGGCTGCCCCACATGCACATATTTATGGTATTGAATGCATACGCACATGCAGCAAACACACACTGTGCTGTGCTTATAGCGCTTAGAGCCAGGGGGTGATGCCACTAAAACCCAGTTCACACATGGGAGCAGATAGCATGCATGACAGAAGCAATAGAAAATACACCGAGATTTAAAAGAAAGCCAGAGAGATAAAGGAATGGGAGTATTTTGTCACTGAGACTGAGAGTGGGGGAAATAAGCAGGAGGGAGGTGGGGAGAGAAAGTCAGGTATCATATTCCTACTGTGGCATTGGTATGCTCTGAACATCCAGGAGAGATTCCTGAGGCTGACCAGATGGAAACAATCAGAGACCGACAGAGGACTGTAAGGACTACAGTATATACTGTCCAATTAAGATGGCTCAATTTGCATCCATTCTTTTTTCCCGTGCATTTATTGTAATGCTGGAATTTAGAAAATGTGATTCAGTGTCTGTTTCTAGCGTGTTGACATTTTGAAGTTTTGGAAACTCTCCGTTTTCTTAATCACTTAAGCGTTGCGGTGGGGGCTGGAGCAGCCATCAACATGTGAATATAAATTTTCCTGAAATAAAAATAAAGTGATGTAATGTCCCTGTTTGTTGAAATCTTTCCACAATCTGACTGTGTTAGGATCAGCGAGTGTTTGGGCTCATTCCTTGGCGAGCAGCAGAGCGGTAAACCTGGAACCGTGTAATCAAAGAAACATGTAAGCTTTTAATTTTCTTTGTCGCAGGAGACGTTTGCTGACCAAGCTTTAACCAAAACAAGTAGACGTAAATGTTCCTCCGAATGTTTGTGCATCTGTAAGAAGTTTTTGGCTTCCTTCATTACCCTCATAAATGTTTTAGAAAGTAAACAAAAAAAAATCAAGGCATGGATAGTTTGTCAAATGTTTCTTTTAGTAGAAGGTTAAATATCACCAGGAGCATACACAGATGTGGCAAAAGATGAGAAGAAAAACAAGAGCGGGCAAAATATATCGGTGTTTGGTGCAGATAGCGTGTGAACAGTAATGCTCGCCTTCAAAGAGCACATTGTATCCGAGTATGAGTCGCTCAACAGGGACAGCAGCATGACGGAGGGAGGGAGGGCATACCAGGACAAGGGGCTGAGAGAGACGGAGAACGAGGGGCGAGGAGGAGGCTGAATGAGTCTGAGTCATGACAATTGTGATCTTTGTTTTGTACGAGGTTGCCAACTCTCACGCTTTTGGCTCAGTCCCATCAGACCATGCAGGTCTTACATCAAGGAAAGTGTAATTATAAAAACAAAGGTGAGCTGTGGAAAAACACTTGAGAGATTTTTTTTCGTGCCACTTCAACGTCGGTGTATTAGTGATTGTGGTTTCATATTTTTTAGTAAAAAAAAACTAAAGCTGTGGGAAAAAAAATCCTAGAATCAAGTGTAGAAAATACCCTTTATTAATGAGGAAGGAGAGTGAACTGAATATCTCACTGCTTAAATTATTACATTTTTATTGTTATCATACTTTCATCAAAGGGCAGGCTTATGTATTTTAATCGATGTGGTTAAATTGCCTGCAAATAACAAGCAATAGCAGGATTAATTGAAAGTAGGAGAAAGTAATACCTTCCTTAAAAATACTTAAACATTGGTGCTCATAGATGGTGGGGATTGAAAGCTCATTCCTACAAAATGGGTTAGTCACGGGGAGCAAAGGGTCAAAGGGTCATCTGATGTAGCGATACAGAGTTTGGAATTTGTCTTTGGTTGGCTCATGCAGTTTCACACACGTGCACATTGATAGGTCGAGAAGAATTCAGGCAGGTTTTCTTCTGCATATTAACATCACTCTTCTGCTTAGAGACATGAAAGAAGGGTGGATGAGAGCGCCTCAGCCTTTTCAATTATAAATGCTTTAGAGTTCAGCTGCAGCGCTTTATACATGTTTTAAAATCTCAAATCTGCTATAAAGACCAACTGTCTGAAGTCTGTGATGTTTCTATGGCTCTATCAGGAAAATCTTTAAATGACTTCTGCTGTAACTGGAACTGCTCTCAAACTAACATGAAGTTTATCTCCACTCATAGCATCAGCCATTTTCCACATGAGTGAAGAACCGTGTGTGTGTGTGTGTGTGTGTGTGTGTGTGTGTGTGTGTGTGTGTGTGTGTGTGTGTGTGTGTGTGTGATATGCTTTCCCTGCTGGTGCAGCATGACTGTTTTACCCTCCTCTTCAGGGTCAATATTTACAGTTCATCTTCTTCTACAAAATCACTCTGTCACAGCGCTTTACCATCTCTCTCTCGCTCTGTGCATCCATCCCTCCCCCCCTCTCTCCCCCTGCTGCCTGTCACATTTGCTGTATGTCTCAATGGCTGAGCGTGATCAAGGCCAATTATAGCTTGTTTTGAGCGTGCGGGGCATCTTGTGGAAGCAATACATTACTGGCAACTCACTCGTGCCGCTCCATCCCTCCCTCCATATGCGTCCCCTGTCCTCTATCTCTCTCTCTCCCCCGTTCCTCTTGCATGTACAGCATGTAGTAATTCTTCACACAGCTCCTGCATGCAGCTGGAACGTGGCTAAATGCAAATTCACTGGCGTGCGGTTTGTTTTGTACGTACTGTAGGGGCATTCCTCTGTTGTCCCAGGGCTTACAAGATGATATTCAGTACTTCGCTTACTCTTTGCTCAAGGTGATTCCCCAGCTTTGTGTCTTTAAAAACATTAAGTAGATTACCAGACCTGGGATAGGTCCAAAGTAAAGCTTGTAACTTTTAACTTTCACAGAAGAAAAATAATAAAGCCTTTCCTTCTGTACATATAGCAGAAATGATGATATTACCGTAGCTAAAACAGTTGTTTCAACTGCTCACTCGCTACATTTAACTGTATTGGTACCATTTGTGCTTTGAGGCTCATCTGCTCTCATGGATGCTTTGTGTTTTGCAGCAGGCTACAATGTGGATGTATTTTAATCAAATTATAATTTGTCTTCTTCTGAATTTGTTGAAGCTCTCTACAGCCTTTCCAAGTATTCTTTTAAACAGCAGCAGCAGTCCCTCATGGAAGGAAAAAAAAGAGAAGGAAAATATGTTGTTTTTGGGGTTTTTTAAACATAGTGTATTTTTTTTGTTCAAATGTGAAACTTTTTAAGAAGAATGACTGCTAAAATTAATCAAGGCTGAAGGAAGGGAGGAATCTGGCTTCTTGTTTATTCCCCAAAATGACTCATACTTGCCTTGCATTTTTGTGATCCAGTGATACAGATCTATCAGCGTTACAGCGCATAGATCTCCAGAACTCAGTGCAGATGCTGAGGGGGAAAAAAACTCCTACTTTCTATTGTTGTATGTCCGTTTCAGTAAAAGCGTTGGTGAGGCGGGAGGTAGGAAGGAGGTGTCGACACACACCAACACAATGGTATGGTTTCCCTATGCTTCTCCACAGGATGCTGTCTAGATCCACACACAGACAAACTCAGAACAATGGATCGACACATGGTGCTTTCATTTTATTTACTGCTGCTGACTCTTCTTCTGTTATAGTCTCACATCACCTGCTGCCCCAGCTTTCAAGCTTGTCTATAAAGACAAAACAAATAAGGAATGTTAGATTTTTCTAAGATTATTGTCAGTATAGAAAGAAATGCTGATCTTGGTGTTTAAAATACTGGCGAATGTGAGCTGTATTGGTGTATAATTACAAAGCAGAAAAAAAGGAAAAAGACAACCCTCTGTCTGGCTTCCTTCCACCCTGATGTGTTAGCTATTACATGAAAATGACCCAACATACAGACCTCAAAGAAGCAGCCACATGTTTCCTATCAGTCATTAAGTACACACTCCAGTTCAGCCGCCTCCCATCATCAGGGATCATCACCTCATCATCAGGATTGGTTCCAGTTCATTTTGTTGCATTGTCACTTTCTGTTCCCTCTGCTGTCTAGTCCAACTTGTTAACGGATTCCTCCTGTTATTCAGTGACTCCAGGAGTAAGACGTTGTGTATCCCTGCTCCAGTGTTCAGTCTATTTAAGGTCTTGACGTATGTCAGGAAAAACTCAGTGGCATGTTGCTGAGGTAATAATATTTGACCGCTTTCCCTCTAAAATGTGCATGTAGTCTTTTGGGAAGAGTAACAGGGAGCAGGTAGATGGATGCGGTAGGACTCTACAGTGAATAAAATGACCTCTCTCCCATTGCGTGCCATGGTTTGTTTTCACTACAGGCCACATGTTTGAACATTGCATAACTTCTGAGATGTGGTTTGTAAGTCGTGGATTATTTTGGGTATAGAGGTGTGTGTGCTTTGACAGACACTTTACTGAAAACTTTAGCCTACTTCTTCTAATCAAGATAACCTTTTGAATTTAAAGATCCTGCATCCTAATGCATGTAGTTCTTAGAAATGCTGAATACTGAGTGGTTGATGTAGGAAAAAGTAATTTTCCAGGCATTCATGTGCTTAATCTCTTTTACTGCCCGCATTCATTCCACAGATGGCTGGTTGTCTCTCGTTGTCCTAACGGTGGGAGTTTTAGCCCAATTAAAGGCTAATTAAAGGCTCAGCCCATTAAAACAAGGAAGTCTTTGTAGTGCTGTTTGCACAGGTGGTGTGCATCACCGTGTTGTAATAGTGTCAGGTTAACACATCAAGGCTGCACACATGGACACACATTCGTGCTTGTGCAGGATATACGCTTTCAATAGCATCATTTTCTTAATCGTATTAATTTCCAGGCAGAGGCTGACTTATGGTGTCTGTTTAACAAATCAATCAAAGAGATTGAAGCCTCAGCGACACTTGTGGTATGAAGAGCAGCTTCATTACTTGACCAACGTGTTTCGCTTTGTGGTCTTCAGATCAGTTAAACCTTAATTTCAGACTTTTGTTGAGGAAAAACAACTCGAAATACGACCAAGTTTTAACAATATTTTTTAGATATACCTCCACCAGAACGTGGTATATAAATTTTTTGATGACATGGGCTTCTTATGTCAACTAGTCAGCTATTTTACTGCTATTCAGCTGTTGCAGTCACATGACCAACGACTACATAACGAGAATTTGTCCCCCATTTTGAACATGTGACGATGTATGGTCAAATGACTAAGGCTGCTGTCACGCAGACCTAGAGACCTGTCGATGACTTTCTGCCAAACTCTGGTTGCGAGGGAGAAATTTGCATTCTCCGACTGGTTGGTGGGTTCCTGGCAGTCGCTAGGTTAAATTGGTCACAAAGAGGTAAGCAGTGCTGCAACAAAATAGTTTCTTGCAATTGCTTTGGCCACCAGCAGATTACCACAGTAACCCATAGTTTGCATGTGAGATGCCAACTCGTCTGTAAAAGTTCACCAGCTACTCTTTGAGCGACAGTGTGATGCACACCAGAAACTGAGAATGTCTGCCTTCAAAGTAAATGTTACACCTTTGAAATCTATTAGCTGCAGTGCTGAGGCACAACTTTTACTTTGAAGGTAAATTATTTCCGGTTTTGTTGCAGTTTTTCAAATTGCTTCTTGTCTCATAGCTAGTGAGTGCATGCAAACAATCCGCCGTCTTCTGTACAAACTACAGGACCATAGATCTTCTAGCGACCAAAGGAGTCACATTTTTTGGTGTAGAACCCTCTTTGCAGCCAGTTTTACCAGCAACAACTCAACAACTGGTTGGGGAATACATTTTCACTAGAAACAGAGGTTGCCAGACGATCACCCACCAATCTGTTTGACTTAGCCCTAGCTGAACCTCATAAACATTAAACTTAATAAAATAAAATATAAGAATGTCTAATTTAACAAGTGGAAAACAGTATTTCAAAGCTTCCAAAATAGTTGCCATGTTTGTCGAGATCTCATATTATCTCGTTACTGTCTAGCAAGTGCTCGATATAGCTCATCAATTATACAGTGAGTTCCTCTCAATGTGAGGTGCTTGTGTCCAGAACACAGAACAACTAATCGTCCTGCAAGTCGTAGAGTTGCTGGTGGTTTCTCTGCAGCACAGTTTGTAAAGATCTCTTCACAGTGCTGGTCACCTTGATGCCAGCGGATCCCCAGTTTGGAAATTACAGCCGTACTCATCGGCCACATAAATGCACGGGAGCATTTGTACTAACAACTCACCGTCCACTGGGATTCATATTTCAGCACTTTCCAATTTGAAATCCAATTTCTCCAGTAAATGTTTCAATACTCAAAGCAAGAAGCAGCCTTTGTTTATCTGGACGTCTGCAGTATGCCACTCGAAATCAAAAGCCTTCACTGAAAATAGTCTGGAGGTGGAGAACCAACCATTTCTCAGCAATGACATGTTTTGGTGTAGTCTACCATAATAGGCTGCACTCTCACCCTCAAACACACAACCACCACTAAAACACAGCCTCACACGCATAGAAACAGTTCAAACAAGTTTTTCTTGTCAGTCCTCTGATCTGTTGTGGACTGACCACCCACACTGCAACCAGAGCTTCCTCTACATGTGAGACTCATCAGCTTTACTGTTCTTTAACCCATGAAACCGCATTAGTCTTCAGGTGTTTCTGCCGTGGCTAAATCATAAGCACATTGAAGATCAGCTCAGTGATATTCTTTGCAAAGGATCGTTGCTCTCATTTTTATAAGATAAGTATCATTCTGTTTCCACAAGTGCTGTTGAGACCGTACGGGGGGGGGGGGATATGCACTGATGCGCACGGATCCACTGATGAGGTTAACCAGATGCAGACTGTAATAGAGATAAAAGGTCTCATTTGGTCACGGAAGGACCAGCTTGGGGATGACAGGTGAATAAATGGATGAAGTCCATTAACCCTCCCCACGGCACCAGCTCAAGCCTTACACCTAACTGTTACGCTGGTCCGTGTTACCGTTCCTCCTGAGTAGGTATGTGTGTTCGCAGTTTGCGTGGGGAGGCGTGGGTTCGCTTGGTAGTCCCGCCCTGCCGCACGCAATGCCTGGGAATCCGTGCTGGTTGAGGATTTACTGAAAATGCTTTAGGGAATCCCAGCCCTTTCCCTCTCACATAGACACATACATATTCATATGCACAAAAACACACACTCACACACACACTCTGCTGACGTAGTTGACACTGATCAGGTATTCATGAGAATGGCACTCCTACACACGCACATTTTGCTTAGTTACAAAACAAAATAAATAGATACAGCGCCGCACAGACTCTCCCCAGATCCCACGAGGATGCGAGGTGTCTTTCCAAACAATGATCAGATAAGATCAGTCACACACACACACACACACACACACACACACACACACACACACACACACACACACACACACACACACTCTTCACCTGGAGCTAGCCATCAGAAGCAACATTTTTCTGCCTCTTTTCTTCCTTCCGTTGTTGGCGTATCTTTCTTTTTATTTCAAGAGCACTGAAGCTGATGTTGCTGTGTGATCATGTGCCAAATTAAAAGTAACAAAAGTAGTACACAGAAAATGCCTTTAGCATAACAGTTTACGTTCCAGTTGGCAGATTATCAATCAGCTTCTCTGGCTCTGGGTCAAGAAAATGGGAACTGGAGATACAGAAAGGCCGCCATGGCTTCTTTAACTGTAGCTGTGTTTTAATCCAGCCGTCTTCTAAGTACATGTTTGACATGTGAGGGAAAGGACCTTTAAAAGAATTAGCTACAGCAATTGTGGTTTCTGTTTTTAAAGTTTCTATTTCAAAAAGAAGTTCAAGAGCAGAGAAAATGTTTACAATAACTGCATTTTGGAAAGCAGTGTGCACGATTCTTGTCTTGATGCAGTGTTTTAGTAGTCTTACTTTAAAGAGGGGATGTATCAGTAAATATTTCTGCTGATTAAAAAATAAAATCAGCTCTGATCCTCAGACTAATTTCCTGAAAATGGCCTAAACAAGGTGGTTCCAGTTTCATATATTTATTTTACATAATCTGTCCCTCCGTGCTGTCTTGACCTTTCGCTGCCTCGGTGATTCACTGCCGATGATCAAAGGTGAGCTTCTCTGTTGTGGCACAGTGACACTAAATGTTTGGACAGGGAGAAGCTGTGAGCATCGAGGACAGAGAGGAGGAGACAGAGGCAGGAAGGGAGAGGTGATGTCAGACGCTGAAGTGTTGAAACCGAGGGAGAGGTGTCACCGCATCCTCATCCTGCGTTTGCTGTTAGCTTTTGAGAATCTCTGACTTGTAGATCTTAGACGTATTTTACATGTGCATCAGAAAAAATTAAAATTGAGCATTCACATCCACACGTGATGGTTGGATGCTATAGATCAGTTTCCACAGCTGCTGACAGATGCTGTGGAAATGGTGTTTGGCATCTAGTTGGTAGCTACATAATAAATCAAAATAATTTGAGGGGTGCTGTGTATAGTTTTGTTTTCTTTTTTTTCTTTCTTTTTTTTAAGGATAACTGCACAGTTGATGTCAAACTATGCTTCATATGTTAGCCATCTGGTTGCACGTGAACCTAAGCCAGGCTGGATTGGGTTTAATGCAGACCCCAGGCCCGCTCCTCTAAGACCAACTAAGTATCACAATGAAACTTGAAGCATGTTTGAAACACATCTGGAGCTCTCTCTGACTCTCCTTCACAGTACGGCGGAGCCACAGAGGATTTCTCCTTCCTTCTAACACACACACTTTTTCATGTTTTATTGTCCGATGGGAAAAAGACTTTGAATCTCATTCTCTGTTCTTTTTTATGATAGTTCCCATCCTGGATTCTCTTTATCTTTCCCTCCCTCTCTTTTTTTATCTTGCAAAGGAATTCCATTCTTTTATTATTACCCTCCTCCCGTGTCTTTCTTAGCTTGGAATGTGAGTTGGTGCTGGTGTCGCAGCACTATATTCGGCCACCCTTTAGGGTAAATTCAGTTGTTCTTCCGCAAACAAGACAGTCATGAGGATTAGCCCACAGACTGTCAGGAAGCTTTCTTTTATCAGTTTTAAAAGTACATGTACTTTAACAGGAAACAGCGTCCGGTTTTACATATACTTCACAAAACGTTAATGGTTTTCTTCCAGCGTGAGAGAAAGTGAACTTTCCATTTATTTAAAGGCTCCATCATTATGTGCATCATTCTTCCGGCTCCCAGTGATAGACGTCAAACGGCACCGTGCAGTGTAAAATTTGGTCTGAAACTCGATGTGTCTGTGCTTGGATGGACAGATTATAGCAGGCTATTTAAAGATGAGAGGCCACAGTGGAAACAAAGAGTGAATGACAAGACCACACACTGATCTGAGAATAGACTTCTACAGAGCTCTCTCTCCCAGTCTATTTGTGCAAAAGATTTCATATAGATCGCTATGGTGCTCCTGTGTGCGTTTATGCAAACTCAAGCACGCATGGGTGTGATTTGTCACTGATAATTCGGAGCAGGATGCTGAAACTTCTGCTATCTCGAGATGTCTTTCTCCAGAGACTGTGATATCATCAGTCTTATTTAAATATCACTACTGTGAACACATTGAAAAGCCCTCCGTCTAAAGTTACTTGCCAGGTGTCCGCTTGGCTCGGCCTAACTACTGCAGACAGATACAAAGGTTTCTTTCCAGCCCTAAATGGGCTCGCGGTGGCGCGAATAATCACTGGTGTCAGTGAGGAAATGGATTGGCTGACCACAGAGCTCCTCCTGCCCACAGTGTGGACTCTTCTCTTCTCTTCTCTTCTCTTCAGTCACAGCGATGAATAACTATAACCTGTGATGGCACTGAAAGGGAGCCTAGGGGTGGGGGCGATGGGTGGGTTCTCATCCTCCCTCTCTCCTCTCTCCTCCATCCCTTTTGACATGGAAAGCGTGTAAACTTGGCAGGGCCAAATTTGTTGATTGCGGGCTACTGATGTGACCCATCTGGGGTTGAAACATTGCATTAGGTCTTCGCACGCTATTCCTCGCCACTCCCTCGACTCAGCAGTTCCCCCACCCCACCCCCCCACTCTTCTGTCACATGAGAAACAGTTGCAGCACTGTTGTTGGGTGAGGAGGATGTGGGTGTTTGGTGTGTTTATTTTGTGTGTGTGTGTGTGTGCACGTGTGTCTGGGTTTAACGGGAGACTTGCCTACCGAATGGACAGTGGTTCAAACCCAGCAGCAGCAGCTGTGCGCTGAAGTGTCTTCGAGCAAGACCATATCCCCAAACGGCTAAAAATGTAACACACTTGCTCGAAGTGTGTTGACGTGCGAGTAGGTGTGTGTGCATTATTAAGTGTAAGTGCATCTGCATATTTTCTCTGACACTGATTTCGATCCCAGGACACTGAAAAACCTGACCGATTTAAAAATGACACATAATTTAAGGAAGATTAAAGCACCGAGCTGACATAGGGAGTTGCTACATCAAATATTCACAATGAGATGAATAAAAGAGCAGAAAGCGCAGTAAATCTTTGTTCAGCAGAGAGGAGATGAGGATCTGCATTGACTTGCGTGAGCCGCTCGCAGTGACGGCCGTGTTTTTGAGCTGCTAATACTTTCCCTAATCAGAAATCCTCTTATTGTGGAGACATCCTGAAGCTATTGCACAGGAATTTCTGTGGTCCTGCTCATAAATCAGCTGAAAAGTCAAGCAGAAAACACAGGAGGACTGGCCTGCAGTGTGACGCTCAGTCCAGCACAGCATGGCCCTGCATGGAATACTCTGGAAACACATGTTCGTCACTTTCACCATGTTTGATGTGTCTTGCTGCATTTTCTCTGATGTAGATTGCATACGTGCTTTCATATATGCAGAGTTAACTTCAAGCAACAAGCTAAAAAAACAAATTCTGGAGCCTAACAAGTGATTTCCAAGGTTTAAAATTATTTTAGTCAAGTTTACATAGAAGCTGTCAATGGACAAAGCAGCTGCTTCAGTTTCTGGGTCAGGGTTTCAAACTACAACACTTCAGCCTGTTTTTAAGGAGAACTTTATCTCATGAATGCTGCCATGTCACATCTGAAGCAGCACAGCAGTTAGATTTGATTAGATAAAACTCTGATGATGTCTGTGAGGAAACAGGGTTGCAACATCAGAGAGTAAAGGTGATAAGACGAAAAGAGAAGAAACTTGGAGTTTGCTGTCTGCGAGCAGAGCGTTTGTAGATGAGAGTTAAAGCACCGTGAGGTGAATGCTATAAAATAAGAAATGGCTTGAAAGCAGCCAGATCTGCAGCCTTAGATGGGCAGATTGTGGGCGTGGGTCTGGCAGTGTTACCCGCAGGTCTCAGCTGCAGGACACCACCAAAGGGCCGATGTGGAAGTTTATATGTTGCCGAACCTAAAAGGCGGTTTTAATGACACGGGTGTAATGTGAGGTTCATTAGTGCAGAGGCGATAATTGCAAGGGTTGTTTAAGGAGTGTGCCACACATCAGGTCCCGATGTTCAGCATTTCAGCAAGGATTCCCGGCAAGTTTTTAGCCTTTCTCCAGAATTCTCTGACTTCTTCCAAATATAAAACCTCCAAAAGTCACTTCAGGACTCTGTACCCGACCATTGTTGGTTTAAAAAAGAAAAAGAGTTTGACAGATGCATGTTTGTTTGATTACATTTCAATCTGCAGCTTGAAAACAAATATCAGATACACATGATCTCATCTCGCATTTTCATTCAAAGGATGTCTTTATAAGTAACATAAATCTCAACAAACTGAATTATGTAATGAATGAATCTTGCCTACTATTCCCATAAATCAAATTAGCTAGCAATATTTTCTCTGAAAAGTTTTTCCACATTTATTTTGCCTCAGATTTACAGAGTTGCTCTTTACCATGTGCAGATTTCTTTATAGGCCAGGAGCACAAAAGCATGATTTAGGATCCAGATAAATCTATAGCTTAGCCCGAGCCTAGGTCAAATTTTAACCAAGGTGATCATTGTGCAATAATAACTCATTAAAAAGAATTATCCCCAATATCTGTTTGTACTTTCTTGCTTTTCAGCATCAGTTTAAATGCAATATTTCCATTTGTGTTAGCCAAAATCAAAGATGACGTACATTAGCACACAAGATTGATATCCCAGTTTTAAGTTCCAGTCAAACACACTTAAGACTTAATATATTTTGCACATTGAAGGCAGTGAAATATGCAGTTTCTCTCTCTGTGTGTGTGACTCTGGGCCGCAGAGGCTTTTGGGTCAGTGGATAGAGACACTGGATTCTGTCTGCTGACCCTGCTGCGCCCTACTGTACTCTGCTTGGCTGTCTAAAACAATCCCTCTTTCTCCCTGATTCAGATACGCACACAAGCATGCACACACGCACGCGCGTGCGCTCGTCACCGCTTCCGACCTTGCTTCCGTGAGAAGCAGGCTCTTATTTTAGTGGACAAGGAGGATTTTACCACATGGTGATGAGATCATTACCAAGCTAAAACATACATACACAAACAACTGCTGTGTCATATGCACGAACACTTGCGAAAAAAATGAATCCTGGCCTGTAATGACTCACAAAGCCACACACACGCAAGGTCCTTGTGCTGTAATTTTTTTTAAAGACTCATTTGCTTACTGCTTAAAGTAGCTCTAGTCCGCGCTGTGGCAAGAGCTAAAAAGCTGTGTTACACAGGTGCCATCAGCCCAGTGGCTTCAGCCCTGTGATCGAGTTCACAGGCACTTGGAGTATCTGCTTTTTCTGTTTTTAAACCTGCTAAGCTTGTTCAGGTCATCAGCACAATAAAACGTTTTATATGTTGGCAGGAGGCTTGTTTTACTGTAACTACAGCTTTGCTTTCTACACGCAGGAATTCAGTACAGCTACCCATGCATTTTTTTGTCTTGTTCAGTTAATGTCTAGTAAACAGTTGAGACTTCCTGAGCTGCAGGTCTTATGTTGAAATGGAGTGGGGGTTTCTTCTTCTTTTTATTAGAAAGGACGCTCTTTTATAAGGTGCCTGGTCTCCCCAAAGAAAGTCTCCTACAGTTACTATATGCTCATATAGTCATGCCATATGCAAGTGTTATCTTGCTAAATGCTAAGATAGCAGTAGTGACATCCCTATGATATCACCATGGGTCATTTCCCCAGACTTGACAAAGACCTGCTGTCATGCAACTGTTTTCACAAGACTCACATTAAAGGGTAAGGTGGAGCAGGTGGAGTGCCCCTTAAAATAAAAAGGTATGTCCTCCAACTTTTTGGTGTGCTGCCTTCTAGCACACCAACCTTCACACAGGTTGGTGTGCTGCATTTTGCAGCTTTGCACATTCAGTCACAAAAATAGTCTTCCTATTTAGAGCAACAGCCTGTTTAGAGAGGCCAGACAAGTCCGTGTTTGTTTACACCCTGCAAATCTCATCAGTTGGTCGGGAATTCAACATAACACACACAAACATATATAAACTCGTATTAGCACACTAACACCAGATGCCAGGAAACAAAGTGGTGACTAGGTAGCATCTGCAGCGAGTCCTGCCATCCGTGACTTGCCCCCGACTTTACCTCTTTCAGCAAGCTTGCGTGATCCCACCATCACTCCCCTTTAAGCCCTCCTCATCTCACTACCCGACTCCATATCCAGTCTCTCTCACACACACACACACACAGTAGCATATTGCCTGCTGGGCGACGACACAGGGGGAATACGTCCTCCCTCGCTGTGCCAAATGAAGTGATAGGAGCAAACACTTATAAAGAGGCTTGGATTGGAGCGTAGTTGTGACGTGCAAGTGGGCATGGATGGGAAAATGTGAAGTGTACAGTCACGATATGTCCAGACGTGACAGCAGCTATCATATTTCCACCTGCCCTTCCCCTGAGGGATTATAACTACAGCAACTTCCCAGTTTTCTATAATAAAAAAAAGCTCATTCTTCACATGGTGGACACAAAATAGTCTCTCAAAACAAGCTTTATAAAAGTCATCCCAAAGGGCTCTTTGGGATATTTTGCCACTTGAGCTTTTCTAAAAGAGCAAGTTGTTACATGTGGAGGCAGCTTAAAATGAATAGATGCTTGCCATCGTCTTATTGGAGAACAGCCATGTAGAAACATTTTGCCTCATTTGCAGTCCACCACTATTATCTTAACAATAGTGAGGTAGACGCCAAATTTAAACAGTTGTAGTATTTTCTTTTGTCTTACCACTCCAGTCAACCTCATTGTGAATTTGAGGTTTTTTATGTCAAAGCAATCAAAATGTCTTAAGGGTGTTTCTATGAACACCCAGTGTTTTCTTGCCGCCCTAGCCTAATGGGATGAGGTGTTGGATAATCAGATTACTGTTGGGTTAGAGTGTCACTGGCCAAATGGGTTTGTGATATTTTTAGTGAGGAAAACAAAACAAAAAAAAGGAGATGAGTGTTAAAATGTTGGTAATGGGTGATGCAAACGAGTGTCAAATCAGGTTAAAGCCGCTTCATTCACTCGCTGAAATGTTGTTTTCTTTAAAACTACAAAGGACGACATGGTCTGAAATATTTCTTTCAATTTAAATTTTATTGGACAGAGTTTTATGATAAAAGAGTGGTAAAGATAAAGTGAACCGATGCCAAAATAAATACTTTATGGAGCCATTGCTCTTGATTACCCGCTTCACAGATTGATCACACTGACACAGCGGACATGTAACACCTGTGGTAGCATCTAGTGATTGACAGGTTAATGGCTTTCATGCATTAAGGATGATCACCATCATGGGTCACTTGATCCTCCTCAACCCTTGGCTCATTAACCATCTCACACCCATTTAATTACACATTGATGATATGCTGCCATCACACCACAGCGCCATCAGATGCTAGATAAAATAAAGAGTTCGGAAATGTATACACACGTGATTGTTGCTAATGCTAATCTTGTACGAAATGCAATATTTCAAAACAGCAGACGTAGTAAAATGAGTGAAAACAATGAATGAAAGAAAAGCAGTGATGTTATAAAAAGGATGTCAGCGGCGTCACTGCGTTCAGACGAATATTCAAAAAGCGGAAGAAAGTGTGTTGCAACTGGAGTCATGTGCGTAAAAAGCGATCTCAGTGGGGAGTAGATTTTTGCAAAAGAGTATGAAAAGTGATGCTTTGTAATAAAGGACTGGTATTTCTCTAGTCCTCGCCATGAGCAGACAGATCATCTTGAAGCACAGTCATTAGAGGAAGAGCACCGGGTGTGGCTGGTAACTGCAACTAACTACTGGAGCTACTCCGTTAGGTGCAGGGTAACCACTCGGACGACACCAGCTTAAACAAGAAATTCCTACCAGGGTAAAACCCTTTAGGAGTAGAGACCTCTTGTACTTCTCTTTCCACTCCCTTCTTTTTAACATTTAGCAGCATTACATGCTATGGTAGCGCTACCATTGTCTGATCTTGAACTTTTTAAAACGTACAGCTTTGAGCCACTTTCTGCGTTCACCAAACTCACTCTCTTCCCTGCTAACAACCGTCTCCTTCAGTAAAATTTAAGCAACACGTATTTTCTGAAGCTGTCTTAAACAGTCTTCCCACCACAAGTCAGTGGTTAGCATTTGTTTAGCATTGCGTGCTACAGCGGCATTAGTGTAGTTTCCCTCCCATATGGATTGAGCCTCAGGGACCATCTGCCCATTATTACTTGCCTCAATGGGCCGAAACGGTACCATAATCTTTTTAACAGATTACCCTTTCGTTATGAAGAGGTTTTACACATGAAAAAAATAAAATCTAATTGGATCACTGAAGGAATCAAGGTTTTAAAAAAGGTGTGGTTCTTTTTCCAGAAACCTGCTTAACTCCCTGTTTATGGAGACTGAAGTGAGGAGTGCTTTTGGCTCTTAAACAAGGAGGAGAATACCAGAGTGATAATCTTGGGCTTGTTGTGGTTCTTTCACTCCCTCTCATTTTAAGTAAGAATGACATTAATTGGCACACCAAACAAGAAACCACCATTTCATTTAAAGTGGCAGCGCACATGATGCTGCAGACTCTTACCTCTGATCTGCTTTCTGTCTTCCTCTTGCCTTCCTCTCTTCTCATTCAGAATTCAGAGAAACCAAAGTTTAGGGATATAAGACAAAGAAATATTCCCCAAGTTTGTCTCAAGTATTTCTTTCTTCAGTAAGAATAAGGATGAATGAGTGAGAAACACTTTATAGTTGCTTACTTTATACATTGTAAGCTTGATTTTGCACCAAGGCCTCATCTCTTCTTTCTCTTCCTCTTCATTATCTCTCCCTTTTCACTGTATTCTTAAAACAACACATTCACCTCGTGGCACGTCTGTTTGCTGAGTTTTCTGTTTGTTTAGAAAAAGAGGATACGTTTTCATTACAAATTTACCCACAGTTAAACGTAAAGTCAGCAATTTGGACTTTACAGCAGCTTGCACATAAACGTTAGAGTTTAAAGGACACTGTATGGCAACTTCAAGCTCTTGAATCTCAGACTGCTCATGAAAACGGAGATTTTGCGAGTACAAAAATAGGAGGCCTGTGCTTTATTGTGGCCAGGTGGTGTTCCTGAATGCAACTTTTATTAACCACAAGCTCCTTGAGAGAGCAGCGGGCCACAACCATCCTCATCAAAACAGGAATCCAAGGAACAGCTATTTATAGGGTATCCATGCAAAACGCATACTGTATATGCGTGCAAGAGCTGATGCCTCCTACAGTAGTGCAGCAAAGCAAAGGAAGCAAATTGAAGGGAAAAGACAATACGCCTTATAGTGAGGTTTCCCCTCCTAAATCCACTTGTACTGTGTGTGTTTGTTTGTGTACATGCAGTGCTCACACACATGTTGTCATTCTGCCTCTTGGCAGTTTTATTGCTGGAATATACTGTGTGACTCACGAGGGAGTTTATATCCTGAGTTCAACCCCGTGGAGCTTTACCGAGGGCCAGGGTCGACGTTTAGCTGGTGGAACATCGCCGGCCCCGGGAGGAAAACTACAGCGTCTTGTTGTCTTCAATTAGAAGACACACTGTTGCATTCATTTGGGTACAGTCAAATAAAAAGCTTTCCTGCATAACTGGCTCATCTCACGCGACACATGCCTGAATGCAGCGTGTGCGTGCGAGGAGAGAGAGCACGTCGTTTCGTGCCGAAGCACATTCTCCTTGGGCCTGCGTCCATTTGCATTCTGTTAGCTTTTCTAATTGTCTGTATAAATATTGCACCACATTGAGCTGATGTTGCGGTTAATTTTCCTAGGGCTTGACGAGCCAAATTTAGGAGTGTTTAGACAGCCCTTTCGCTGGCTACGCTTGTGCGTCGCTCATTTCAGCGGATTCATCAGAAAAGCAATTTTCCCAGCAGACAAACATCGCGCTCACATATAAAGCATGTGCGCCACAATCAGTCATGTCCTCTATTTATAGAAGCAATTAGATGACTTTCAAATTATGATCGCTATAATAGTTCTCCAGTGTGTGTGTGTGTGTGTGTTTGCAAGGAAAAGGTGCGTGGCGCCAGTTTTATGGTGCACCATGCAGACAGAGCCACATATAGTAGCGGTAGTGAAGAAGTTACCATGCAAGTATGTTTTGCCCAAAGGCTCATGTGTGGAGACGTATTACTCCTGTAGAGTGTGGCGACTGCTTGCCAACCAAAACAGAGAAGTGGAAACAATTGAGTTTACATCTTGTGCTCTTCTGTGTGATCCCATTTGCTCTGTCATAATATCACTTCCCTTCTGCTTCAGTATCTAGGCGCACAACCAAGGCCTTTGTTTACGTTCTATTCAGGAATCAGGGTTCTGTTTTTTTCCTGCTTCAGAGATAGGCTTCCCCCTAGCTGCTCAAACTACAGTACATGTGCATGCTCCCCCAGGAAAATAAAAATTACTCGCTCGCATTATAATCTCCTCTGAAAGGTAAATATTTCTGAGTCCTGTGCTGCCTCCAACAAACGTGCTGTTTGTAGTTGTTGTTTTGTTAACAGACAAAGAAAGTCGCTCTAAATCTCTCCATTCATTTAAATGTAATCTTACATAGCAGGTCACAGGGGAACCAAAACATTCATCTAAAACAATATCGGTGAGCTTACGAAGCTCATATTTAA
Organism: Aulonocara sp. 'chitande type north' Nkhata Bay; assembly: GCF_057382095.1. Classification (NCBI taxonomy): domain Eukaryota; kingdom Metazoa; phylum Chordata; class Actinopteri; order Cichliformes; family Cichlidae; genus Aulonocara; species Aulonocara sp. 'chitande type north' Nkhata Bay. Next base: position 33,100,641 of record NC_141352.1, read on the forward strand.
AGTTAATATTGTTACGTGGGATGATTGAGTCAGTGTGCTGTATGTTTCCTCATCTGCTGCAGTTAAAAGCAGTGGAAAAGTCTGCTTCTGTTTGTCTTTAGAACAGCAGGGAAATGCCCCAAAACGTTTCTAGCTGTAAATCCTTTTTTGTGTTTTTTTTTTTTTTTTTAATTGCAAAAACAAGAGAAAAAAAAAAGTTCAAATTTAGACGAGGCGAGATCCGGACATTTGATCTCTGGCATAATGAAGTATTAGCTTCCATTACAGAGGAGGCTTAACCTTTTTGCAGAGCGCCATTGAGCGCTTGCCAGCAGTCATCAATATTTAACAGCTGTTGCTATTATGAAATTCTTTATGGGCTAATGTGGCTCGTCGGCTTGCACGCAAGGCCTTGGCTGTCCGCCAGCAGTCTGTCAGGAGGAAGGGGGGGAGATTGACAGACGGCTCGCTCGCGTGACAACCAGCCCTTGATCAGCCAGCTCCTCTCTCTCTCTCTCGCGCTGCCTCTCTCTCTCTGTTAGTATTGCTCTCTCTGCTGTGGATTTCCTGTGCCGGCAGTGAGAGAGAGAGAGAGAGAGAGAAGAGTGCTAAGGGAAGGGGGCGGGAATAGGCAAAGGAGGTGGCAGTGAGCCAACCCAGCCTCCACACACACATATGAAAACACACACACACATAGTTTTCTCTACTCACGCAAGCCTTGTGGGAGGGGAAGAACTGCTGTGCTGTACTGCGCTCCCATGTTCATGTCTGGAGCTCTTCTTGGCACAGCCGTGGATCAGCTGCCAAAAGATGGCACCCCTGCTACTCCAATGAGGGGCGCACAGAGACGAATGGGTGTAGGTGTCCCTGCCATTCACCAGAAATGAGATTTTACCTGATAGATGATGACTTTTCAGTGATGTTTGCTGGGAGTTTCTTGGGTTTTTTTTTTTCATTGATTATAAATAATGAATAAATATTTTTAGTATCTCTCGTTTAATACTTTGCTAGGTGCAGTGATTTAGTGAAATGTGCAAAAATACTGGCTATAAAGTCAATATTTGGTACGACCACATTTATTCTTCAACACAATCTGAACCCTCTTAGCTTTCTTGTAACTTTTTTAATGTAAAGTAGTCTTCAGGAATAGTTCTCCAGGCTTCTTCTTCTTTGGACCTTGACTGCTTTTTGTTCTGTTCTCTCTCAAGATGATCCCACACTGCTTCAATAATGTTGAGCTCCAAGCTTTTGGGAGGCCTTGTGCGTGATAGTGTTTCACTATCCTGGTATGCTTTTGCTGCATTGACGGTGTGTTTCGGATCATTGTCATACTGAAAAATGAAACTGTTGCAGATCACATGCTCTCCAGATGGCGTGGCACAGTGGTCTCAAAAGATCTCAAACACCTGTGGCTGAAATGCAGGCCCAAATCATGACAGCACCTCTGCCGTGCTTTGCAGATGGCTGAAAAAACTCACTGTTGTACATCTCTCCCGACTTCCTGCGTATATATTGATGACAGTTTGAAACAGAGATTAAAACCACGAATTCATCACTCCCATCAGATCTGTTGCTACTGGTTTTCAGTCCAGCTATTGTGTATTCTCCCTGTTTTCTGTCATTAAGAATGGCTTCTTGACATCCGCCCCTCCACTGAAACCCTTTTTAATGAGGCTTCAGTAACCGGTTGAAGGGCCAGATACACATCTTATGTCTTGTGTCAGATCTTTGCTGGATTTTTATAGACTCTCAGATACTGTTCATCTGCTGTAGATAGTTAGTCAAGCTAATTTTAACAGTTGTGTATATTGTTACCTACAACAGCTTTAACGTAACGCTAAAATTGACTGGACCAACTTCTACTAACATTTACTTTAAATGTAACATAGTGAAAAACTACAGAAACAGCAGCTATAACCACCTTATTGACTCAGCTTGGAGCAGGATGCCTGCTGGTTTCGTGTCTATGAGCCGTGTAAAAACACTTACTCGCTCCTCACTGCGCATTGCTCTGTTTAGGAACATGATGTTAAAAGTAGACCAACCCTTGTGCATGACTTGAAGCAATTCATAAATTTGCATAGTCATAAAAACTCTTCTGCAGCATTAATTTTAAGCATAATGTCGTGACATCTTTGATTCAGCATTTGGCATCAATTTGTAACTATTTTTTTGTCTTTTATCCCCATTATTAAAAAAAAAAAAGCATGTCAAGCCCTCAGAAATGTTACACCCCTCTGCTGAAACAACTGTCTCTCCCTGTCTTTTCTTCTTATTGGATGCAGCCTCTTCTTTTATCTCTTTTCTGTTTTCTCTCTCTTTTTCTTTTGTTTTGTTTTTTTTAAGGTGTTCTTGGTGGTGTTACAGGAGGAAGTGGCTTTAGAGGAGAAGCAGTTGAAAACAGACAAACAAACCGAGCCTGTGCTCTACACATCCGTCTGCTACAGTGCCAAATCTCACCTCACCCCCTAGAGGCCGTTTAAGTTAATACCTGCTCCACACAGGGCTCTGCTCTGCTTACAGGCGGCATCCAGCAGGTTGTTCAAAGTTTTGTGAAAGTCCTTTGGCTCCCTCTGAATTACAGCGCTTCTCATAACGCATCTAATATCACTATAAGCTCCTCTCGTCAGTCATCCCAGAAGTTCTGTTTGGTGATTGAAGTGCTGAGACAATTGTGCCTTAGACTGTGAAAATGAAGTCATGCTGTGTTATGCTCGGTGTTTGGCGGGTGGTCCTGAGATTCTCAGTGAAAGTGGAAAGACAGACGGTGCTGACTAAAAAGGAGCTAAACACTTTCAGCCTCACCCTTTGGCACCATCTACATCCCGCTACTTGTCACTTTTTACTTAACACCCTGTCCTCACGCGGAGCACATAAACGCCTCACCATTACCTACTCTGTTTTCCTTTTTCGACCAGAGAGGGAGAAAATAGAGGCAAAGAAAAGCAAACCCGAAGACATGAGCGGCGATGAATAAAGCCCGTATTGTTGGCAGAGGAAGTACCGGTGCCGATAATTAATCATCCCGTATGTTTGTCTTTCCTGACGCTGCATCCTCTCCAAAAAGCTGCCGTAAGAGAGAAAACAAAAAAATGCACCAGGCGTTGAAGGAGGAAAATAAAGACGGTTATTAGATTCATTTCCCTCTGCAGTGGTTTCCACTGGTTGGATGATGTTGCGGTGATTGGACAGAATGGGTTTTGTGTGTGTTCGCGTGTGTGACTGTCTGAGTCTGTTTGTTTGCATGCATTTGCACCTGCAGAGGTGATGACAAAATACTTAACATTATTACTGGCTTTTTAAAAATGTAGCTGTCTGTCAAAGCTCTTGCGCTTGCACACGTTAGGGCATTTATTTCCTCGTACAGCTTGAATAAACCTACTTTTCCAACTGGGGGAATGAATTATTGCACGTGAAAGAAATTCATCCTGACAAACTGTACGGGCGCAGAAAAAAAGGGTTTGCAAGCTTCAGTGTGGATTCAAGAGAACGCCAACTGTTCCAACAAAATCAGTGAAATCAGTCGTCGATGGACTGAAACAAAGGCGGGGTGGAGAGAGGAGGAGGGCAGTTGAAGGAGTGCGAATGGGGTGGAGGGGGGAGGATGGAAGCTGTAATGAGGTTACTCAGTGGGGGTGGGAGCTATATGAAGCATCAGTAGATGTATAGATTTATATGCTCTCAGTGTGTGTGTGTGTGTGTGTGTGTGTGTGTGCATCTGTTAGTGAGAGAGATTTGGTATTGCAGGTGACCTAGCCTCAGTCAGTGGTGACACAGTTTGCTTAATATGACAGGCATGACTAATCCGTGCCTGCTACAATGAATGATGGAGTGAAGGGCCGGTCACTCGGAGTGAGCTGCATGCTCCCTGACAGCACGCCTGTGAGAGAAACACGCAAACATGCCTTCGACACGCAATGCATACATAACCACGTATGCACATGTGACGAATCGACATGCCACAGTCATGTAAGCTAATTGCATGGGCTTAAGCATGCAGGTGGCATATTTCACCTTTGAAGACCCAGGTTAAAACTGTGCTTAGTTACGAGACAGTGTAGCGAGAGATTTGAATGGCCGCTCATTACATTGTCGGCCTGTAGGAGCCCTCTTTGTGAGCCACAGAGAGGCCAGAGGTCAGGCTTAGTTAGTCACTGGAACCAGAAGGCTTTTACTTATTCGTCAACGACACTTTCGTGCACAAAGAACTTTGTCATATTGTGCCTCTATGTTATAACATGTGAAATAGTACAAAATGTAATTGTGTTATTCTCGTGATGTAGTACGAATCAGCTTTAATGTATAAAACTGCACAACTGCAACTGCATAAGTCAACTTAAAAAAAACTATGATGCTTTATTCAGGGGGTTGCTTAGACAAGATGTTCTTATTTTAGCAGCTGAGTATATTTGTTATTGTTGACTGAGAACCTGTTGCACAGTTCAGTAAAAGCAGAGAGCATGAGCATCCACAAGTGAATGCTCTATGTCTGGTTAACCACTTCCCATTCAAATGTCGCTAAAGCATTCAATTTTTTTTGGCCTGGCTTTCTGTAGCCCAGTGAGATTTGCATGTGCATGTGGCTGTATCGTGTGTAAGAAATCCTCTAAAGTCATGAAATCTTCCAGTGTTTTGTCTTGTTAGACCAGCCAACCACGCAGAGTAATACCTGGCATTAGTGCAGCGCCTAAGAAAGGGAGACCGATACGGTTAATGTGTCGGCCACATGTCTGAGTGCTGGTCGTGTTCTCTCGCTGCCACATCAGAGAAAACAGAATTATTATTGTTATTAAAGTCAACTGTTTCCTGTTTTGACACAGGCCTTGTTATATGCTCTGTATTCTGAATGTGCATTGAATTAGGTTAAGAATTCAGACCTTCAACAGCACATATGAGCGCATAACCCTATAAGGATACATTTAAATCAGGGCTGTGTCCAGCGTGTGTGATCTTCTCGTTTTGTTTGGGGATGTTCTTTCCACCTCTTCTGTTCTCATTTTTAACATTCTCAAACCGACCGGTGGCTTTTGGATTATTGTGTTAAACAAAAGCGAGTCCTTCGTGCCAACCTGTTTACCCATTTTCTTTTTTCTTTTTTTTACAGCGAGCCAAGACAAGACCAGCAGGAAGCACATCATGAGCACAGCATCCTCTAACCCTGAACCCAGGAAAGAGAGCCTTCCACTGGGCACAGGCGTGAATGAAAGCAGCCTCCTCCTGGAAGTAAGAAACCACATGGGTGTTGTCTGTATGTGTGGCGATCATGTGGAACATTTAACATGCTACATCTGTAAATACAGCACCAAAGCAGTTGTATTAATATCAACTGTTACCACACTATGTGCCATATTTTACCTTTTGGTTGGCACTTATTTTCCTGCCATGTTCTGGTTTGCATACATTTGCTTCTGAATTAGTGATTGGGAATTTGGGACATGGGGGGATTTTGTTTGCATGTGTGTGTGTGTGTGCGCACCCTTTGCCCTTTGGTCCTGCCTTCTTTGCAGGGATGTGCTGTTGCGTGACATATGGGTGAGACAGGAGTGTCAGAGCTGATGAATTAGGTGGGGACTCTCACATGTTGGCGGCTTGAGCATCCAAGGGAAGTGTGCTTCTGTGTGTGGTCGGACCTCCGGCCGAAAGCACGAGAAAGCGAGAAGTAGAGAGCGAGAAGGCGTCAAGCCTGTCGACATTTATCAGAGAACATAGGAGGTCTGTTCAGCACTCACTTGACCCGAGACCTTTAATCAAGTTTTTAACAGCACGTTTTACGAGGGCATTTATTTCGCGTGGAGTAACAAACAGCATGTGACAAGCCGTTTGTGTGACTCGTTTAAACGCACGTAGCCATACGCTACATGGGAATTGCTCGGGCATTAGGTCGTCATTGCCTCCACGCAATATTCCCATGGCTCTCGGTCAAGCAGTAAATTATGACAGAGATTATCGCACAAAAACTACACGGATCTTCATTCGGAGTTCAGAAGCGATCCACTGATGCTTCTGTTAACGTGTCAGGCTTCTCAGTGGGACAGGAAACAAAAGGTTAGATTGACCGTAGTGATGTGCTGCCTCCTGTTGCGTGACTCAACCTGCAGCGGAGCCTCATAGCAAACTGCACATTACTTATGGTGACGAGATCCCAAGAGAGGGAAGAGACGGATATTTGAGTGTGCGTGTGTCTGGGGGAGATTGCATGTCTTTGTCTGTACGCATATGTGTTTGTACATGTTTATCTGTTTGCATATGAACTGTGTTTGCAAATGTCTGAAGGCAATTCTTTGGAGATTGATGCAGATCGAATGTGCTGGAAGTTGCAGGATTTATTGCATAAATTGAATTCACATGAGGACGATGTTGTGCCGTGTTGTGCCGCAGCAGTGTTTTTGGACATTTAAACATATTTCCATCCATGTTTTTTTTTTCATATTTAATTATCAACACTTACCAAGGCTAATAGACGAAAATGTGTTGTAATGGCTGTTTAGACTCAAAAGAGGTTCAAGGGGGAAGCAAAGATACTAACAAAGTCTTTAATATTTTACATTTCCCGCATTAAAAGGCAACTCTTTATATCATTTTAACACATTTCAGTCAGAAGTAACGCAGTGGACTGATGGACAGACCACTTCTTTTAGTCTTTTAATGAAAAATGTTTGTCATGTGTGACTCTGGTTTGAGTGGCTTATCAAAAGTTTTCTAACTATCAGTCAATACAACACGATCCTATATTACTGCAACCCTATTGCGTGTATCACCACGGTTGCTGCGACCTCCCCTCATTTCTCACTGTCGACACAAGACAGCAGGAAAACTAAAGAAACTCCTTTGAAACATTGATACAAGGCAATAACGCCATGCCCGCCACTAACATCCTTCTCCCGCCCCAATCGCCCTACAGCTCCCCTGCTGCTTCCAAGTCCAGCGAACATATATTTTATTTTGGGCTCTGCGTGCAAAGGGCCTCTTAAGATTTGTAATTCAAAGCTTTTAGTCTCCCAGGGCCAGTTATGAGAGCTGGGGGCGTTGCGGTTGCAGATATGTGGTGGAGCAGGCCAGCAGCAGGTGCCTGTTTCCATTACCTAAAGGCTTTAGTATGCAAGGAACTGAGGGGAATGTGAATGGAGAAACACACAAAAACAGCATGCAGCAGTGCAGCCAATATCATAACAGTATTTCTGTTTCTGGAACTTTTTTTTGTTGCCTAGTTTACAACAACAGAAGAACAGGCAGTGTTTAGATGTATTTAGCTGATTCATATAAAGTGTTTGGTTTTATTTATATAAAACCAAACACTAATTGTTATTTTGAGTAATAGAGTTCTGATGTTCCTTCCAGCTCTTTAACTGGAAATGTAGTAAATAAGCTGCTCTATTCCAGCATAAATGACGGATGTTCTCTTGAAGTTTTGCACATGTAAAAAACAAATGCACTGTATTTATCTGTAATAAATTTGCAGGGCCAGGCATAAAAAAGCTAATTAAAGCTTTAGAACATACACTTTTTGCTTGTGCATACTCTTTCAGGTCACAGGTCTGGGGCCTATTTGTTCCAGAAGAATAAAAATGTCAAAGTCCTTTTGTAAAGAATTTGGGTTGCAGAAATTTACTGGCATTTCACTGACTTGGAAGAGGAGTGGGGAAAGGTGAATGGGCTAAATAAATCTAAATGAACCTTACATGTAAATGTCGACCTTTTTATGGCCTTGTACGACCTCATAAAGTCAACCTAGCTTTCCAGCATGCTTAGGATGTTTTCATGAGTTTTTGGACACATGATCCAAAGACCTTCAAGTGATCCATGCTTGAGACCTTTATAGCTACATGTGAAATAGTCGTGAAAAAGCAATCTGTTTGTTCAAGTTCATGGTCATGCATTGCCATATTTTTCTGTGACAGTCAGCGTGACATTGAAACTATTATTGCTAAGAAATGAGAGCTTTCAGCTGTTGTATTTTAACCCAGAACAGGATCTTTTTTTAAACCTAACCGCAGCTTCACAGCCTAAACGTAACCAACTCGTTTTTATATCGTCACCCTCAACAAGTCGTTTTTAATGATAATCAATAAAATATTGTTTCATATTAACGTGCTGCTAAGCATTTTCTATAATATAAATAATGTCACTCCATGACTCAAACTGAGGTCAAATGATCAATCCAAGGCCAACCCCGTCTGGGACACCCTTTCAAATAGCGGAAAATATTCACTTTGTGTACACGGACATGAATCAGGACATCTGAGGCCAGACAGGTGAAAAAATGTCTTCAGGGATACGAAGATAAGGGTGGGTAATTATGTCCAGAAACCCGAATAAGTACATTAGATGTTGTGACTATCTGATGAACTGCCGCGACACAGCGTTGGCGGTGTTGGATTTAGACGTAAATATATCACATCTGGCATTGACATGTTGTTCCCAGATGTTTATTGAAGTACTAAATACATTACATAGCTACATTAAATATTAATCCACTAATGTTGATTGATCGCTACCCTCCAGAGGGCTCCAAAAATGCTGGTCCGAGTAACAAAGACTTTTAATTTGTACAAATGTTGCACAGTAAATGCTGAGTGAGGACCAGTATCAGAGGAAAGATGCTATATCAGTGTGCTTTATTTCCAACTAATCTGCATCTGTTTTGAATGCTGGAATAAGTTGTGCATCTATGTGTGTTTGTGTGTTTGTGTGTACCCCCCCGACATTTGAACATGTGCCAGTTAAACTTGTCAAACATCATCTGCATCTATGCCACAGAGGACTTGACCCATCTTCCAGTCTCCACTGCTGCCGTCATGCTTTCATATACTGGTTTCAGATGTCATCATGTCAGTGTCTCAATATTTTTTTCTCAGAGGCTTTGCTTTGCTGCAGCTTGGCTTTTACGCCGATAGGTTTTAGGGCTGCAAATTGCTCTGCTCACAGAGAGGTCACAGAGAGGAGTTTATGGGACAGGTAAGGACAGGGCGCGTACAGTGAGCATTCGCCTCTCGCTAAGGCAATCATATCACTGCTGGGTGTAAGTGACAGAGAGAGACGTGGAAGGAGTGGGCACTGGGGTGAAGTGAGGGGCAGCTGGGCTTTCTACCTTATAAAGTACACAGAAACACACAGAAACACACACACACCAGGAAAGACCTGCATAGTCTCGCAGTAAAATAGAGGTGACAGACTCTGGCAGCAGCAGTCACGCAAGTCAAGTAGCCTTGCAGTTGTCACGCTATCACAGCTGTGCGCACACTGCACACTGGAAGGCCTCTTTCCCGTCTCCTTCCTGTGCTTTTCTCCTTCATGTGCTGCCTTTTTTAAATATATCTCTCGCACTCTTTCTTTTCCTCTCCATCTGTCCATCTCTCCTCATTTAACAGATACCATTTGTGTATTTTTTTAACATTTTCTTTCTCTGTATCCTCCGCTGGCCAAACACGTTATCCCCCCTCCCTAGCTTTGTGTGGATGGGTGTGTGAGCAAAGAGGGAAAGTGGGAAGAAGTGTGCTTGTGTCTGGAGTTTCTCTGCTTTTAATCAGTGTGTTTGCTACGACAAATCAAAGCAGCTGTACCAGTCAAACAGACTTAATTATCAGAGTTTCGAGCTTATGAAATGTGTAACTTTAAAGGAGCGCAAATAGGCGCGTAAGTCATCTGCGAGCTAACTGCTTTAAAAAATACAGTTTTAACCAGAGAATATGAGGAAAAAAGTCTAAATCACTAAGTTTTATTTGGCTCGCTCTGTGACACAACCATCTGTTTTTCATTCCCTCTCTTGTGTTGTAATTTTCTATCTTTTGTTCCATTTTTACAGTTTTTCTGCTGTTCTGAGAATTATGGAAAGAAGTTGAATATTACATTTTTAAAGGTTTTACAAGCAAAAATTCTTTTTTTTAAGGGCGTAGTAATAACTTCAACCACGGTTAGGTCACAAATTAGAACATCTGACTATATTGTATCTATATTCTTACACCTGTATTACGCTTTTCACAGACAGAATAGAGAAGTCATGTGTGTGTTTGTTGCATTTGAGTTTATTTGCTGCACGAGCTGCCCTGACTCTCTTTCTGTGTGTGTGTGTGTGTGTGTGTGTGTGTGTGTGTGTGTGTGTGTGTGTGTGTGTGTGTGTGTGTGTGTGTGTAGTCTCTGACAGGCTTTGCCTTGGTGGTGAGCAGTGACGGGATGGTTTTTTACGCTTCCTCGACCATTGTGGACTATCTGGGATTTCATCAGGTGAGTTGAACACGAATACAGTGAAAACATTGTATAATCTATGTTTAATATGTATAAACGAAATGCACGCTGTACATATGATTATCCATAGATAAGCTGATAAGCCTTGACTGTTCTGTAGATGGGGGAATCAGTGTGCCAAAACTCCAACAGATCAGTAGGAAATGTGCTCTTTGAGCCAGAATATATAAAATATAAAAATGAGGTATGAGTTGCCTTTTTTTGTACTTCAGCTGGTCACATGGCCTCGTAATCTGTGATGATAGCATCCATGAAAGTGTTTTAGCACACAAACCCTCTTAAGGTTACGAATCTGCAAATCTCATAGGACCTCATTGCTGTCATTATTCAACAAGGTCACAATTGCCGTTTTTAGTACGCTCCATTCTTCTGTTGCCATCCCATCCAGTTTAGGATCCGGAGTAAACTGCCTTTCTTTTAATTCTGACTTCCTGCTGCCTGATAACTCTTTCAGAGGGCAAAGTAAACCCAGAAGGTTACACCTAAGGGGACCACAGAAGGGTGAAGACCTCTGTTTCACCCTGAGATACACTCTGCGGGCGTCTGTTATGTGTGTGCGGGCACTGATAAGTCACCGACGGTTTAACTCTTTTCCTTTCCAGTGGCTATACCCAGCCAGTCATTAATTATGAATGAAGTCAACATGGGCTCGCCTGTCCCTCGATGCTGAAATCATCGCTCTCCTTCAAAGCCATAAATAAAGTGCTTTTCACTGTTAAAATTCCTCCTGTTGCCCTCATGCCTTCTCTTTCTCACACACACATACACACACATCACGATAGACATTCTTCTGCAGCGCTCCCACTTGGCTTACAAGCAGACAGGGGCGGCCATGAAATTGACATGAAACCCAAAGTGGTCTGAGACGCCCTGCCACAGTATGTGCATAGGTGTGTGTGTGTCTACAGATTGGCACGGAACCACCGGGCAAAGGAAATTAAAACTCCAAGGGGCATTTGCGTATGCACGTGTGTCTTAGCAGCTCAGTCAACGCTTTTTATTTTGTAACGTCTGCTCTTTGTTCCCATAAATTTCCACTCAAATGATCAGATTTTGCTAGCTAAGGTTTCACTTTATGCCAGCTTCATTGTCACGTGCTCAGCAAACGACCCGAGCGAAAAGTTAATGTCAATAATTTTGCAGGAATCAAACCAAAGTAATGGAAAAAAATATCAGTTTTGAGCTGATTATTGCACAGAACCTGAATATGGCCTTGGCTGAATTTCACAGCAAACCATCCCAGCGTTGAGTCGAGTTGCTGCCATCCAGTTGTTGCCTTTCATAAACACATGTGACCAGCACAGTTAAAAACAAAAAAAACGAACATTCATTCAATATGCAACAAGTGCTCGAAGAATTAGCAAAAATCGTATCCATGTTAGGAAGGACCGGGACCGTTTTGCGACATGTTAGCTGCTGATTAAATATTAAAGAGATGTAAATTTACCAGCTCACACTAGTAGAATCACAACTGGCCCTTTGTGTGCTCAGATCTCGGCAGTGACTGTATGTAAGACACTTGGCAGCGGATCAAGCGAATCAAGTCACCGCAGTACGTTAAATTGCGTACATGCAAAACAGTTATTTTAAAGAAAGAAAAAGAAAAGGAATTACCACGCAACAGGTTTGGCTGTGAGCCATAGCACTGCAGCATGCAAAGCATTTGGTGTGATAAACGAATGTATCATCAGCATTAGCTCAAGGTTGAGCTCAGAATTCAAATCAGGTGTTCTTTGTAGTCAGCAATGGCCATATTTAGAAGTGAAAAGCAAAATGCAGGTGACTTTGAGCACAGAGAAGATGAATAGGAGTGAACGGGTAGTTGACAGCTTTTCTACATTTTTCTACATTAAAAATATGGCTTTTTAAATACTCACAGATCCGCGTGTTGTATTTTCAGACTGTCATGAAAACATTCTTTTATACTTTCCCACATGTTCAGCTCTTGCAAAGGAGCTGTTAGTTGTTTTTAAGCCACATGCTTTGCCTCTCAGGCTTTGACAGCATGTAACATAATTTTGAGCCCACAGCTGTATTCAGAAAGACACTTATCCATAATATACCACAGGAAATAAAGAAGAAAAGACATGGCTTTGCTAAGTAGCACCACAAGAAAGCGCCACAGAAGAGCAGAAAACCTCCACTGGCCTTTGATCCAATTTGTTACAGGGGCAGTTAGCCTTTGAAGGTCACTGAAAATATCACTTATTCTCTTTTTCCTCCCCCTCTTCTTTTCCTCTCTGAGTTTTTTTACAAGAAACATAAACAATAGTCACTCGATCCTTCTGTCTGCCTGACTGCCGGTAGGGAACCCAACCACAGGACGAAGCGCTCGCCGAAGACAGTGGGAACAGATTGTGTTTGCAGAGGCAGGCGATCAAAAAGCCTCGCGTGCCACCAGTGTGGAAATTATGGAGCGAGGGCAGGGAGGAGGGGGAGAGGGAAGAGGAGAAGGTTGAACATTTTAGTGAGGAATCTGTCATGGAATGACAGAAAACACAGCTATTGCTGGAAAAGAGAGGGAGGAATGACGAGAGCGGGCTGGAACCCGACTTACTGTGTGTTTGTGTGGATGTGGAGAGAAAGCTGGGCTGGACTGCCGTTCGGGAGCTGGTGTCACGCGATGTTTGACAAACACAGCTGCCCTCGCTGGCCCCGCAGCTGCCCTTAAGACTGTTACTGTACTGGGGCAATTCTCCTGCCTTTTTGCATGTGTATGTAACTGTGCGAGTGCTCTGGTTGTCTGACTTTCATCGACTTTGTATGTATAGCGTTGACCTCCCCAGGAATGGTGGGGCAGAATTAGCCCTGAGAGCGGCGAACAGCTGTCAGCTACAAGAATGGAAGCAAAACTCGGTCGTCCAAAGTCATAAACCGGATGTAAAACTAAAAATTAAAACTGATTAACCAAACCAGTCCGAATCCCCTCCCCACAGACTGACGTGATGCACCAGAATGTGTTTGACTACATCCACATAGACGACCGTCAGGAATTCAGACGCCAGCTCCACTGGGCCATGTGTCCTCCACAGCACCAAGGGACGGTGGCACACCAAGATAACCAGCTAGCTGCAGGAACTGGTGGGTAGATCACTATGAATTTAGTATGGGAACATATAAAACTTATTATCGAACAATGCAATAGGTTTGAGGTGATGAGGTCAGCTGCTGAGATTTCTATTCCTGGATCTGTATGATGTTGATGAGAGGAACCATCTATTCTGTCAATCTCAATTCAATTCAGTTCAAAATTATTGATATAGTGCCAAATTGAGGCAATGACCCTACAAATATAGAGGGAAAACCCCAACAATCAGTAGACGACCCCCCGTGGCAAAAGTGGGAAGGAAAAACTCCCTTTCAACAGGAAGAAACCTCCAGCAGAAACAGGCTCAGGGAGTGTCGGCCATCTGCCGCGACCGGTTAGGGGTGAGGGGAGAAAGACAGGTCAAAGACGAGCTGTGGAAATAAGCCAGATGTTAATAATAACTAATAACTAAATGCAGTGAGGCATATAAACACATAGTTAGTGAGAAAGGGGACTGAAGAAGAAACACTCAGTGCATCATGGGAAGCTCACCAGGAGCCTATTGCAGCGTAACCGAGGGAGGAGTCGGAGTCACCTGATCCAGCCCTAACTATATGCTTTATCAAAAAAGGAAAGTTTTAAGCCTGATCTTAAGGGTGTCTGTCTCACATTACACTCGTTATTAACAGTTTTAACGATTCATTAATTAAAATTGATACAGTGCTGACAGATAAATGCTTTAAACAGCAGTGTATTATTCATAAAAGCAGGTAAGTAATAAAAATACAAAAAAGAAGTCTGTCCCAGTCATTTGCTAACTATAAATATTGTTGTCATTTAAAACGTCATCATATTTATACATATGTATCTTGTTTTCTCCTGTATTATTACACAAATTGCAGTACAAATTGTATTACTCATACCCTCTCCATATTTCTTTACTAAATTACAGGTGAAGACTTTGTAGTGAGCAGCCTGTTCCATTCTCCAGAGGCAGGGGAAATCCCTCCCGAGCTCTCCTGCTTTCTCAACAGATGTTTCATAGCCAGAGTCCGATGCCTTTTGGACAGCACCTCTGGATTCTTGGTGAGTAATTGAACCAACTCAAACTCAAAAAAAAACCCCAACAACGTTACTTCAGTTTTCAGTTCATTAAAGTTTACGCAAAATATAAAAACTGAGCAGGGGTTGCCCACTCACTGGAAGAAGACCCAGGGCTATAAAAAGTGTTATAACCCCTTGGTACCGCAAGACTTCACATATAATTGTAGTATGTGCAGTTATTTATAGGTGTATTGACAGAATTATAAGGTAATTGGGTGCATGGCCACAGTGGCAGAGAATGAGCGTGGTTCATCCCTCATGGCTGTGACTAGAGTGGTTTGGAGACCAGCAGTGGAAAAGCTGAAGGCCCTGATGACAGAGCAACGAGAATATGGGTTTGGACTGTTTCATCAGGGTCAGTCAAGTTTACTGTCACCAAGTCCTCTCTGGTTGCACTGAAGCTGGCCGCACAACTGAAATTTTAGATGGCAATTTTCTACATATACTGTAGATGCTGGTAGCCAAGTAGTGAGGAAATACTGGTTGGAGGCTTTCCTCATCAGTCAACATAATTACAGTTAGGACACAACAATTTGTAATGTAACGCACAGTGCTCAATCTGCTCACAAATAATCTGGCAAGAAAGTCTCGGTTTCATAACATTTGGACCACTTACGAGTGTTTTCAGACACAGTAGCAGCCTTATTTCATGGACAGGAAAGTCAGTCAGTTCCTTCACAGTGTTAGCCAAAAATTAAATGTCCACCAGTGTTGGCTAATAAAAGTTAGCTGACAGGTTTAATCAAGATGTTGAACACTGCACACAACATCTAATTAAACTTGGTTAAACTGGACTTGAGGGGAGGATTACCAGGTTTAAGTTAGCTAACATTAACAAGCTTGGCTAGCTAAATGTTTAGACCACACGCGTGCATGCCACAGACACAGATGCCTCCTGATTTGAGCCAAGAAGCTTACGAATAAAATACTAGAATTTAGCTTTAATGGATGGAGTGTCGGCACAACTGACTTTATAGGAACCGATACTATTTGTCTGAAAGTGGCACTAACAGTGCAGATATGCTAGAGAGGTTCAGTTCAGTGACTCAGATTAAAAGAGGAGAAACCTAGCAGAAGCCTAGCCAACAATATGAAACCTCTTTGCCACTGATTGGTCATAAAAATGGTCGCTATAATAGTCGATACCTTTAAGCCTTTGTAAAAGGGCAGAAAAATAAAGCCTAGATGTTTGTGTAATTGTATTATATGTTAATCAAGGCCTTTGGATGGGTCCTTTCTTTCTTCTGTTCCAGACGATGCAGTTCCAAGGTCGGTTGAAGTTCCTCCATGGGCAGAAAAAGAAGTCAGCCTCTGGTGCTCCAGTGGCCCCACAGCTGGCTTTGTTCTGCATAGCTGTTCCCCTCCTGCTCCCCTCCATCACGGAGATGAAAATGAAGAACATGTTAATGCGGGGAAAGAATAAAGGAGCAGTAGGAGGAATCATCTCCGGACTGGAGCAAGGGTAAGAAGGAATAAACTCTCACACATGCGCAGCATCTTTACAGCTTTAACTAAGTTAGGAGAGATGATGCATATTGACACTGTGTCACAGTTTTGGACACTGATTGCTTTAATAGGGGTACTATGTAGTAACTAAAGGTGAAGTGTTTTAACAGTCTTAACACTGAGGTTTGATGCATTTTGGCATCTCGTTATAGCCTCTAGAGAACGACACTGATTGGCTTTATGGGAGCTCTGAGTAAAGGTCAACATTTGAGAGTCCATAGGTCACAGCAGCTCACAGTTCATAAGGGATGACGTGTTTATTTTGTTATTATACACTTTACATGTCCTAAGATTACCTCTTGCCTCGGTTGTGGTCCACATCGCACGGGCACAGGAAACGTAATTATTTGGAGTTACTGTGAGAAAATCCATTTGCTCCAGCCCTCATGTGTCATTTATTGATTTTTTGAGGTTTGTCTTTTTTTCACAGATACCAACTTATTGCCCAGCAACAGTTTTATGAACACACAAGCATTTACACTGAGACCCAGTTACCAACACAAACATAAGCCCTCTCCTCACCCAGTAGGATCTGATACCAAACCAAACAAGCGCTGGACGCCTTACCTGTGGCCAATTAGGAGCAAATACGCGTCTCAGCTTGGATAAGGCCCTCTGTGATTCATGCATCATTAACAACTTTAGGGAGTCAGAGAGGCCAAGACTTGGGATGTAGTCAGTAAAGCAGAGCTCCTCCACCCCTCCTGCTGTTCAGGCTTCTTTCTTCCTTCACACATCATCCAAGGCAACATGGTGGATAATGTAACGATAAACCGGTTAACTTGACAGCAGATTGGATTGGTTAAACCTTTCTTAGGGTTAAGGTTCAGAATTAAGTGTATAGTATGTACAGTACATGTAGCGCCTGGGTCTGCTGCCATATTGAGAGACTTAATATGACTTGGATTAAACTTACAGTCAGATTCCCGAAAGCCTGCTGACTTTATTGTTGCACAACGATCTCCGGTTCTGCTCTAAATTCTGAGTATATGTAGACTTTTTTAAAACTAGGAAACACAGTGAAACTGCGTCAGGCTATTATAACAAAAAATAGAAAGCAATACTTCTCTTTTTGGTCATTTCGTGTCACTAGTCGGCAGATGTCACTGAAAACATGTCCCTTAGTTCATTTCTTTGCGAGCCTGTTATAGTGAAATTGTAGCTACTGCTAGAACAATCTAAGAGCTAAGAAAAGACTCATTTTACACATATGATGCTACAGAATATACTCACTCACAGCTTGGTTGTATTAAAGACCTTCAGCTGTGCTGTGCTCAGGTTGAGAGATATTTGAAAGATAGGAAAAATGCAGAAACGTATTTGGAAGCAGACAAACAAAAAGAAACATTTGCCTTTAGAATTCCTGAATAATCACTCACAGAACCGCAAATTAAACCCTGTTATTACCACTGTAGCCATGCACTGTAATTGGGTTTCCATATAAAGACTGAAAAGATGAAGAGGGGAAAAAAACATATTTTGATTATTGTTTTTGTGGGGGGGGGCACGAAGAAAGCCACAGAAACAAGTCAAACAAGTACGGGAAAAACTGGAAAAGGCATTTAACATATGAATGCTGATTAATCAGAATGCTGTAATAGTTATAAATATAATTGAGCTCTTTTATCTTTTTCGATCAATCGCTTACTCAGCGTTCAACAAGATGAATTTCAAACTTAAAATCATAAGAAAATACAGTTTGAAAAGACTTTCATGCAGTTACTGAACACATTCGGGTTCAGCTACTGCACTGTGTAAACATGAAGATATATTGCATTGTGCTGCCTATAAACTAGGAGACCGGGCCATCATTGATCTTTGGGGTTCTGGATGTTGACTCTGTTCTCAATTTTCAGATGAGACACATCCCGGAAAAGATGAGTCACTTTTGGAAAGATCCTCTCGTGAACTAAATTGAACCAAACTTAGAATTTTTATGCTTTGAGTCATTCGGCAGAAAAGAAACAAAAACATTGAGTATGCAGTGGTTGCCATATGGATACATGGGTAGAGAATGGCTCTTCGTGGACTTTGTTGAAAAACAGTAAAACTTTGTAAGTTTTGTGTCTTTGTTTTGTGACTAATGATCTATTTTTTTCCTTCTCTTTCCACTTCCACTCTTTCCCCCTGCACAGCGAGCGTGGAGAACACCTCCGGAGACACTCCTTCAATGGAGGAATGGGTGATGCTGCAGATTCTCTCCGGCTCTCCTGTCCCACTCCTGGTGCAACCCAGCGAGGTCACCACACTCCGTGGACCCCACTCTCCAAAGACAACCTCAAGTTCCGCCCGGACGGTTACTATAACCAGGAGGAGCCCCTAAACTACTGCAAGTCCTCCGTGGGTCCCCATAAAGGTCTGAGCCCAGGCGTGGGTGGCGGCTGGCCTCCGCGACAGAACTCAGGACCCGTCAGGGCAGGCCAGGGCGTCAGCTACATCCCCTCTAACCGCATGAACAAGACCGGCCAGTACGGGAAGCCGTACCGTCTCTCGCCCAGCTGTCACAGCGGCAGAGGTGGTGAGGTGTTTGTCTCCAAGCTGTACGGCAACGTCCAGATTCCCACAGACCCAGACGCCTACTGCGTGGACCTGGTGAAGAGCGAGAATGGCTACGGAGAATGCTTCGATGGTCACCTGATGCCCGAGATGCCCCCCATAAAGATCGAGCACGACTCTGATTCGGAGAACGGCTGCGACGCGTACGGCCGACCCTGGACGTGCCGCGACCAAGTGCCCGTTGACCGTCGCTATGGTAACGGCCTATATGACCACACCGTTGGCCTGCAGCTGAAATCCGAAGCTGATTATTACGATCCACAGTATTCGCCCTGCCAGCGGGGGAAGGCTGGGATCAGCCCGCCGTACAACAACGGTAACTATCAGAACTATGCAGTGAACAACGGGAACGCCAACGCACGCCTGTTAAAGTGCGACAAAGACCTGGGCAGTAACAATGACTCCAGTCAGTTTAGTCCTCAGAGATTCCCACACTCAGACTCTCTATGCAGCAGCCAATCCGTCAACCTCATGGACTCGCACGTCTACTCACAGGATCCACACAAGGCCTACATGCAGTCTGACTACAACAAGCATGGCACCTACGAGTTCAAAGGTCACAGCCTGATCCATTCGATCAAGCGGGAGCCCATAGACTCGCCGCCGTGGCCTGAGCGCGGCCATGACATGAACCAGTCCATAATGGTCGGCTCCAGGAACGTTATGCCATGCGTGATGAGCACAGGACACCACAAGTCCAGTCCATATATTTACATGCCGTGAAAGTGACACGTCAACACATCTGCAGATACTTACCCTCTACACAAACACACACACATACATATTCTGTACACGCAAAGAAATCAGTGTGCATTAAAGTACTTTGTCTTATCGTTTTCATACACCAGCATTATAAGAGAAGAGTTATTTTTTAAGGGATTCCCAGGATGTCACATACTTCTTCTGTTTGACGAAGAAGCTCAGGTTCTAGTGTTGTGACAATCAAAGTTAATACGAATCCAGTTTATGCATAGATTCGTTTGTTTGTAAGGATTAAACTTTGTAGCTGGTTCCAAGCACTTTTAGATTTAGCGACGACAAGACTTTTGAAACACAGTTTTATTTTATTTTTTTTAATATGTTGTGGACACCTGACTTTTGTGGAAGAAACAAAGATTTAGCTGTCGAGAAATGTTTTGGTTTTTTTAACCTTGCACACAGGGGACGACTTACGCCTACGCTGGTCTCAAGGGAGATGACGAGTGAGTATGAGAAAAACAGGTGATTTTTGCATGTTTTCATGCTTTTAAATTACTGCCAGGGCAGTTTAAAAAAACAAATAGGGTGAGCAAAGTTAAATTGGTGCCACAAGATAATACTTAAAGCACCGTAAAACACTTGTTCATTCATTCGAGGATATTTTAATGCATGAAAAATCTTCTTTGATGCCCGTTTGTTTTGTGTTCTGAATCGTCTAAAAGCGTAGCTTTCGATGCAACATTGGAAAGTTTTAAAAACTGATCCTTGCTTGCTGCAGAACTGTTCAGAAAACTAGAGACCAATTAATACTGCATAGTGTAAAACATGTCAAACTATCAGTAGAGCCAAAGCTTTAAACTTTAAGCATATTTTTTTTGTATGTTACAATCAGCCAGATTACATAGAAGCAAGCAGGGAATCAAACCTCCAACACAAGCCCTGTGGCGTGTGTCCTGCTGAAGTCTCCATGAGCAAGGCATTGATTGGTACCTTGTGAGTGTGCTGCTTTGCACTGGCTGCTGGGCTTCTTTGTGAAAAAGGATAACGGGAAGATGAAATTCAGAGTGCACAAGATCAAAGTTTAAGAAGGCTGGTAATTCAAAAGTGATACTAACTGAAATCATGATGTAACTGCTGTTTTTTTAATCGTCAAACAGTAAAATATTTTAATTAAAATCTTTCAAACGTCATCATTTTAGATCATAAAACTCCTGTCGCACCTTCTCTTGGAGGTAATATTGTACAGCATAGGTGAGTGTTCATGACAAGTTCTGCATTTCAGCTCATATACCCCCCCTCCGGGTTATGACGCCTTTCACGTCGTCCTTTCAGCCCCGAAACATTGGACCTTGTGTTCACATCAGTATTTTTGCACTAGTGAATTTTTAAAAAAAGCACCAAATTAAATCAATGTCAGTCTCAGTTTTGTGAAGCTAAGTTGCACTACTGGGAATAGTTCAGTTGAAGTTCAGCCTATCCAGAAAGGTTTTGGAGTCGACACGCACAACTGTACATGGTGTCACTGTTTTGGATTTGTCTTTTTCTCTCTCTCTCTCTTTGTGTGTGTTCATTTCAATAAATGTTTGAGGATTTGTATTTATTGTAAGACGCAAATAATTTAAAAACTACAGTTTTGAAGGCTTTTTTGTTTCTGTTCTACTAACGTAAATAAATATGGCTTGTATATATATATATGTATATATATATATGTATATATATATATGTATGTATATATATGTATGTATATATATGTATGTATATATATGTATATATATATATATGTATGTATATATATGTATGTATATATATGTATGTATATATATGTATATATATATATATATATATATGTATATATATATGTATGTATATATATGTATGTATATATATGTGTATATATATGTATGTATATATATGTATATATGTATGTATATATATGTATGTATATATATGTATGTATATATATGTATGTGCAGTGTCTTCCAATGTTTCTAAGTGTTTTTGCAAATGGGAGTTATCTATTAAAAAATCTTTTCTTTATATGAAAAATTTGTTCCAGGTGGTCATTTTTTTTAGTTACTGCAAGAATAACATTAAATGTCCTAGCTACACTCATCAGACAAACATCATCACAGAGCTAATGTGAAATCATGTACAGTGAGAGGTCATTTTACCAGACTTCATGATTTCCAGCTCTTTCTAGGATCATCAAAACACAAATTCTGCTGTTCAGTTAACATCCTTGTCTTTTTAGCAGCTTTTGAATTTTTCACGCACACCAAATATGGTTTCATCCTTCAGATTTGTCTCTCAATTAATAATAAATATTCAGCAGAACAGGATACAGAGTATCTCTAACCACATGCCCTGTATGATTAATGTGCTGCAAAGTTGGCGCGACAACTTGCTTCACACGATCTGGGAAACTTCCCCATTTCTCACCACTGCCTGGGATGAGGGCTAGAGCCAGGGGAATGTTGGCGGTCACCAAAAGGTGGAGGGCAGAAAAAGAGGCAGTGGACATGAGGGGAAAGAGATGTAACCTAAAAGCTGTGGTTAGATCCCGACCCTGTGGGATTCCCAGAAGAGCTGGACTCCAGTCCATCCAGGCAGTTAATTGTATTTACTTGGCACATATGGTTTAAAGTACTCCCTGAACATTTATGCTCATCTACTAAAATTATCATAGGTATTCATTCAGCGTCGCTTCCTTTGAATGTGACTGTAGAAGTGCAGTATGTGGTATTTGGATTTTTTGCTTGTCCAAAAATCAGTCAGATTTAAAGAGTAAATAATAAGTGGCTTGAAGGCCAAACTCAGAATTCAAGTGGTTGCAGATAATGGGACACAACAATTTAGCATCAAGAATGGAGGAAATCCACCAGACAAACAATTGCAGCACTGGAACTAAAAATGAAAGTAATATCAGAAATTACAGAAACTGATACTCCGGAAACAATTAGGCTATTTGGTAAACTGGCCAAAGTCGAACCTTTGGGTCCTGGGACACCATGGGAACTTTCATGATACGCGCTTCATACTTAAAAGTAAATGTTAGTGTAGACTGTATATAAAAGATGGATGTAAACCACTATGATGGCTGATCACTCCACAATCTGAAGCATCAGTGATAGTATTTTAGAGGTTGTCCGTTAATTAAAATTAATCATGAAATATCAAGACTTTTTAAAATTATATTAGTATGTCCACTTGGCCAGTGGATAAATGTTTTTCTTGGATACTCTTGTTATTGTTTACAAGCTGGTTGCTGCCCAATAGTTTTTAGGATGAGGGGGAAAAAACTTTTCCAGATCAAGCAAACGTCAAACAGAAACAGAATTGAGATTTTGTGCAACAAATACACATACTGGTAAGAAAGAACTAGTTTCTCCCACTGCCAACTACAGTATCGTAATTCCTCCCTCTAATCCCCCCCAGAAGCTTGTGTTTGTTTTGCTGTGGGGAGAGTATAGCTTATAGGGAATTACGGGATACACGAGGATCAGCCAGTAGGATGATTTTGAGTGTGTACATACATTTGTGCATGTTTGTGTGCATGCTAGTACATCAAGTAAGCGCCACATAGTCACATCCTATGTTTGTCTGTAAAGCACAAGAAATCCTATTATGCTTTCCACCATTATCCACTATGTATTTACAAAAATAAGGTCTAGGGCCAGCATTCAGCTATACCACAGATCCAGAACACTGAATAATGGTTATTCAGTTTGTTTTGTTTCATTATTAGGTTTTTGGTGATAATAAAGATAAAAAAACAGGAAAAAAGTGACCGTAAAGTGACCAATCTAATGATGGCTGCTCCCAGCAGGACAATGTCCATTGACTCAAAGCTCAGATCATATCGAACTGGTTTCTTGAGCATGTCAGTGAGTTCACTGTATCCAAATTGCCTCTACGGTCAAGAGATTTTAATCCGATAAAAGCACCTTTGGGATGTGGTGGAACAGGAGATTCACATCATAGATTTGCAGCCGACAAATATTTGAAGAATGTTTCCAGCAGCTTGTTGAATCTGTGCCATGAAGGCAGTCCTGGAGGCAAAATAGTCTCCCACTCAGTGCTAGTAAGATGCATCTTATAAAGTGTCCAGTGTTGTATGTTTTACTGTATTTGGGAAATAACTCGACATTTTTACATAACTGTGAAAGTGTATAATTAGCAGTCTCCAGAACTAGTATTTCTACATTATAAACTACACTTCCCATAAATTCTTCTAAAGAATTGTATTTTGATACTGTCCTATTGAGCAATTACCATGTGTGTGTCAGTACTGATGTGTTTTACACGCACAGTTGTACAGAATGCCTTTCTTCCTCTTGACTTACAAAAGGCAAATTAAGATCCTACTTCCCATTGGTGCTTCACACACAATGTGTTTATGTTTCTAGGAAACTGCATTTGCAACATGTTTTTCATACAAAAGTGCAGGGCCACCTGTGCTAGGTTGTTTTGGCTGTGAGAAAATGAATGCGATTTTTATGTTTTTACTTAGCAGAACTATAGGAACTACAGTGTAGGAGAAAGTGTAAACGCTATTCACAACCCATTGTGATTCATAAATAGTGTGTATGCAGAGTGCCAATAGGTCAATAGCTTTGGCCCCAAAAAGCCTTGTTGGTGACACAGGCTAATGTTTTGGGACTTCCTGTTCAATCTGTTGTCCTTTAATTTTTAATCTTCTTCTTCTTTTTCTAAGAACCTTCCCAAATGGCACTGATGATCATACTCCTCCAAGATGCCTGTGCTCTCACAGCATTTCAAGCAACTGGTTTGATGTTTTCTTCATTCAGTCCTTTATTCCGTCACTGAAGGTTTTTGGTGTTCACAGTTGATGGATGACAGTCGGGGGTCACCTGTGACAGATGAGCATTTATGCTCTTCAAGACCATAATTATCCTCCAATCCATTCTCTTCCATTAATCCAACTGAGGGTCAGAGAAGGGCTGGAGCCTATCCCAGCTACCACAGGTCAAGAGGCAGGGTACACAATCTGAACTGGTCACCAGCCTGTCGCAAGGCTAACACATAGATACAGACAACCACTCACACCTATGGGCAATTTAGAATCACCAGTTAATCCAACCCCACTAACTGCATGCCTTCGAATTGTGGGAGGACACTGGAGTACCTGGAAAGAACCCACATGGAGAACATGCAAACTACACACAGAGAGGCCCCAGACTGGATTCAAACCCAGGACAATCTTGCAGTGAGGTGACTGTGCTGCATAATAATGTTGAAAAAGTCTCAAGTGTCTTTCTCAAGATTGCTTTCCTGTAAATGCATGCTCCCTTTTGCTCTCCACTTTTACTGTACGCAAAGCCTGCTTAAGCATATTACGTCAAAAGTACTGAGGAGGCTTTTACTCACAATACTATTACCACAAAACTCCAGGTAATCTTTGCAGATCATGCACGCACTGCATGTTAAGATATCCACTTGCACTCAGACTGTTGACACTAAATTGTAAACAGAATAATGGAAACAGCCTTAATTAAATAGTTAGAAATACTCTGAACGATAAAGCATTCTGCTCTCGTCTCGCAGGGATCAAACTGCATAACAGGAATCACATTCAGGCATAAAGTCCTCTTCATGACGAGTAACAAGTAACTCGTGACGCAGTGTTTGATACTGCTACAAGATTTCAGTGAGCCATTTGTCTCACTGTAGCTTCATATCAGATGCTGTGACAATGACAGGGAGGAGGAGCGGCTGAGGCTGACTTTAAATGTTTAATATTCACTCGCATGCACGCAACCTTCGATCACGCCATCTGTACAATGCTCGTTCGGTACAGGAAGGGGAAAGGATGAGGACGAGAAAAAAAAGAGAGGGAAGTGAGATAAATTTGAGAGAAGAAAAAACAGAAGTCAATTTGGGAAAAGGGCAAAAAAAAAAAAGGAGTAGTGCTTTAAGGCAACTGTAGTGTAACCAACGTGTTTGACGCTTGCTGACAGCTGATCCGTGAGCCACGGTGTGTGTGTGTGCGTGCAGATCAAAACCTATAATCCTATACCATACAAGGTTGCGTGACCGTTCATACCCTGCTGTTCTCTGCTCCACACACCATTTGGCCTAACTGGTCACTCCCTCTCTTGCTCCATCTTTCTCATACACGTTTAAAAAACACACAGAGATAAAGGCAGATGAACAAATACATGCATACATCCCCCCCAGTGACAATGAGGAGAATTCTTCAGGGTCTGGCACAAACAGGCATCTGCATACACATGCATACACTTCATTAAACACACATATACACATTAGCATATGGGACATAGTCACGCAACCCCCTCAACCTTCCCACTTCTTGCTTCCTGAGCACAATTAACAAATATACAGTGAACGCAGCGCCTTGTTTTCTTTATTTGTCCACATCAGCGCACCAGCAGCAGAACAGTGCTTTCCACCTTTTTTAGACTGTTGTGCCTACAGAGTGCTGTTACCCTTCACTCACCAGACACATCAGGTTCATCTGAACTGGTTTTAGTTTGCCTCCATAGTTCACCAACTATGATGGTATGATGAAACTCTTAAGGGGACAAGTAGCTGTAATTTGGATTGGCTGCCACAAAAAACTGAAATTGTAATATAGGGGAAAAACATATTCGTATTAATTTGTAATCCTAAGAATTTGCAAATAAACCCCCGAATGTGGCCGTCAGTTTTAAAATAAGATGGTTTATGCATGTGCCTGGGGGGCAACTAGCCAGTTGAAAGGTTACTGGGTGCATCCTGGTGATTCAGAAACTAGATATGCAGGCTGCAGCTGACCATGACTCACACGCATGCACATATGCAACACACAACCAAGACCTTATACTCGTACAGAAAAGCAAAGCAATGTGCAAATGTCTAAGGAAAGCCACCGATTTGACCCAACCTGCTGTGTATCTCAAGCATTCATAATGCGAATCCAGTATATTATAATTATTATGCACTTCCACTATCAGTCCCAGGATCAACAGACACGCTCAGAACCAACAGGGCTAAAGTGAATGCTCTAATAATTTCCATGTGAGATTAGAGGGAGAGTACAGTGAGATTATGGAGCCACTGCCAGCTCTGTTTGTTTTAGGTTGTGTTCATGCTCCAGTTGACTGATTAATCTGCGAGGGTTACATGAGGATGTTTGCTCAAGCTGTCCCTTCTGCTTGCAAATGCTCCTGCCTACTGGTCACAGCTGCAAACTGCAGCCAAAGAAGCTGCAAGTCAAACAGCTGCCTTGACAGAAGATTATGCATTAGTGGCCTAGACTGTAAATACTGTGCTTGTCTGTTTTCTTACAGTGTTAATAGTAAACACAGATGAAATCATTAGGTCCGAGACGTAACCAAGGATTTGAAATTACACAACAGCATTCTCAGGAAATTACTTATTTGATTTTATTCATTTGTGAAACTGTAAAAAAATAGACATAAAGACAACAGTGCATTTGTTTACCGTTTCTAACAGTAGAACTATTTAACATATTCTCCCTCAAACCAAGAAACTATCTCCTACCTGTCAGATTAATGTGCAGGTCAGCCTCAATTTACACCGGTCAGGACAAAAAACACGACACAATTTAGGACAGATTTTGCTGGATTTTGTAATGGTAATTCTCCTCGGTGCAATCTAATCCATAGTTCAAGTGCTGAAAGTACCAACAATAATGTCAACATGAAAGTGAGACACTCAGACTGAAGGCTTCTCGATTCCTAGCAGCATACAATTGGATTATTTCTCCCTCTGGAGTTAGAAAATGCTTTCCGTCACCACGAGGTCAAAATGCCACCCCAGAAAAAATAAAAAAATCCCCGAGGGGTGTGTTAAATACTTTGACCCAGAGCTGTTTATTAAGACTGTTTGTGATCTCTGATCTGCAGCAGGTGTTTTGCCCCATCAGCAAACTTTTGACAAATGACTTGGCCACAGGTGGAGCAGACTTCAAAGTTACCATCCAAAAAAACCTGGGCAACAGTCAGTTTCTGCTACGTGTCATACACTGTGGATTTAAGTGTTTTGACCGGCAGTGGTGAGCATATAATCCAAAGGTTTAACTCAGAAAAACTGAAAATCCACCTAAGCCTTTGTCGCTCAGAAAACGTAGTGTTCTTTGCTAAAGTGATTTAAATTATTAGAGAAAGTAATTAAAGTCTGGGGAGATTAAACTTTGGTCTACATGGATCCACAGTGCATGATCTGAAAGAGCATCCTTTGAAGTTTCAAAGACAAAATTTCTTCCACTTTGAATACATTTGGGTTTTATTCAGCTTTCAGTCTCAGTGGAGTTTTTGTTGGTTTGTAATGAGTTACAATCTGGATCAGAATAAAGCAGTTGACGACCTGGAAGAGCAATCCGGCTAGCCAGATCCATAAGAAGGTGTTGTAGCCTTCAAACTCCAGGAAGTAGGCTGGGCCCAACCAGATGGCCTGTTTAGGGGAGAAAAATATGACAGTTTATTTTAAAAACATTGCCAGATGACTTCAGTTCTATGTATCCTATCACTCGTATAACTTTCAACTCAGCATGATCAAGATCACAATCAAGAAAACAAACTTTAGGGCTCTGAAAACACCGCCAACTAGGAGGTGCTACAAAATAGTGACCACTTGAGGCTAGCTCTAAACATTAGTCAATCCTCTTAGAGCTACATATTAAAACGCACAAGTTTAAGGCAGAAACACAGTTTTCTGCTTTCATTCTGGCACAAAAAAAATCCTTGTAGACAGTTTTACCCTTTGTGAAAACTACAGGTGGGTGAATTTGTACAAGGCTCATCCTATCAAGCCGTTCTGAGGCTTAAAAATTTTATTTCCGTGGCTAGTTGTCAAGCTGTAGCTAACCAAAATTTTGTCTTGCTGTGTAGTTGATTGTAGTGAGTGGTAAGGGACACTAAGTGGTGAGTAAAACTGTAGTATTTTTCTAGTGTGTAAGCACTCGTCAGACGGTATCTGTGTCTGTGCAATGCACCTGTACACTCCATGAATGCACCTTGCTAACCAAGGTGTTAGCTAATAGTGTAACAATCCTCCCTCTTGTACAAATATGGTCACTTCTGGCTACAAAACACTAATATTAGAATTTAAAACACTAAAATTAGAATATTAAACTACTAGTCTGGGATTTTGAATGGAGAGCCCATAGATTCAGTCTATGGTATGAAATCTGATTACATTAACAAATGTATATCTGAATTCATATTTAACTGTAATTTTAAATGTGCTTAACTTAATTACCTGTCCAGCAAACCAGAGGAGCAGTAGTCCCAGCCCTTGTTTTACTGTCAGACTCAGGTTAGGGATGACCAGAGGAAGTAAGCACAGGTACCAGAGGAAGTACTGTGAAAGGATTACAAGAAACATTGTTAAATTTGTAAAGTCTGTGTGTTATGTCTAGGACAGGAGGAACAAAGTGAAATTATGTTAGGTATGTACCTGAGAAGTGCACACTTTGTTGAAGGTAACAAAAATGGCTGTGTGCAGGAAACAGCAGAAGGCCAGGTCTTTGTAATACATCCATGATGTTACCAACAGCAGGGCAAACTGCGGCAGGAATGCTGCCAAGCCTAGCCACTGGCTCCACGTACTCTCTGCAAGGCCGAAAGAAATGTGCTCATTTAAAAAATAAATAAATAAATAAAGCTGTATTTCCCGCTGTACGTTTGCTCAGTATAACACACAAGACAAAGGAAAATAACTCAACACACCTATAAATCAGATTTAACAAGCATTTTATTGCCTTCAAACTTCATCATTTCGCATGCTACACAATACAGGCGTGAATGGTTGGATGGATAAATACCTGCAGTAAGGTAGAGCATGTAGAAGTATGGAGAGAAGTTGTGTCTGATGTCCCTTCTGGTCAGATGGTACAAATAGGTCTCATAAAGAAACTGCCAACCATACCTGCGTTTGTACGAGAGGACACACGTGTGAGTAAGAGTGTTGGTTCAAATAATGGGTCACAAGAGGCTAGCATTAAGTCAAATCAAAAACAGTACTTAGCATTGTTGAAAGTCATTCCTAAACAACAGTTTATCATCTTCAAAGTAATTTTTATGGCATCTGAATATTAACCATTAATGCTAATTCCAATAGCATTAGTTGTAGTAATAGAACAGTCATTTCTAAATCATGAAAATGGTTTGTGGTGTCCATCTCACATGTAATAGAAGAGTGCTGTGAGTGTAAAGAAGACTCCGCCAGCCACACTTGCAAATAGGAGCAGATCTTGGTTGAAGAAACCAACTAAAAAGCCGACAAGCTTCTTGAATCTTGAGACCTTTTTGGCTTCATCTACCCTGATTTCAGCTGTGCGAAGGGTCAGGGCAATGGGCAGAGCATACGTAACAGGGTAGATCTTCATATGAACCGATAAACCATACAGCAGCGCTGCCCAGGTCAGACGCTGAGCTGGAAGAAAACAAAAGGAGCCAATAAACACAGAAGCTGTGAAAACACATGATCAAATTAATGCTGATATATTTAACCCACACCTCTGCGTTCCATGCAGAGCAGAGTCCCCAGCACCAGAGCTGCCAGGATTGACTCAGCATTCCCTCGGCTGGACACGCCCATGGGCAACGGGTTGAGAAGCCACAAAGAAGAAACACAGCGTGCAGTCTGAACATAAACAAGCAAAAATGTATTTTTGTATTTTTATCTGTAAAAAAAAGAAAAAGAAAAAAAATACCCCCCCATAGCTCATCTAATTAAAAAAAAAAAAAAAAGAGAGAGACATGATGAAAGAGTGCCAGTCACAAACCTCAGCTCTTAGACCTCGCAGGCAGAGGACTTTGTAGATGAGCAGTCCTGACAGCACATCGCATACAATGAAGAGGATCTTTCCAAAAACCATGTTAAGATAGATGTTTGGGGTGAGAAGCCAGGCCAGCAGAGGAGTGTAACGGTAGGTTGACCTGTTGTATGGGGACTCGCCCTGTAAAAGGAATTCCCCACATGAAAATGCTGAATGTGATATTAGGTTAAATAAAGGGGTTATATATGATAACCAGCTAAAACAGCCATTTCATCCAAAAGCCTGACAGAAATTTTGTCTTCTGTTGACGGTTTCATACACCATTCTTAAAGTGCTAGAATAAATATCATATCTTAAACATAGCTTATTTTGTTAACATAGAAATGTAATAAGGACCTCACTACAAAAAATATCCTAACATAAAAATAATATATTTTTATGTTTCACTCTCTGCATCTCTGGAAAGTTAAACAACAACCCCATAAATTGGCTGTATTTGATACAACTCCAACTAACTTCATGTGTTAAATATCCAGGTGTCCAAAACTGTCTGAACTTCACTTAAAAGTCAGGCATTCTCGTTGATGTGTGTGTGTCTTAATATTTTTCTTTTCTCCTTCCACCGATCTTGTGCCATAGAGCTACTCTCTAGCCTAGCTCTGTCGGAGGCTTCTTCCTGTCAAACGGGATTTTTTTCTTCCCACAGTCTCCAAGTGCTTGCTTTGGGGAGTTGTTTGTTTTCTCCCGAATAACTGCGCTTTATACCACATTGAGGGGAATCCTGTTACGATTTGACGTTATAAAAATAAACCTGCATTGAACTGAATATACTAAGCTTTGGTTTGGTGACCAAACAGCTTCAATTCCAGGTAAATCCTAGTTCATAAATTCTCCATTTAGCTCAGTATTAAGTAATGTTACCACCCTTATACAACTGGTGCTTCTCACTATTTTTCATTGTCAGCGTTATATCAGCAGGACATTCAGTTTTGAGACAGTTGTTACCTCAGTAATGAACCTCGCAGCATCTGTGAACACATGGTAGTCAATGTCAGTGTACTTCACCGCCATTGTCCTGTCCTGGTAGTCTCCATAAGCGACCAAAGCCAGTCTTATAACGAAGGAAGCCGTGAAAAGGAAATGCTTTTCAGTGAGTTTAGATATTAGCTTCTCCATCACCAGCCACGGAGTGATTAGCAGGTATGACTGAGAGCTACGTTGGCTATTTTTCTATGTTTAACGTTACTTCGCGTCCATATCCTTTCTATTTAGTTTACGGACTTATCAAACATTAATACTAGCGAGTATTAATCCAATTTGAATGCCCCAATTTCAAATATGACAACACGGAAGTTATCCGGAAGTGGCATTAGCAAAATTGTCTTCTTCGTATAAATTCTACAAAGGGCTTCAGTGAGCAATAATGGGTTAATGCAATAGCACCACCTACTGTGTTGGAGTGGGACTGCTATTTAAAATTGGAAATTATGAAGCTATTTTTAACAGTTATTATTATTATTACTCTCTTTGGTTAAGATAAGTATTATATTGCATTTAAACAAAATGAATAACTTGTTTGAGGATTGAAAGTTACTGCCCAAGGCTTGGCTGATACAACTTTTGTTGTTTCAGTTGGTTACATAGGTAATATTTTTTATTTTTTAACAGAAGTGTAGAAAGTAATCCAGTGGCCAATTCGAAACTGCTTTAAGTCTCCTTTTTTCCTACTGGAACAAAACAATGGCAAAATGCCCCCCCTAAACATTTGAAAGGACTAATATGATGTTAGAGTGACTGACGGTGACAAGTGTAATACCAAAAATTCTACATTAAATGGTTAAACAGCATTAGAAACCCCATCCTATAACACTTGGCTGAACCAGGTAAAGGAAAATGTGAGTAAAAGGCATTTTAAACATGGAGCAGTTGCAAACCACACACTTTATTCCACATGTAAGTCAAGGAATACATAAAAATGACCTGGACTCAATGCCAGTTCAAGCATTTATGTACGTTTTTATAAATTCTCCAATTATTATATGCATTTTATAATTCCATATAAAATGTATTACACTGTTAAAATTATTATCTTTGGCTAAGCTAAGTATGATATTGCATGTTTTCAGATAAAATGCATAGCACATTTTTTTAACCAAAAAAGGTGCAGCTGGTGTACAGCAGGTTAATAGAGGCACATTGTAAACTTTTTCCTAAGGTGTAAGGCATATGATAACAATCTAGTCTTCAAGATAGATAAAATAGGGTATATGACTGCAGCAAACAGGGCCATACGTGCATTACGACATAAATCAAAAGATCAAATTAGGTTAAACAGTGCAAGATGACAGTATTCAGAGAAGAGACACAAACAAGGGGTGAAATTTTTTATAAAAATTACACACCGTCATTTTTAATTCCTCATCCTGGTGGTGTTGATATACAGGCCAGGAACATAGGGTGAGATTAGCATAATGAAACTCTTGAGCAGGAGCTCTCAGCAACAACACCAAATTCGATTTTACACCAGTCATGTTGTAACCTCCCTCCAGCTGAGAAACACCACTCTAAACGCGCTCACACGGGGGAACTGTATCGGCCAGCGAAGAGGATGCTCGAGGAAGGGTTGTGCCTGATGAAGAAGAGGAAGGGGTGGTCGGCGATGAATCTGGCTGGAATCCTGGCGCAGCGCAGCATCATGATAGCAGCGGTGGCAGCGGCAGCCTCCGTTCCCTCCTCGTTGACCTCCACGAAAGCCTTGTGCACGACTTTGGACAGCACCAGGTCATTGGCAGGAGACATGCCTGTCACAAAACAAAGCAAAATAACATATTTGATTTATGTAGAATATGGAGGTGATGGAAATTACGGTGATTTAAGAGAACAGCAGCAGTCTGTTCATGTTTTGGGCTCCCGTTTTATTGTGCGGCATGTTCCAAGAATACTTCATACCAGAGAAGTCACTCTTTTGCATGTCAAAGGCATCCACCATGCCCATGCTGACCAGGACAGTCTTCATGTCGTAATTCTCCTCTAGCTTGAATCGAGGCAGGCCCACCGTGACCTCAATTTCATCCATCATATTGGGATTAGTCCACTCCACAAAATTCTCAAAGGTCAGCTCCTTCTCCAGCTAGAGATGGGGAAAAAATAAAAATAAAAAAAATCATCCACTGTTTATGTATTTCATAGGTTTCATTATCCAAGTGTGCTTGTTATACCTTCTCCAGACCCGTTGTGCCGTCCTCGATATTTTGGGGCAGAAAGACGACCATGCTGAGCTCATTCCCTTTGTAAGGCAACTCGATGATCTGTCGCACAGGTTTCAAACATTAGCGTGAATATATAATAGTGGCTATGCAACTGTTAGACTTAATCATCTTAGTTTATTATAACCTGCTTCCAAAAATGTTAACATGCAATGCCGTGTAATACAATAACTTATACAAAAACAAATCCAGAAAGCTGGGACAGGGGCAACATAGCACTAAAATAACTTGTAGACCATTAAGCTTACAACAGTGTGGTGTTAAAAAGAAAAAAGAAACAAAAACAAAAAAAACAAAAACAAAAAAACAACACCATTAAATACTTTTCAAAAGGCACTAAAATCCCTGTGCACAAGAGTCAAGGGTAAAAACAAACAAACAAATTGATGTTGGCGACAATCTTTGGCTCGTCAGATTGCACTGTTACAAAACTGACATGATTTTGCAAGAAAAACAAGTTCACAGGCTCTGGAAGACTTCAAACCAACGTTGGCAGTAAATACAGTTCATTCCTGCATTTCTGCAAATCCAACTTTATTCTCTACCTTCCTTGGACTGAGGAGAAGTGGAAAACGATTAACCATCTTGTATGTGCAGTTCACAAACCAGCATCCATGATGATGCAGAGAGCATTAGTCCACATGACTTAACCACTAAAGCTGAACCCACCAAGGTTTTGAAACAGCCTGAGCTGCCAACCAGACAACATTATGGTTGTGTGTGTGTGTCACTCTCTCAAATCAAACTATTTTAAATGCTGCCAAGTTAACAGGTGATGGGTTGCCGGCCATACTGACTGATTTACTGCAAATTACCTGACAGTTGACTTCATGGATGAAGGTCAAAGGGAACTTAGACTTTTGGTACATCATCTTCACTGGCTTAGTGTCATTCTGAAATATGAAAAAAATAACATGTGAAACATCACCAGCTGAAATCTTTTACTTTGTCACGAGTGTACTAGTTCAACCTGAAATTGGTGTTGAGTGTATACAGAAGTGTATGAGAGCAACCGCAGTTAGAAGCGAACCTGCTCGAGGAGAAAAAGTGAAGTTTTAAATCATTGGCTTGCAAATAAATAATGTTAAAAATAGTTGTTTCTTTAAGGCTTGTTGAGCTACTCGAGAAATACAAACAGCAGTGAGAGTGTGACTTTCACTCATCAGGTGAAGAGCAAACCACTGCCACTGCCAGCCCACTTCTTCTAGATTTCCAACTGTTTGCTGGCAAGTTAATAATAACAGCTGGAAAGGCTGAGATATAACAAGCCTTGTTCTTGAGTTAGATTTGCTCTCTTTAAGTCATGAGACGGTTTAACATCACTTCATGCAGTTCTAGGATTTTGTCAGCCAGTCGAAGCATAATGACTTTTTATCACTCTGAGCAAAGTCTAATGTGTTTTTTACTGTGTTTCATCACAGCTAACAGAAATATCTGATCGAGAGGTGCCGCTAAGAATGTGACTGAACACCATGTGATCTTAAAAAAAAGAAGAAAAAAAAAAGACCCTTACCACAAACACTGTCAGGATATATTATATATAAAAAATAAAATCAGCAGTATTCATGCAGCTGCTGTATTACCTTGTTGACTCGAAACTGAGCATCTTGTGTTTGATCCTGCTTAAACTGCTTGTTCCAGAGGCCCTTAAAGTAGATGGCATTGACCAACACCAGCCTGGTCATGGGGTCCAAAACACCCTGAGCCAGCAAATCCTTAATTTTACCTGAAGGATACGTTGACACGTGTGAAGCAGCGACACAGACGTATGTAATAAATACTCTACTAACATCTCACAGAAGAACAGTTCTGCAGGACTACTAACCAACACACTAATACTATAAAAGTTTTTTCATTACAACTTCTAACTTCATATCAGTGGAAGGTGGACATGTTTAGTGTGTTACCCACCTTGTGTTGTCTTCTCCACCCAGCTGTTGATGTTGAGCCTGGCAGCATCGAAGCTTTTGATGAAGTCCACGGCCTCCAGCTCAGCATTGTAATGCTTCTTGGTTTTTCCCAAGAAATCCTGAAATCAGTTAATGACACACTTATAAAGTCTGAACACCCAAACAAAATAACCTATTAGCTCTGTGGGATTTTACTGCCTAATCAACTACCTCATTCTTTCCTCCACAGCTTAAAGATTTCTCTCATTCTTTAGGAAAAAAAAACAAGCCACACGAACAGAGACACACACACACCTCAACAAACTGGTAGGACTGCTCCCCATACAGTCTGTTGGCAACGCTGAGAGAATATGGAGCATCTGACTTGTTGAGCACACTCAGCAACTGCGCAAAGCTGCTGTGGACATCATCCTGACAATCCTTCGTTTTCAGGCACTGTGAACAAAGCAGACAACTGTTCAAAAAACAAAACAAAAAAAAAAGCACTGGATTCAGAGAAGCCATGACCCAAGCTTAGAGAAGCCTTTCCACAAAGCATTTACAGCACATAAAGACCCACACCATCCCACCACCGTGTTATCATTTATGTGGTCATCTTCAAGTCCAACTGCTTAATAAGAACGAAGTAGAGTGTGTTTTTACATGGTGCACATCCACAGCTAAAGTCACAGACGGCTGTAATGTTGGGTGCTCAATTTGTTAACAGAGTTTTCTCTCTTTATACAAGAGTGATTCTCTGGAATTACACAAACAGGAAATGGAAAAAGTGATGCGCTGTCATAGGTTCAAACTTTGAAGGCTCAAGTGACATTTACAGCATCTGCTAATAAGAGATAAAAAGAAAGAAAACACACAGAAAGAGGTCATAAAAGGACACGGCTATATTCATATGCATTATGTAATGCTGTGGGGTTTGAAGCTGTTGGACTCGCCACATACACATTAAACCTTCAGTAAACATATCACTGCTGCTTTTACCCGACAGTTCAAGACAGCAGCATAAAGGACATCAGCAAAGCAAAAACAGAGTACAAACACAGATGTGAAATGCTCTGTGAAGCTCTAACATCTTTGTTTCCATTGATCCCCTCACCACACGGCACTGTTAGATCAGCTGTTAGTAATATTTCCCCTTTTGTTAGTGTGCAATTCCTGTATTGCTGCTTTGTTACCACCTTCCTCAGATTCGGCAGCGCAGACTGGGCCTGCTGTTGCATGTGCATCTGTCCCGCCGGTGCGTGCTTAGGCTTCTCTGCCTTGGTGAAGCAGAGAACCTAGAAGTGCGATTCCAAGTGCTCACCGTTACGTTCAACGTTTGTTTTTCCATTTTTAAAAAACAAAACAAAACAGTAATTTATGAGCTTGTCCTTAAACTGATGTGTTGGCCGAGTTGTAGACTTCAATCTGATACCTGAACAAGAAATCTTCTAATGAGTCGCTGATAATGTTCAATGAAACACTTTTACACAGTTGTGACAAACCCCTCAGTTGAAAAAACAAAACAAACAATAGAAACAATTATAAACAGTATGACCATAACTTCCCTGCATTCATTTGCTTTAAGCATAAAGAATATTTCCTCTACAGAGGAATTTTTTGAGAACCAAAACATTTTAGCCAGAATCAAAGTATTATCATTTTAAGTAATTACAACATTTTATTTTGTGTTATAAACTCTTACTTAAAATTAAACCAGCAAAATATACAGTCTTTCAAATAAGGTAACAGGCAGCCAACTGTCCTTACAGTAGGTCCCCAGATGCCCCTCTGAGCCAGGCTCATCTTTCTGTGATGGTACAGCTGAGCCAAGCTGACTCAGAGTAATCACACCCAACAGCCGTGTCTGGTTGCACTTAGCACAGTAGTGTATAAAACTGTGCTTGGGAAAACACCGTTTACAGTAAGTCGCTCTTTTAAAATTACTTGTACCAACTCGCAGAGAAATAATGTAAGCCAAAAAACAACAACTGTGTTAGATCTGGATTATTAACATAAGTCATTTTTGACAGCAGTGGATTTACTGCATGACTTTGTGGGGTACATCATTATTTAAACGGGCATCTCGTCATTCCGTAAATGTATGACAGAATTGGTTATGGATTTGTTTCTTACCAATAATTAACTCCAATTTAAGTTATTTGGCCACATGTTTTGAACCAATGAATCCTAACCATGGGTGCTTGTAGCTCGGGAAGTGTCTCTGCTCTGGAAAGGCTGATTGTAGTTAGCTGCTGTGCAAACTAACCAAAAAAAAAAAAAAAAAAAAAAAAAAGAGCAACTTGTTTATAGGAATATTGTTATGTTAAATAACAGACTAGTCAGCCAATGACCAGAGCAGTCTGAGGTGAGTTAAAGTTCCTCAAATATGTATTTATTATTGAAATGATTTGAATAAATACCGATTTAACAGACAGAGTAAACTGGGAACCGCCCAGTTAGACTGTGAAACAGGACACCTTGTATCCATACATAAGCCACAAGCCACTGGCTTATGTATGGCAAGATCATCTCAACACAATCACATCTATCAAGAGAAAAGAAATGTCAGGCAACAGTGTTGGACGAAGAAAACAGGCGGCATAAAACACACAGATTAATGTCCGATATATCATCTGTCATCATAATCATGATAATCTGTCATGATAATCTTCGAGGAAATTCTTCAAAGTTTTTCTTCCACGTAATCTCTAATAAATCCATTATGTTTCAGAGTGTTATCACTACAAATGACTGGATAAAGGTGGAGGTTCTTTCCCTCCCATATACACCCACACCCACCAGCATGACTTCACTGGGTGTGACTTGGCTTAAGAAACAGTTCTGTCCTGATGTTCTTACAGAATTACGAAAGTTCAATAACCTACCAAGAGAGGCCCAGTAAAGATAACCACTGAACGAGTGAAAGAGTCACGAGTGTCTCACAGTCTGGCCTGTGCAGTTTCACGAGGTTTCACCATCATGTGGATGGTTCTTAACTGGTTCTTTAAGTTCTGCTGGGAGATCTCGGATCCTGACATTTATGTGGATGCTTCTTTGAAAACTACCACCTACTACAGGACACGTTCAGAGGTCTTATGGAGTTCGTTTGTCGATGATATGGAAGTGTTTTGGCTTGGTTTTAATGTTGTGGCTTGTCACTGTATTCAGTCAAAATTTAAACTTATTTAAATGCTTCCATTCATCCATTCTCTTCCAATACAGGGTTGCAGGGGTGGGGTGACTGGAGCCTATCCAATATATTCCAGTATGTGTGAGGCAAAAACATATTTTATTTCATAGATTCAGAATTGTGGGTGGTCTCTAGCTACACCCTGATTGAGTAATCACGCCCACGTACGTGCATTGCTAAACAGGACTGAATTATTGCACTAATGTTGTTTGTTGAGGAGATAAATGACAAGTGTGTGCAAATTCAGGAAACGTCAGTTTCTTACGCACTCCAATCGACTGCAATATTTGTCAAGCGAACGATTGCCCAACAATCGTACAGTCACTGACACTTACTCACAAAATGAAGAATGTGATTGCACTTTGTTTTTCCAGTTGAACTTCTGCCGCAGGCTTTTTTTTTATTTTTATAAATACACCCCACAGAAAGTTTAACTATGCATCAAATCTCAATTACTACTCTTATTAGCCTTGATAGTTATCTTTTAGCTCCTTCCCTGCTTTGACTCTTGGTGCAGCTCAGTTGCAGAAGCCACATCTGTGTGAAAAGTAGCTGTTTACCTACAGCTACACAAGAAAAGAGACAGCTTGCATTAATCTTGCTTTTCTATGTCAACTGCTGTGATCGTTTTCAAGGAATTTCTTCAAACTTTTCGTTCAAGGTACTCTCTAATAAATCCATTATCTTTCAGAGCATTATCATTTCAAATGACCAGATACACGTGGAGGCCCTCTCTCTCCCACACCCACTAGCTTGACTTAGCTGGGTGTGGCTTGACTTCAGGAATCCTTTTGTCACAATCTTTTGTCACTTCCATACCAGCTACTCCTGCTGAATATAAGGCCTCTCTGCTGTTTATTTAACCAGATGGGCAGTTCTTTAAAATCCCTCAGTATCTCTTATTTAATTTTTACTCTAACAATACACTGATTGTCAATCTCACGTCTAAAGACCTTTGAAATGCAGGGCATGCTCCACAGCGTGAGCCTTCTTCTCCATAAGGTGCTAAAAGCACAGCTCTAATTTCTATAAACAGTTCAAATGCATTTTATGTTTCCACAAATGTGCTTCAGTGCCTGATATGTCTTAGTTAGGGTAGTGTATTACTTCTTCATAGACTGCGTCAAATATTCTTCCAGCCGTTTCCATTTAGTGCCTTAGCTTGGACAAGTGCCTGCTTATGAAATCCAGGCAGCCAGACAAATGGGCACGCCCGCTGCACAAAGGGAACTGATAACCCGTACGGATTACCTGAAGCTTTATTGCCCTTACACTTCCATTTTATGGATCCTGTTCCCCGAGTAACGCAGCACAGGGCTGACCCTCATAAAGGCTGAACAGTACAGATCTTTGTCATTTTTCCTGACACTGAAAGTCAGAGCTTGGTGAGTCACACAGTAGCTTTGGCGGCTTTCAAAAGATCAAATTCGACGCCCTATCATCATGGAGCTTTAATGTTCAACGTTGCTTGAAACGGCCTCTCAGAGCTCTTTAAGTAAATGAAAGGGGTCATTTCAGAAGCCATGGATTTTAACGGTGTTTGGAGGGAAATCCACAAGTGCGTAAAGCAGAAAAGCAATGAAACACATCACAAAATGCAAGCTAACAAGCTTCATAGGGTAGAATTGAACCAGCTTCAACAAGCTGCATACAATCTTCAACAAAGGCAGCTGCACGACTGTACCTCTGACATCTGTGTGGCTGTGTTGCCTCTGGCCCCCAGCATCACCATAGCCAGGGCTGAAGAGATGCTGAACGGGGAGAAAAAGATGTTTCCCGTCTTGTCGTTATTGCTCAGCTCTTTGAGCAAAGTCAGAGAGAAGGCACTGTTTGCCTTGGACAGAGGGGTTGCAGATGCCATTGTTTCTGGTATAAAAAAGAGAGGGCAAAGGTGTTAATTATTGCACTAAAGTAGGATTAATTAAGTGAATTATGGTTCACTTTACCTAAACCCCCAAAACACAACAACAGAAAAGATGTGATTATTGTTTCGGGAATTAGAATGACGTGCATCTTTGGTGGTGTGTATGCAGATTTACCTGCAGACTGCAAATACACCAAGCAACAGTTCAACTTCCACATTTGTCAGTCACATATAAACATCCCTTTTTTTGAGTGCACATGGGGGAAGAAATCTTATATTGCTATCATCGATCATTACTATGATTAAAGTTCTTTACACAGAATTTAAATTCAGTACAGGGACTGCATAATCTGAGCGACTATATAACTTGGATTTTTCCACATATCTGGTTGACGTCATCTGAAATTTATTGTGCTGCATTCAAGTAACACCAACCATCTGCACACCAGATAAAAACAATGCGTCCCATAGTGCACAGCCTGTCACTTACCAACGCGGACTTTTGTCGAGGTCTTCAAGCGATCAGGAGTCTTTCTGTGATGGCAAGCCTTCTGCGTGAAGCATCGCTTTTTATTTACAAATCGGCACGCCCCACGTGAACTTCCGCGTTCTCGAACATCACTGTACGGAAGCCGAATGGAAAAATTCCAGAGAAAAACCACTTCGTCACTTACTGTACAGGAGCAGGGGTAACGCCTGCTGGGAGTTTTAGGTACAATACAATACAATTTTGTATTGTATTGTACCCCTTCAATGCAAGGGGGTGAAACCTTTTTCCAGTTAAAATACTTTAAAGTACAAGTTTAAAGTGAGGTTTAGTCAGTGAGGTACAGCGCATGCGACCTCGAGGAGAAAACGTTTTGCAGGGACTGACGACTAAAGTTCAGAGGCTGGCGCTGTGCGATACTGCAAATTTTAGTGTCGATCCAATACCAAGTAGATATGAGGCCAGTATTCCTTCATTCAATAATAATATTTATTTAGTTAATATTCATTTATTCTTTTAACAAAACTCAGTGGATAACATAGTGAACTTAGAGGACAGAAGCAAACTATCAATCCAATACCAGCATTTTTCTTAATACTATGGACATTTGGAGTGATCTGTCCACCTCTAGCAGAGGCCTGTGCAAGAAGCTGGATTTTGTCTTTTCCAGGCAACTTCAAGGTTAACCCTGGGTTTAGGTGGTTGATTTATTGCCTGCGTATTTCACTATGGTAACTCATTCTGGATCA
Organism: Aulonocara sp. 'chitande type north' Nkhata Bay; assembly: GCF_057382095.1. Taxonomy (NCBI): domain Eukaryota; kingdom Metazoa; phylum Chordata; class Actinopteri; order Cichliformes; family Cichlidae; genus Aulonocara; species Aulonocara sp. 'chitande type north' Nkhata Bay. The sequence continues at coordinate 33,141,965 of NC_141352.1, forward strand.
GCAGGTATACCACCTAATGAACAATCAGTTGTCTGGAAAATAGTGTCACTATTCCTGAAAGATCCTTCAAACATCTGTGTGCAGCGTGGGAGAGTCTTACAATAGCCTCAAGACATTTCTCAGTTCTCTAATGTATAATTTTTTTTTTGTTGTTGCAGACAATTTCATAATTTCATTGTTTTATATTTTCTTACAATCTATATTTGCACTTTCATCCAATTTGCATCTTGACTATTTGAATTCTGTTTTTCTGTACTTTCTCTCAGACTGAGGTAGGACGTGAAAGAATAAAAACTAAAACAATCTTTACAACATTTATGAAATATTCAGTAATAATCAATCAGATATCTTATTCTCTCTTTTTTTGGCTTTCTTTCCTTGCTTCACATAAACAAGACTTTATTCATAAAGCAGATCTTATCCAGTCTTAAAGAGCTCACACATTCACACAGTGCTTTTTCCTCTCACACACTCACAAACTGGTGATTTGTCTGTAGCAACTGTGTTGCTTTCAGTCTGTGTTGTATATTTAACCTCTTCATATGTTCTAATATTGTAGCTTTATCTTCTATCCATCCATTTTTTTCCACTTATTCAATCCAGAGTCGCAGAAGCCCAGCTGTGACACACCCTGGATGAGTCACCAATCTGTCACAGGGCTAATACATAAAGGCAGACATCTATTCACACCTACAGGAAATTTAGAATCAACAGTTAATCTAACCCCATGCATGTCTTTGGACCACCAGAAGAAGCCAGAGTACCCAGAGAGAGCATTCAAACTGCATGCAGACTAGATTCAAATCCAGGACCTGTAGTATCAACCACTGCACTACCCTCGTTTTAGCATTCAGTGGAAAATGATCCTTATTGCCTATGTTAGGTTAGGTAAATCCAGATCACATAAAGTTATTCAAGCTAAACTGAACTTGCATCGTAGGCTCTGAAATAGTTTGGACAAGTGACACTATATTAAAACACAGTTATGCAACGAAATTCAAATTTCTGGTACATAAGAAGAGAGATTCTTTGGATTCAAGGCAAGCAATGACAACCAAGAAGAGATGCAAAGGGTGCACAGCGCAGCACAACTAACCTGTTCAACCGCCACAGCCTGCAGTATAATGAATGAAGGCTAAAAATAATAATGCAGTGGTTGCTAATGTGAATCACCCAACATTAACCTAGACGCCCATAAAAGGAAGCCTGTACAGCATGTCATCCATGCAGCTCACAAAGACTGAACTCTTCCTACTGCAAAGAACAATGTGCAATGTACACGAACACAGTGTACAGTCGAGTCCTAATAGCACTTACATTCTTTAGGTCTATGCCTGTAACACTCTGCCTATTGCCTTCATATTAAATAATTTTTAAAAATATTTCGTCACGTCATAATGTGGGCCACAAGTAGAGCTAACATGGTCCGCGAGATTGAGACAAAGGCATTAGAGCCTCTTAATGCGTGTTTTGTTCTGGTGTGGAATTACCAAAAATAGAGAGGGGACAGCCTAACATATGAAACAGGAAAAGACCGCCGTGTAATCATTTATTTCAACAAAGTAACTCTATTCTGAATGCCACCTTTTTAAACGGGAACTGTAATGGAATACAGTTACTCATATTTTGTATTTTAAATACGTAACACCAGTACGTATATTCCGTTACTCCCCAACACTGATCATACACACTACCATCGAGTACTTTGCTGTGAGTGAAATACTTAATATTTTGCTTCTAGGAGCTGCACTAGTGTCAGGTGAATAAACCTCTTATTAGTCTGCAAAGAAGTTGTAATTAACAGGAAGCACAGTGTCAAAGCGTCCTGCTGATTTCATTTTGTGTTACGTTTTTCTGCAATTTTTAAAAGTGTATATTTTATTTTTATTGTAACAGATATGCTGAATTTAAATGAATGAAGAGGACCAATTTGTACAGATGTCACAGATGAAAATGTGAAAGCTGTTTCCTGTTTTTTTCTATTTGCTCTTACACAGACTGGTATCATGCTTTCCTTTATTTCCCTCTGCAGAAATATGTTTCATTGTTTCATCGTGTTAATAGATTTTGTCCACATAACTCACTTTGCAGGATGGAAATAACAATGGAAGAATTATTGTTATATTTATTTATTTTTTTATGCCTGACAAAAAGTTCAAACTTCCAAATTCCTGCATCCTCATCTGTCAGAAAACTATTTCTTTGTTCCCACACTTTGCCTCATGCATTCATTTTCCATGTTGTGGTTCTCAGAGACTTCTTTTGTTTTACTCTTCCATCTAGCTCGAATTGCATTTTCAACAGAGGAAGAGCTCAACAGATGAATGCACACTGTATTACTGTCACTGTATACAATGCATGCTAAAAGAGAACCTGTCAGTCAGGTTTACACCCCCCCCCCCCCAAAAAAAAAAATGTGGGCAGTAAACCGGGATAATGAAACACTGAACAGCATGTTAATGCAGGATGTTTACATAGTCAGCAACAGCAACTGATGTGGCTTCAAATTGAATCTTAACTTGGGGAATTTTACTTCCACTCATAATAACTTGATTTACCAAAACATGATTTTGAATTGACCACTAGGAGGCGCAAATCCAACTCAAAGTAGTCAAATGTTCAAGCTAGTTAACACAGACTTATGAATCATTCATGCATTGAGAATGAACTAGTGTTGTGTATTCACAGAACAAGAAACAGCTTTAAATTGTTTTATTAGACAGTTCCTAGCAGCTTTTTACAAAAACACAATTTGTCACAGTTTCTTTGGTTGAATCTATGAAAAATGCCAAAGATAACAAAGACATTAAACAGTTTTGTTTTGTTTTTTGCAACAAAAACGTGATTCTAAAAGAGCTGCTGTGTTCAAACTGTTGAGGACAAAAAACTATATGGCTGAAGAGTTACCTCACATCCAAAGAAGAGCTTTGAATGTCCTTCAAGAATATTTTGCAACACATTTAGCTTCATACTGGGGAAATATTCCCGATGACTTAAACAAATGATAAAAAAGCTGCCTAAGAGATTTCAGGCTGTGTTGAAGAATAAAGGTATTCAAGCTTGATAGAGCTGTACACAATCTGTACTTCCCATTTTATCAACAAAATACTGAAAAATGAAGAGTGGTTCCAGACTTTGGCACAGTATTGTAGGACACTGAAAAACTTACTCCTCCTGCTTGTAGATGTCTGGTATTATGTGTCAGTAACTAATTCACAGTAGGATGACTGACACCAGATTCTGACTGTCATGCCTCTGTTTGTTGGAGTCATTGAGCCTCCGAGCTAAAACAAACCATCCAACCAATAGAGGTTATTGGTCACTGGTTTGTTATGTTGACTTTTTTCCTGTAATTTCATTCTACCTTACCTGTCCATTAGAGAAATATAGTTTAGCTAACAAAAAAGGAAGTAAAGAATCAGTAGATCAGTCAGTTTAAATGTCTCTATTGCTTTATAGAGACATTTAAATCTCATTTGTAAATATTTTGATTAAGCACAAACATATCTTTATTTGATATGGCCAGTCACAAATCAGACAAATACAGTATATTAAAAGTATAAAAGAAGAATCAAAACATCATCAAACTGTTTACTTTATAGAGATACTGGACAGCAATTAACAAATAATTAAAATTAGCACAAGTAATGATTGAGGTACGAATTAGCAAAGTTTGGCACTATGAGCCGATGCACAGCAACGTCTCAGTCTATAGTAAAACATAAGCTCAGCAGACCAGTCAGTGTGAAATGACGACAAACTTACTCAAAAGCAAAGACTTGTCCCAAAAACATGCTGCACTGTGCAAATGTTTCAGGCACTCAGATCAGACCTCTGATACTTTCAAATTTTCCACGAAGAGTGTACATTTATCAGTAAACTATGAACAACTGCAGGAAACAAAACATTCACGATCTTTTCACTTCTCAGATTTTACATCTCCAATTACTTTCCTCCTCTCTTTGTTGCATCTTTGAGCTCCCACCAGTCAAGCAGCTAACATGACACATCACTGCTTCATAGCTGTTATTTTAAAGCCATAAATGTAAGGCATGCGTCAACTCTATCATGACCTCAAATGAGCACAAGTGAGGTCTAGACAAATGGCATTGTATAAAAAATATATAGGAAAGTTTGAGTAAAATAAATGCAGAGGGTCTGTGTCTATAGAGCAGTGTTTCTCAACCACTGCTGCCATGGAAGATTATCCAAATTCACCTGATTGGTACTCCGAGCGAGCGTAGCATTGTGTCAGGCAGAACAGTTAATGTTGGAGAATTGTGGATCAATATGATTGTCATTGTGCAAGATGATTAGCAGGGTGCAGAACTTACACGAAGAAGTCTGAGTTAGCAGGGTCTATATGTCATGAATCGCTGTGCGGCAGGCAGGAGTTGGACCCAAAATGCAAGACTCACAGACTCAGGGGATGAACTCAAAAATCACAGCTTTATTTGCTGGTAGGACAAACAAACTAAACTGGGAAACAACAAACTAAGAACTCACAGAGAGCCACAGGGCGATCCACACAGCATGAGGGACAACGCGACACTGACTCAGAGAAACACAGGGTTAAAATACACTGGGAAGTAACGAGGGGAATGAGACACAGAAGGAGGGCACAGCTGGGAGAAATCAGGACTGACGAGACAAGGAAAGCAGGACACATTCACATAAGACGCGGACCATCAAAGTAAAACAGGAAGGATCACACAGAGACGCGAACTTGACACAGTGGAGACAGCAACTAAGAAACACAGAGACATAAACCATAAGGCAGAGGACTCTAAGAACCGAGAGACACAGAGGGGAACTCAAACATGCAGACACAGACTTACACAGAACAGAGGGGACATAGAGAAACATGAAGGGCAAGGGATCGAAACTAGAAACCATAGAATAACTCACACAAGTACAATAATACAAACATCACAAAGAACTAAAAACGCTGGGTCAGGAGACCCAGGACCGTGACACTATAAGTGTAGACCTAACAGTTACATTCTCTTCCACTTGAGGGCAGTATAGCTTCTTGGTCAAATTCAGTAAGCAGCAGGTATTAGCGGTGGATAATAGCTGCAGCATGCTCAGCTGGATTTTCTGAAATACCTCACCTGCTACCTGAGCGATATTACAGTTATTGTAGAATTTCATTGGTTTGTTGTTAATTCTTTCACAGCATTTTGCATGCTGGAATATTTTGTGCTCCCTAAAAACTAATTGACATTTTTGTTTGAATGTTCTAGTTAACAAAAAGGAATGTGAAAATCATACTGGCTTTTCATATTTCTTTACAGGGACACAGACAAAATAACTACAATAATAGAAATAAATACATGCTTTCCATAGGTGAGTGTGTTACAGCTAAGCTTTGTGTTTTTATCAATGAAGATTTTCTTAAGGCTGCAAAGCCACCTGTTCCACTTCTCTTTAATATAAAAAAAGAAATGGTCAAAACCAACACTTGTTCCTGCACACATAATTTACACTGACTGCTAAAATAAGCATGATTTGTAATAACTCAACTGGGTTAACTTATTTATCTACTCATATTTTGGGAAAACTACAAAGAAGCAAAAAGCAGTAATTTGAATTTTTCAAAGACAGAAAAGAGGTGGTTTGATGCCAGGAAAGCAGAAGCTATTGGTTAAAAGGTGCCATAATGCACGCTGGCTTGTGTGTATCTGTTTGTGTATATCCGTTGAAATATGTGGTTAATACTGAGCAACATCTCATGCTAAGTTGGCTAAAGATGCATGATGATGTGGAAGACTGAGACTGTATGTGACAGTCAGACAGGTGAGTGGCCTGAATGACAAATACAGGTGTGTGCTGTAGGTCACTGTATTAGGGATAGCAGCAGCTATATTGTGCAATTAATTTCCAAATACTCCAAGAAGTTTTTTGTTTTTTTTTACTAATAATCAAAAAGACAAATCTTTTTCAGGCTTCACAATAAAAACAACTTTGCTTTATGTATTATTTTACTCTACACTTTAAAAAAATGTAAGTACACTATAGGTACAGCTCAATTTAGACTAAAATCACTTCTATTGATGGGATTTTTATCTCTTTCTCTTCTGTTTCCTCTTCCTCCACTCCTTCCGGTTGTTTGGTAAAATTCCTGTAGGTGTTCAGTGTCTCAACATTCATAGATCCTCTCCTCGTCACTGACGTCATCTTCTTCATTGCAGGTTTTTAGAATGACTGAAACAGAGCAAAGCAGATTCTTCTAGACATCATGATCTAAACAAAGCTGCTGTTTCATCCAATATATTGTTTGTTCTGGTGAGCACTGACCTCTGCTGTGGATGTGGGCCTGCTGTGTTTGCCTCCTTCTCCTGAGCACCAGTAAGACCACCAACAAGACCAGCAGGAGCAACAGGACCACAGGAACTACAGACGAGACCAGCAGCTGTCATGGTCCTGGGTCAAGCGACCCAGTGTTGAGTTTATGTATCTTTTATATTTATTTTGTGCCTTAGCTTAGTGCACCTAGTTAATTTCTAGATTACTGTGTAGTCCTGTTTCTTAGTTATGTCATCTCCCCTGTACTAAGTTTCCCTGGTTCATGTGTCTTGTCTCTGTGGTTATGTTTGGCTCCTTGTCTAGTCTGTCATACGTGTTAGGCCTGTTAAGTTGTGTTGTCGTGTCTAAGTCTGCATGTTTCCTGTTTTATTTTGAAAAGGGGCTTATGTTCTGTGTTCATGTGGTTAGTTTTACTCTTGCCTGTGCATCATTATGTTTATCCTAGTCAGCTGTTTCCTCATGTGTCTCCACTTCCCCTGATCACCTCATGTGTGTATTTAAGTCCTCTGTTTTCTGAATGTCATTGTCGCGTCGTCTGTGTTCCACCCTCCATGTTGTCACAGCCAGTCTTAGTATTCATAGTTTTTTCCTAGTTTTACTTTCCCAGTTTAGTTTTGTCACTGCGTTTCTGCCTTGTCTGCACTCCCTGTCACCAGCCACAATAAAGGCTCGCTTTCAGTTAAGTTTACTCGAGTCTACTCTCGTGTGTTCGCACCTGGGTCCACCACACACACCACCGCATGGTCTGCCTCCGCAGACCGCGACAGTAGCATCCGAGGAACTAAGAGAGAAAAGGTTTTAGTCAAATATGAACAGTGATGGGAATAACAGCGTTACAAGTAACGGCGTTACTAACAACAAACAGACGGTTGAAGCTGTGTTCAGCTTAAAGGAGCCCAGGAAAGGGGACCACAGTTTATAAAATGTGTTTTTTGACCCACAAACTGTATATTAAATTTTTTTCTAAATCCATACAGGACATTATATCTTTTACCCATTGCGCATGCAAGAGTCTTCCCACTAAAGCAAAATAGCTCGCCTGGCCAGCAGTAATGAAAAGTTTAAGTTTGAGTCTAGAGTTGGGCAGATTCAGGTTCTAGACCACATCAAAGATAGCACAGAGTGGCTCTGGTTTAATTTGGTCCTTGATTCTCGTCCCTGGTTTTCCCGAGTGTGAGTGAAGTGAAGAGGAGCGTTTTGTGTGGCAGGAGCAGAGCGTGTGTGGCGTGGCCGAAGAGCAGCTTGGGAGTGAACTGGAGAGAATGTGTGGAATTTCCCCTCACCTACCCCGTGGAACCCCAGAACCCCTGAACTCCCCTCACATTCTGTATATAGTCAATCAGTTTTGTTTTTGTTTTGCTTTTTTAAATGGAAATAAACTCTCCTTGCTCTTTTCCTTAAGTCTGCACCTGAGTTTCCGTCAACCCTGACAGAACGTTCCAGCCAAACCATGGACCCCGTAGATTGGTGGGTCATCCCCCTCGTCCCCAGACTCTGTTCCCTCCACATAAGTGGGATTAAGGAGGTCCTCGAAGTATTCCTTCCACCGCCCGACTTCAATGCTGATGTGGGCAACGACAGTACCTGAAAGGGCGTGATTGGGAGGAATGGCCTCCCTGAGCTGAACCCGAGTAGTTTTTCATTATTGGACTTTGCCATTGCCGAAGCTGCTTCACTGAGCTGCGGCCTCAAGGTGGTTGGTGCCTGTCGTGGTGTCCATACAGACAATATTGATTTGTAAATGATTAAATAACAATCTTGTCAACACAAAGTTCTTTATTTGGAGCCCAGTTCTACAAGAAAGACGTTACTGAATAAGTGCTTGTGCTTAAAGTGCTTTGGCAGTATTTGAGACAATGTTAAACTTAATCATCATCGACTTGTTTGCTGCTGCCTGCCGCTGAAAGGCATTGAGGAGAGGGGACATTTGGGCAGTGCATTTATTGCGGCATATTATGTGTTTTCTGGATATACTGTGCTTTTTCACCATTCAGAGGTTGATGGCTCCATGTCAGAGCACTGGCTATGAATTTCAGATGGATCAGGCCTTAACTTACGTTATCAATCGTTCTTTTCATCTTTTCTGATTACCCACAGCTACATCCACTTCTGTCCGGCCTAGGCTCCTCACTAGGGCTGGGTATCGTCACGGATTTCTATAATCCATTCGATTATGAGTCGCAAGGTCCCGATTCGATTCAATTTTGCCTCAGACAGTCCAAAATATTATAATTCTGATCATTTATCAGTACTGACACTTGTGAGACTTCATCAGAGGTGTGAGCATCACAGCAGATGTCTTTGTGTCAAAGTAACTGAGGATAAAACACAGAAAAACATGAAGGAGATTTTCCAGGCCTGGCTTTTTATAGCAGATAACTGCCCTAAAAATATTCTGCAACAGAACAAATCAACATATGAACATGACCTGATGCTGCTGAAGTGAAGCAGAGCAAAGTTACAGAGGTTTTATTAAAGACACAGCTAAGCATTTTGCAATTTGGCATAATTTTAAAAATGAGTTTCTTTGCTATTAAACAGCAGAAATTAGGCTTTCTTGTTGGAGGTCATTTTTGGGGAAAACAAAACCAGTGGCTGACGCACTCTACATGACTTGTGCGTAATAAGCGAACAAATAATGCAGAAAATAGATTTAGGATGGGAAACTGTTCTTGCAGTACACTGAGAGAGAAAGCTGTGCAGGAAGTGTGATTTTTATCATGGTGAAAGCAAAATAGCAAAAGTAAGAGGGAATTAATGACGATGTTTATCAAATGTGAAGCTTAGTTTTGATCTTCTTTTGCTGCTGGTTCAGTCAATTTTGGTTGGAGAGAGACAAAACCTGCAGCACCAGAATCTAGTGCAAAAAAATCCCAAAGACGTAAACACAAAGTGTGGACCCGACGCATCAGAATCAGTGAGCTGTCGGCTTTCAGCACTGACGGCGTGTCCGCGTATGCGCCATCGGGTGAGAAAGCCCCATCTCACTGATTCTGATGCGTCGGGTCCGCGTTGCCTTTGTGAGGAATCCGTTTACCTGCTCTCATTTACTGTTTTAGCTGTTTGGTGGTTGTCAAAATAGTTTTGTGAGCTTTAACCTGAGATTCTGGCATTTCTCAGTAAACCCTTCGTTTTCACTCCGTCCTTTACGACAACAAAAGCAAAAAAGTACTTCGTGAACAATACCAGTTTAAATGGTATTTCACTCTCTAGAGGTTCATTTCTCCAGCTTACCAATTCAAAACGTTTAAGCCCGCCTGCTCTGCTCGGCTGTAGAAAGCAAGAAACTGAAAACATGGGCGCTGGCGCTAAGAAGGGACAAGAGCTGGCTAGAGCTTCAGCAATTGGCTGACACGAGATGAGTGGAATAAAACAATAGGCTCCCCTCCATCAACATTTGGAAAAACTTAGCCCTTGTTTAACCAAATCATATATATAAATCTGCGTCCCTTTTATGTTTAAATAAATATAGTGATTTTGTTTCACTGTTATTAAAGAAAGACAGTAAGAGCAGAAACAATTAACATGACATGTTTTACTTTTCTTTTTTTTTTCTTTTTTTAAAGATGTTTTTAGCAACTGGACCACATCTGGCTTGTTGGTGGTCCCTAACTGGCCAGTGTGATGTCAATGAGAAATAAAGATTCAAACATAAATTATACGTCATGCAATTCGTCTCATTTCAGCCACTAAACACTCTTTGATAAATTTCTGATCAGGAGATGGGACATTTGAAGAGTATGATATAAACATCGGAACAGATAACATTAAAGATGATAAAGTTTTGAAAATAGGAAAATACAAAACACAGAAAAAACGGATAGTATAGAGCTGTATATTAATATGAATACAGCGCTGTTGTGCAGTGATTTTGAAAGGTTCTCCAACTAAACACTAAAGACTTCTGGTACTGAGCTGCTCTAAAGGACACAGAGCTCACACAGGGCAGCAGAACCGACCAGCAAACAGGATGTTCATGGTGGGGTTATGTCTGATGAAGAAGAGGAAGGGGTGGTCTGCGATGAAGGATTTTAAATTGGCCCGCCTTATCTTGCCCGACTGAAGCTCACACCAACCCATAACTTCAAAAGTAGCCTCAGTTGCCTTCTCGTGGACCTTCACAAAAGCCTTGTGGATGACTTTTGAAAGTACCAGATCTTTGCGCCCAGACATGCCTGTGACAGAGAAGTGAAAGGAGAACATTTTAAATGAACATAATGCTGCATTTTCATTTTTTTCTTTTTATCTGAGAGGATTTTTTCAAATTAAATTCTGATAAGGCTAGGTGGTGATATAGATCACCTGGTTGAGCTGACAACTAAAATACCAAAAGATCTGCAGGATCCTGGGTTTGAGTGTTTCCAGACCATTTCCTGCATGCCTCATCCTCTCCCTTTTATCCTCTCTACTATTCTGTCAAAGTGTGATATCTCAAAAATAAACCTTAATAAGGTCACTTCAACAGCCTGTCATTAGTGATTAGCAGAGGTGTGGACTCAAGTCACATGACTTGGACTCGAGTCATTAATTTTATGACTTTAGACTTGACTTGAACTTTTACACCAATGACCTGGGACTTGAATTGGACTTGAACCGGTTTACTTGAAAAGACTTGATATTTCACCCCAAATCTAAAATTTAACACGCATATTATATAGAAAGTGTGCACCATTAATTCAATTCATTCATTCATTTATTCAAACCACACTCCGTACGTATGTGTGCGTGAGCTGTAGCACAGCCAATCAAATTAACCAGATTTTTTTTTAAGAAAAAAAAAAAATGCTCAAAAATGCTGCAAGGAGTTATTTTTTTCAGGTACATAAACTATGAAGTAGTCAACAAAAAAAAAAAACGAAATGCAATATACAAAACATGCAAGAAGAGAATCACAGACAGAGATGGAACAACTTCCAACTTTCTCCGACAGTTGAAGTTGCATAAAGAACGGTAGGTGGTCCTTCTCTTTTGCTACGATGGGATAGCTGACTTCATCTAACGAGCAAATGTTGTCCAGGCTACGTTGATGATACTGTTTGGTTTTAATGTGTATGATATTTTTGTCATGCTATTTTAAAGCCGGTCCTACAAGCACATCCAAGAATAACATGCAGCTTATCTCAGAACTGTCGGTGAAAATTATTCTTGGAGCTAGGTTTAATTGAGCTGCATTTTATAGAGGTGCAATTTCACAATTTGTGTATATTTTCCAAGTTCACTATTTTGTCATGTGTTGAGAAAAATAGAGATTTAAAAATTACATGGTCTAATATTTACATTTAGCATAACTGCAACATTCTTTTTTTTGTTTTTGTTTTTTAAAGAATCGAAAGGACTTGAAATTCAAAGTCCGAGTAAAGACACTCGGACTTTTACACCAGTGACTTGAGACTTGACTTGTGACTTAAGGATAAAGACTTGAGACTTACTTGAGACTTGCAAAACAATGACTTGGTCCCACCTCTGGTGATTAGTGTCAGAGAGTACGTCTAGTTTAGGCAGGAGGAAGCCAGAACACCTCCCTGACTGTCTGTCAGTATTATAATATTTCACTAGCTGGGCCAATTCCTCATTTTATTTTTGACAGCGTTTTTAGTAAATAAAGGCAAATGACTTAAAAATATTAATAGCAGTTTGGAGAAGACCTCAGAGGGGACTGGCGGCGGCTCCTGGGCCAGGCAGATCCCCATGTGCTAATGAGACGTGAAAGAATTGAAAAAGGGCAGAGAATGAACAGCTTGTAGAGCTGAGGCTGTTATATATAGATAAGAACCGTAAAGGCCAAGTTTAGAGGTGTGGTCCCACTCCTGAAATTCAGATAATGTATCTACAATAAAAGTATCAGGACTGTCATGTAAAAGTCCACCAGTCCATTCAAAACCCAGCAACAAAGCTTAGATCCTGCTTTCAAAATCTCACAGTAGTATGATCATCAAACAAGACAAACAATCTGCTGAAATAAGCAGCTCCATGGTCTTTTGGAGAACTCTTTCACTGCTGGAGCATTGTTGCTCTACACTCTGTTCATAAACACCAACAAACTGCAAACGTATGTCTCACCAGAGAAGTCACACTTTGTGTGATCAAAGGCATCCACCATGCCCATGCTGCTCAGGACTGTGTTCAGGTCATACGTCTCCTCCAGTGTAAATCGAGGCAGCCTCACATCAATATGATATGTTTGCATCTGGCCTGGATGAGTCCAAGCCACAAATTTCTCGTAGGTCAGCTCCTTCTCCAGCTGGGATGGAAACAATATCACTTATTAGAGATTGTGTGTGTGTGTGTGTGTGTGTGTGTGTGTGTGTGTGTGTGTGCAACTAGTCAAGTAATCATTGCTATTGTCACTAGTTAGTATCAGATGTACTAGTAATTTAATCAGTTTTACTGTTTACATTTTATTGATAAAATAAATTTATCAATAAATTTTACATTTTTGTGTCCTAAATGTTATGCAGCCATCTGCCACCAAATAGAGCAGTGTTGGTGAGAAATGCCATAAATTCGTTAATCTTGGCCTGATTTTTCTGTTAACATTATTTTATTTAATTACCTATTATTGCTACGTAACCCTTGTGGTGTCCTCGGATCAAAAATGGTCGCTAGGTGAATGGCAAACAAGCATATGGGAATCCCGAGGACACCACAAGATGAAAAAATAGGACCTGCAACCGACAGAAAATAGCTTTCTCTAAAAGGAGTTCAGTTTTTCAAAAAAGGCTCAGAGTAGAGTTGCCACTGCTTAAAAGGAGACAGCTGAGGGGGCACCTCCAGGGTAAGGTGTTCCCACCAGGCATACACTGTGACCTGCTGGAGAGAATAAATCTATTGGCCGGACTGGGAACACCTTAACATTTCCCCAGATAAGCTGGAGGACTTCTCTGCTTCGGCTGCTGTTCCTGCTACCCAACATCAGATAAGCACAAGAAAATTGATGGATGATTTATTGTTTTGTTATTTTAAATGTAAACTTTTATTCAAGTGATTGTCATGAATTCTCGAACGGCATCCATCATTCACGATGCACGGCACGATGTGCCACAGTTTTCAGCTGCAGTTTATTTATTTTTCAGTTGTTACTTTTTCATATTTCAGTAATGAATGAGCATCTTTAGTAGAAACATGTTTTCATATCATAGTTAATATATTTAAAATGTTTTTCTTCTTTGTCGTCTGTTTGGAGTTTAACGTGTAGTGTAAACGTGCGATGCGAGGTGCTGCACAGTTAAGCAACATGATTCATTCAAGAATGTCATTAAAAGTTTCAAATCACTTTGTTTACACAGTTCTGGACGTCGAGCACTTTTCAGATTTGACTTAATATCTGGGTGTTTGTCAGTTTTAGACTATTTGGTCAGTCTGATTTGTTTTCTTCGTTTAGTTGACTTAGAAATGAGTCACCAGGAACATCACGAGTGTGTAAGTGTTCTACCTTCTCCAGTCCTGTTGTATCATCCTCTATCTCTGCAGGTAAAAAGATAAGCATGCTCACTTCCTTCCCACTGTAAGGCATCTCTAGAATCTGTCCAGCAGAGGGTTTCAAGCATTACTGCACATAAATCTACTGATACATTTACATTACAATCACTCTGTCAGTGAAATCTGATTATTCCAGTGATTTATACAAATATAATAAATATGATGGTTACCTTGCAGTTTGCTTCTTCGATGAAGGTAAACGCAAAGTCTTCTTCCTGTTTCATCATCTCCACAGGCTTTGAGTCATTCTGAAGACAAAAGAAATTAAAAGCATTTTTAATATAGTCATTGAAATATGTCTTGGATGCAAAAATGAATTAAATAACTCTGAAAAACTTTGCCTTTGATGCTGTGTGTCATGAAGACTCATTTCCAGTCACAGATGTATTCTCATGACTTTTAATTAAAGTAGTTCGTAAAGAAGCTTTGTATGTCGTACACTCCCAAATAAATCTTATTTATCTCACACTTGGCCTTAATGCAGTCTCACATTAATAATTTTGGCTCCTCATCTTTAAAGCGCCCTCCTCTTGAGGCCATTTTGATTGGCTGTCCCTCTTTAACAAAAGGGGAGGGGCTGATCTTTCTGACATCATGCAGAGCAGAGAAACTGAAACCGGTCCTTAACATCAGTCTGAAATCTGAGCTTTGGCTCACAGATATTACTTGTATATTTGCTCATGATTTGAAACTGTCCATGTTGAACAACCACAACTGCAATGACAATAGACTTTACAAGGTTATAGTTTCATAGTCAGTGTTCTGTTTTGATGAGCACTTTTACCTTGTTGAGCCAAAATTGAGCATCATAAGTTTCAGACCACGAGAAATTATTTATCCAGTAGCCTTTGAAGTGGGTGGCAGTGAACAACACCAGCCTGGTCAGTTCATTCAAATCATCTTCATCCACCACCTCTGTGATGTTACCTGGTGACCAAAGTAAAACCAAATGTAAACATTGAGAAGTAAAGCTTCAAAGACTGCAGCAAAGTTTTCATCCACAAATCTATGAGAACACGATGGACCCCACACTCTTTCAGCCTTTGTAGGCCAGAGAAACATGATGAGTTTTACAAATGCTGTTTAATATATTCTTTGACTATTAGTGAAACCCGAAGATATTATTCATCAGCACAACATGTGAATATTTAGAACAAGTAAGGATGCACAGCCACTCTGGCTAATGACTACAGCACACATGTAACAACTCATTATTGAAGTACTTATAAATCCTGCTTTTCTACACGAGATAAGATGAATGAGGTAAACAAGGGACATCAGATAAGCAGGTAAAGTTACATTAATGTGCTGTTCCACAAGATGGCGCTCCTCCCTATATTTCTTCATAATTCTCAACGCTCGGCATATACTTGAGTTGAGCTTCAGTCAAGGTCAACACATCTGGATGTAAACAAAGTATTCTGGTGCCTTATGGAGTGCCTGGCAGCCACCTTGGAAGTGAATGAGACTACCATTAATGCTGTGCCAGCACAAACAGGCAGGGAGCCAGAAACGCTTTTCATAGAAGGAAAGAGTTAATATTAAAATCTGATGGTATTTTAAGCTGTGCTGTAGTCTAACTTTCACAGAGCTCATTAAACTCAACTACCTGAACTCATATTGACCTGAGAGACTGGGACAGGAAGAGTTTGACAGATAAAATATAAAAAGATACATAAACAAGAAGATTAAAAAATATGAGAAGCATATTTGGCTGAAAAGAAACAAGTGAACAGGACTGTGCAGACACTGAGGAAGGTGGTTCTGGGATCCAGAGATCACTGCTGAAACAGCTTGAATCACTGTGGGTTAAATCAGGATTAACGGTGGAAGGAGCCCTTTGACAAACCCTGGTCACAGGTCTGTAAAGCTTCTTCACTCTTTAAAACTATGTTAAGTACAGCTACCATCACTTCTGAACACCAGAAGGAGAAAAGAAATTCAGTAACCTTTTTTGCGCCACGGACCGGTTTATGCCCGACAATATTTTCATGGACCGGCCTTTAAGGTGTCGCGGATAAATACAACAAAATAAAACTAGTACCGGTACCGAAAAAAAGAAAATTTATTCATAACACACGTGAAAAGACCCAGGAAAACAGAGTAAACGATAAAAATGATAACAAAATAACGCTGAAAACCGATAAAAACCCTGAAAACTATACATTTCACACCTGAGCCTCAACTTTCGCGGCCCGGTACCAAACGACTCACGGACTGGGACCATTTACATGTGTAAATGTGATCCACCTGGTGTGTGTTGCTGCACCCAGTGGTTGACATCAATCCTGACTTCTTCAGACCTGGTCTTGAAGTCCACAGACTCCAGCTCTGCTCTGTAATGTTTCTTGCTTTGTATTAAGAACTCCTGAAACCACAGACGACACATTTGTAAATTCACTCCAGCAAAGTGTCTGACATCACTGATTCTGATTTTCTTCAGGCTGACATGATAAGAAAAGACTGTTATAGCTACATGAACACACATGCTGAATCACACATGCCTCATTTCAATCATTAACACAGTTTTAGATTCTGATCAGTCAGAACTCACAGCATTTCTCTCTCTGCCTCTCATTTACTCCAAAACACACGAGCTCATGAAGAATCACACTCTACATAAAAAGAAGAAACAGACCTGAGTAAAGGGGCAGGACTTCTCTCTGTACAGTCTGTTAGCAACACTGAAGGTAAATGGAGCATCTGTCCTGTTGAGTACAGTGAGAAGTTGGGCGAAGCTGCTGTGAACATCACCCCAACAATCCTCGGTTTGCAAGCACTGTGGACAAAACACTTTAGTGGATTCAAAGAAGGACACAGAAGAAAATTCTGGACTGGATCTAAAACAAAGAAACTAACTTTTGATTTTCTTTCTTTGTTGTTAGATGATTTGTTATTATTCGTTTCCTCTCAGTGCCCAGCTTCTTCAACATCCCCAGGGAACCTTTCTGTTATCTGGATTCACTTAGCCTAACATCAGCAATAAGTGCTCACATGAGCCCTGCGTTTCCATCTTCACTATCCAATAAAAGTCACAAATAACAAAAAACGGAGCTTACTGTGTCACAGCCTAAAGGAGACAGAAATAACTTTAGTTTCTCAACAAAGAAAATGAAATTAATTTTATTGATTGACAAGGTTTTCTTAGTATGTGTTTCACTCTCCTAACCTCTGTGTAGTAACAGTATGTAACTGTAACTTCCTTTTAAAACGTTGTGAGTGTGTGAAAACGGGAAAAACAACTAATTGTAAGCTGCATTCAAGCTCATGATGCACTTTGTGTCTTCATTCATATCAGGCTGTGGTAACTCAGCTCCTTAAAGATGAACAGACAAAGACTGTATCCACACAGTGGAGCTGTTATTATTTTGTGTATTTCTCAAAGCTAGTAGGAAGACTGTTTGTGCAGCATTGATCCTGTTGGAAAGATTTGAACTTTCTGTTAATAAATCTCAGAAAACTGGTTTGGTTTCAGTCTCAGTTTATTTTTCCACATTACTCTGGAGTTACTTTCTCATTTAGGTTGTCATGTTGACTTGAGTTTAGCTTATTTGACCTCTTTTAAGGGTCCGACATTATCACTTTTGTATGAGTTACTGTGCCCTCATGTCTAACCAGCTCAGTCGCTCACATTAGGTTTCAGACTATAATAATATCACACTGATACACTGGAGACAAGTCAGGGTCATTTATACAGTTATAATGGTCACAGTGGTTTCCAGCAGCTGCCCAGATTAACACCAGAGCATCCTGCATGTGTTAAATGAGTACCACTACAACAACTATTCTGCACTATAATTTTAGTGTTAGTGTGTGAGCATGTGTACTGTACCTCTGACATCTGTGTGGCTGTGTTGCCTCTGGCCCCCAGCATCACCATAGCCAGGGCTGAAGAGATGCTGAACGGGGAGAAAAAGATGTTTCCCGTCTTGTTGTTATTGCTCAGCTGTTTGAGCAAAGCCAGAGAGAAGGCACTGTTTGCCTCTGACAGAGAGATTGCAGATCCCATTGTTTCTGGTACAAAGAAGTCGGGCAGTGAGTTGTTTAATGCACCAAGTAAGATTATTTAAATCTAACTGAGCTTCACTTTACCTAAAAACTACAAAAACTATGGTGGCTGTTATTCAGGGTTTTTGTTTAAAACGACATCCTTCATGGTGTGTATGCAGATTTAGTCACAAAGCTCCCAGAGAAGTCAGTGAGTTATAAACAGCTGAAAGGGTTAGCATTACTCTTTGAGCGCACATGGAAAAAAAATCTGCAACAGGATTATAGTTATACACACAAGATATAAACACTGTTTACGGGTAATTTATGAGTAGTCGCCACGTAGACGTGATTTGTAAAAACTGAATAAAGTTACATGACTTACTGACGCTCACTTTTCTTTCGTCGTCAGACGGTCAGGATTCTTTCTGGCTTAGTAAATGATTAGCAGGAAATCTAAATTCTTAGAGGCTGATGCGAGATGCTTTATTGAAGCAGAGTGATATACAACCAAAAGCGAGGGTGGCGAGAAACAGAACTAAGAACGACTCCGAACTGGGAAAACTAATAAAACAAAACTGAAACCTGAACCCGCAGGAAGACACGGAGGGAGTGACTCAGGGAGGTAACACAGCATGGAGGAACAAAGACGGACCAATAACGCACACAAGAGGACACATACTATAAATACACACAGAGGAAACTAGGAAACAGCATACAGGAGGGAGATCCAGCTGAACCTAATCCGAGGAGACAGGGAGGACGCAAGCTGAATACACTGACATCAGGAACGGACCTTCAAAGTAAAACAGGAAATACACAGAATACACAGACTGGACTCAGAGACACGGTACAGACAAGGAACAGAGGGAGCACAGAACCAAAACCCTAACAACTAAAAAGTCTAAACCCAAATACATACACAGAATAAACTGGAACATAAGATCATAATAATAAACACAAAACGCTGGGTCAAATGACACTAACCAGGTTTTAAACAGCAACTAATTTAATTCGTTTACCTCAGTTCTTCATTATCTATTTAAAGGTCTTTGGGAAGCATGTTAATTATATAGTCAGTTATTTATTTACGCAGGTGTAAATTATGTCTTTGAGATTTAATAACCATTGTGTAAATCTGGAAGTAATATTATTTGTGAATGTTCCATTTATCCTCCTCTTCATGTTCAACAGGTGAGCGTATTTTGTATAGAAGCATGCTGCTACAAGCCCGAAACAGCATTAAGGGCAATGCCAGTTGCTGGCACATTTTATACTCACTAAAAACTTACCTGCAGATTTTTCCTGTTTCTTTACAGGCACACAGACAAAATAAACGTAATAATAATAATAATAATAATAATAATTTAATTAATATTTAATTAATTATTTAATTAATGCTTTACATGGTCAGTGTGCGATATCTCATCTTTGTGTTTTTACGAATGACAATTTTTAAAGCTCCAAAGCCACCTGTTCCACTTCTCTTTAAATGAGAAAAAAGATAAAAACGAACACCTGTTCCTACACACACGTTACACACTGATTACTAAAATAAGTCTGATTTTTAAGAATTACAGCAAGTTAACTTTACTTATGTCTTCATATATTTTTGTTTTGGGTGGGGGAGCTTCCACAGAGCTTTCCGCAGCTAGTTCACAGGTAAGAGGCGGTTAGTTGCTGAAAGTTTCACAGTGTGTATCACAATCATATGGGGATGCATGCGTGAATATGTGTATGTATATCTAATGAAATATGAGCAAGCTGAATTTCTGTTGATTACAGATAGATACAGATACGTGCTGTGCATTCATACTTACATACATATCACAGTGATACATTAGTCTGCTAGTGCATGTATGTAACAGTCACGTTTCTCATTAATACACAACGAATAATAAAGCAAACACAATGTTTAATTAAAGAGGTTAACATTTTCTTTTTCTCTTTAAAAAATAGAAAAATGACAAAAGAGCAAAGAGCAGCAGTTTGGGTTTCCACTGTTGATTCACAGACAAATCCTGATCTGATGCCAGGAAATGAGAAGCTAATGCTTGAAAGGTTTCATAATGCAATTGCACAAGTCATCGTGTGTGAATAGTTCTGTGTATATGTGTTGAAATATGTGGTTAATACTGAGTAAGAGCTCATGCTGAATAAGTTAAAGATACATTCTACAAAACGTATAGGAAGACTGAGACTGCTAATGCATGTATGTAACAGTCAGACAGGTCAGTGGCTAAATGATAAATACAGGTGTGCGCTGTAGGTCACTGTTTTGGAGATAGTTGCAGTTATATTGTGTAATTAATTTCCAAATACTCCAAGAACAAGTTGTTTTTTGTTTTTATTGCAAATTTATTTGCATTATATCATTTAAATAATCATCAGAAATACAAAGATTAGCTTGGCTTCACAATAAAAACTTGCCTAATGTATTCTTTTACTTTATACTTAAAAAGAATATACAAAATATACATACTCTGCATCAATAGTGCTACACTGAGTTTTAGCAAAACAGCCTTATACAACTAAAATAAATCAAATGAGCAAGAAATGAAATATTAACTTTACATTTTTCTTGACATTCAGCTCAATTTAGAGTAAAATCACATGCAACCTTTAATTGATGTGATTCTGTGAGAAAATTCAACACATCACATTGGCCAGAAAAACATGTTATTCCCTGTTGCTGGTATTTCAGGAAGGACACTTGTACATATTTGAATTGTACCTGAAAAACTGTTTTACATTTCTACACACAACAAAATGAATAAGCTGCTTCAAACATCTCCAAAGTGAAATTTCTATGATTTCAGGAACATCTTTTTTAAGCGTTCACGGTCTTCAGTGCAAACAACAGCATAAACACACAGGTGCACCTCTGCACCACCTCTAAACTAATAAACTAACAACCAGTGTCCAGCACAAAAGTTATCGCTAAGCCATTTCATTTTGTACAAATCCAGCTTTTCTGAGTTTGTGTCTGACCAGATGCAGCTTTCTGAACCATCTTTTCAACGTTCTTATACTTACACTTATCACCACACTGTGTTTATGTGCTTAAAAAGAAATTATTTTTAACTAAAACCAATTCTGAACTATAATTTCACCAACTCATCTACACGGACATTTTATAGAGGGTATTATTAAAAGACAGAAATTCAAAATGTGTAATCTGTGATAAACTAGATCCCCCCACAATATTTACACTGATGACGAGCCAGAAAGGCTGCAATGTTCTGATCAATGATGGAGCCTCTAGCTTCCAATCTTAAAATGTATTAAATATTATTCTGACTGTGTTAATCTGAATGGATCGATGTTAATCATTATAAATCTAAATGTTTTGATAAATGTCCTCTTGTTCTTCATAAAGGTCGACAGTTTGTTCAGCAAACATCTGTGTTACATATACATGATCATTTTCATCACCGCTGCTTTGTTCTTCGTCTGCTTCCATTTTTCTCTCTTTCTCATATATTTCCTCTCTCTTCGCTCTTCCTGTTTGTTTGGTAAAATTCCTGTAGGTGTTCAGTGTCTCAACATTCATATAGATCCTCTCCTCGTCACTGACGTCATCTTCTTCATTACAGGTTTTTAGAGTCACTGAAACACAGCACAGCAGATTTTTCTAGATGTCATGATCAAAATAAAGCTGCTGATTCATGTAATATGTTGTTTGTTCTGGTGAGCACTGACCTGTGGTGTGGATGTGGGCCTGCTGTGTTTGCCTCCTTCTCCTGAGCACCAGTAAGACCACCAACAAGACCAGCAGGAGCAACAGGACCACAGGAACTACAGACGAGACCAGCAGCATCCGAGGAACTAAGAGAGAAAAGGTTTTTGTCAAAAATGAAAGATAGAAAGTGGTTTTGTATTATTTATTGGCACTTCCTATTTCCTTTGTAATCATGGTTCTACATAGTAAGGAGGTTCTTGTTTGGCAAACGTGTGTTAATCAGAAATGAGTTTAAGACTAATTACAGACTTTTGATGAATCTACAGTCGTATGGAGTCTTTTATTTATTGTTTAGAATGACATTTGTATCTAACATGTTTGGAGTGTTAGAGGGATCTGAGCACCCACAGAAAACACAGGCAAAGGTGCTAAATGCAAACACAGTTAGCTCAGGTAACAAACACACACAAACCCCAAACCTTCTGTGAGACAACAGTGTTTATCATATCACCTGCCAGCATTTAATATGATCTTCCTCAGTCTAATACTGCGTTGGATTAATCTTGTAAGACTCCGATATTGAAATCAAATAAATAATTTGTAAAGCATTTACGAAGTCTGGTTTATTACTTTTACTTGGCTACTATTTACCAGTTTAAAGATTTAAGCATGAACCTTTGCTGTAATGCAAAAGCAGTAAGGGATGAATGTGTCAAAAAGCTAAAAAAATGTACGATAATCCCCAAAAATCTATTCACAAGACAGTGTCCTGAGTAATTATCAGTCCATTTTTAAACTGTCACTCTTTGTTAAAGTTTTAGAAAAAGTTGTTTTAAATCAACTCTTGTCTTTCCTAGATGAGAACAACATTTCGTCCTTTCTGTCAGGTTTCAGGGCCGTTCACAGTACTGAGTCTGCTCCTTTAAAATGACAAATGATTCTCTTCTTAATCCAGATTGTGTTGATTGTTATTACTGGTGCTTCTGAGTGCTGCTTTTGACAATGTTGATCATGAGTTGCTCACAGAGTGTTTGGATCGTTGTAGTTTAAGGTTTAGGTCTAAATGGGTTTAAAGCTTAACAAACACTGGACATTCTCAGTCAACATCAAAAAATACTCTGCATCAGCAGTTATGATCTCATTATTTGAAATTTGTTGGGTTTTTTTCTTTGCATATCTCTTTTCACTGCTATGTAGATGACTTACAATTATATTTACCTCAGATTTTGGAAATGTTTACTCTGTATGAAGGTTCAGTGACTGAATATTTTAAATCACAAAATTGAAGGTTCTCACGATTAGACAACGTTTTTTGTTTGTCCCTTAGCTGAGACCTAGAAGGTCAGTCTGGGCTAAGACTGTCCTTCTAGGACAGTACAAAACATAAATTCAATGCTATACTTACATTTAATGATGACAGTAATGGGTGCTGTTGCAGTAGAACTCAATGTCCGTGTGGACTCTGTGACTTCATACACACAGCTGTAGTTGCCTTGGTGTTCATACTCAGCTACAGGGAAACTAAAGGAGGCTGAGTTGTTGACTGCTGGCTCGCTTTCTGTGATGTTGGAGTCAGAGAAGATGAGAAAGAACCGTCCACTGGAAAATGTGGAGTTAACAGAGCAGGTGAAGACAAAACTGTAACCCCTGGTGATCTCTGCACCTTCAGGACCCCAGACCAGACCTGCACCAGGAGAGGTCAGGGAGATGCTGGGTGTCTGCAGTCTCACTGGGGAATAAAAGGTACCAGGATTAAGAAGGAAGCAGAATCAAACACAACACTTAGTTTCTTGTTCATAAATGTAGTAGGTATGGAGCAGCATTAACATATTATTGTTATGCTGAATTTGATTTGATGAATGATCTTATAGGTCTTTGCAAACTCTGGATTTGATTCTTTCATTGCTAAACGCTCCACAGTCTCCCATAATTAACCTCTAATAGTTGCTGCTTGCTACAGTGGGCTTTGAGAGCATTTTTGATAATGGCCAAAAAACATGAACCAGTAAAAATATCAGATAAATAAAGTGACTAAAAACTATATAGAGCAGCAGATTCCATCTTTAATACACTCTTTTTATATGTAACAATTAAATAAGTTTAAAGCTATGATTGAAAAACTCTTTCAATTACTTTGTTACAGAGTTTTTTAAAAAAAATCAAAGGATCTGTGATAAAAATGCAGTACTCTCTTATTCATGTCACTCTTATCTCGCTTTGTTCCAAGAGTTACTCCATACTTGTTTTTGTTTTTCTTACCAGTAACAGAGAGTCTGACAGAATCACTTAATGGGGAGCTGAATTCACGACTTGAGCCTCTTTTCTTATACTGACACTGGTAAGATCCCTCGTTATCAAAGTCCACGTTAGGAATTTTGAAGGTAGCAGAGTTTGTGTTGGAGGTTTGGCTCCTCCTGAATGAACCCTGAATTTGACTCAGAGTGAACGATCCACCTAAAACCTGAGTTGAGACTGAACATGTGATTTCAACAGTCTGACCCCAGGTCACCTCACCAACAGGGTAAATGGAGATACGAGGTTTTGGAAACCTCACTGAAAAAATATCAACATATCAAAGCATTATCTCACCAGGTTACTGATTCTATTATTGAAAGAAGAGAATGAAACAAAGAACTTGGCAAAGTGGATTTTTTTCTTACCAGTAACAGAGAGTCTGACAGGGGAAGAGCTGAACCTTCTACTTGTTTTCATGTACTGACACTGGTACAGTCCATCATGATCAAAGTTCACATTGTGAAGACTGAATGTAACAGAGCTCATAGAGGATGTTTGACTCTGGCTGAATGAGCCTGAAGTCTTCTGGAGGATAAAAGTTCCACCTGAGAACTTGTATGAAACTGAGCAAGTGATGCTGACGTCCTGACCCCAGGTGACCTCATTACTGTATAAGGAGATGGTGGGCTCTGGGAGGGTTTCTAAAGAAATGATACAGTATTAGATAAGACAGGACACAGTCAAGATCTGATCAGATAATCTTAGTGGCTGATGGCTTAGCTGATACCATTTTATGTATGCAAATGAAAAACCTCAAATACTTGAGGGGCTTAAGTGGAAGCTTTTTTTGACCCTGCTGCTCTTTGAATACAATTGTTGGAGGTTATTGCTGCTAAAAATTAAAGAGTTCACTTTTTTGGACAAGCACTGAAAATACTGTGCTGCACACATTGCTGCCTGAAAGAAAAATGACTTTCTCTTAACTCTACATGAATTAAAAAATACTGTCAACAGTCACATTTTTAGGATCTTAGGATGGCAAACTTTTTCAAGATAAAAAGTCTGTAAATTAGGCTTTAAGTGAAGTCTGAGCTCAAAGTTCTTCACAAGCCTTCAGTAAGAAACGTGTTAACATGGTATGTTTAATTATGCAAATCAGTTATCTCATTAAATATGCATCAAACTGCAAACATGTTCAACAGAAAGACTGAGTGTAATAAAACAACAACTAAATGTGTGTTTTAAACATTTGAACATCTTTTCTGCGAAAGTAAAATATGATGGAATGAGATCTTACTAGAATCTAAGTATTGACAAGTACAAGAAAAAAACAGCTATTATAAAGTGATAAGACCATAAACACTATAGAAAAGTTTTCTTACCTGAACAGACGACGCCAGCGTCCCGA
This sequence comes from Aulonocara sp. 'chitande type north' Nkhata Bay, assembly GCF_057382095.1. Classification (NCBI taxonomy): domain Eukaryota; kingdom Metazoa; phylum Chordata; class Actinopteri; order Cichliformes; family Cichlidae; genus Aulonocara; species Aulonocara sp. 'chitande type north' Nkhata Bay. Next base: position 33,167,065 of record NC_141352.1, read on the forward strand.
CCAAAGTTACAGGAATAACTAATGCTGTACCTACAATAATCTAGAGAAGTTTCACTTCCTGAACAGTCCACATCATCAAGCATGATAGTCCCTGTACCTTGACCAAAGTAAGCAGACCTACCGGCCTGCAGAGCTATCCCACAGCCCAGCTCTCTACAGGCCACCTCGGCATCTTTTAAGTCCCAGCCATTATCACACACTCTTCCCCCGGAGTAAGAGTAAGAGTTATAGATTTCAACTCTTCCAGAGCACCGAGATCCAGCTAATCTGATCCGACCTATGAGGAAAAAGAAAATATGAACTATATTGCAAAAATGGCTTTAAATTGAAAATGTAAGTATGACAGGTTAGAACAGACTGACCTGCAGAAGGTGAAGGTGACACCACGAGATAAACAACTATGGGAAAATTAAACCATGGAATGTTATCAAGACATAAAGTTATTCAGTCTAAAAATAATTTAAGAAAAGTTGTTGTAAAGTTATCCAGACTGTCTCTGTGATAGATAAATAAAAGCACTGAAAATTATGGAAAATCTGTTTTACCAAGAATCAGGAAATGAAGCGCTCTCTTCTCTCTGCCCTCCATGACTGAGAAGAAAGGCTGCTGCTTCATGTCATTTATGAGAACAGATGACAGAAACCTGAACTAAAACCTGTGGTTTACAAAAACACTTTGCACTGGTTATCCTTCTGAAACACTTCTCCTTTTGATTTCTTTCTTTCTTTTTTTCTTACTTGAAAGTAACAGAGCACTAATACTGAACAACAAAAGCAAACGGCAGCACTCAAATAACAAATTTACCAGTTCTGGACTTGAAAATACATACAAACCTTTTCCTTATATGCACCTGATTTATTTATGTACATCAGTGTGAATGTATGTGCATCAAAACTTCTGAGGTATCATGTGTAAGAAAATTGAATGTTGGCATTACTCTCTCTGCCTGAAAAAAGAAAAAAAAAATAGAAAATGAAAAAATTACAAAAAACATAAAAAATAAAAGACACAGTAACAGAGCTCGAATCTACGGTGTAATTAATCAATCATTTCTAAAAACTAATAAAAACATTTTATCCTGATGTTTTCTAGCAATTCTTGAGCATTTTACTTCATTTTATTTTCTGTCCTCCACCAGCTTCCCTGGTCTGAGCTTCACATGTTGTAGCTGTGGTTCCTCTTCTTTTTAATAAACTAAATGACTGAAAACAACACGTGTTTCCATATAATAAACACTCATAACTAAAACGTGATCTTTAATTCATTAAAGGGTTTGATAACAGTTTTGCTTCTGTATATTCAGGAAAATGTCAAAGAAGTAAAAACGATCAGTGTTGGTTTTTCACAGAAAGTTCACAGACAGGAGGTGGTTCAGTGCCAGGAAAGGAGAAGCTAGTGGTTAAAGTTTCACAGTGCAGCTGCTTTAGTGTGCACGTGTATATGAATGTGTATATACTTTTATGTATCTGGCAAACGATGCTGCAAGATGACCAACTGAATTTCTGTTGACCATAGATGGACACATATGCATCTGTACACTCAGACACACTTATAGTAAATATGATGACACTTTACAAAAGTAAAGACACAGTTCATGAAATACAAGTCGACAACACGAGCTCCTCCATAGGGTAGCTGGGCAAAGCCAGTGAGGAACTCAGTCGAGCCAGCTCAGGTTGTCATGTCATGGGTCTTAGAAACAGAGTTTTGAGTTTTGTGGAAATATGGATTATTATTATTTTTTACTGTTATTGTAGTTTTATGATTTGTGCTTCTGGTTCCTCTTTATGTTAGAGTATTTAGCCTGTATTTGTCACGATCCTGGGTTGTTTGATCCAGAGTTTTGAGTTTTCATATATTTTGATGCTTTATGGTTTATGTTCAAGTTCATTTACTTATCTTAAGCTCCTACGTTGCCCTGTTATATTTCATTGTTTATTAGATTCCCCTCGTGTCTTCACCCCTGTGTTTAAGTCTCCTTCACCCTTCATCTGTTTCAGTGATGTCTTTGTCTCCTGTCCCCTCCTCTTGTTTACAAGTTCCCCTGTGACCTGTTCCATCTGTCATGTGTGTTTCCCCCCACACATTACGTTCTGTTTGTGCTTAGTTATGTCCATGTCTCATCTCCAGTCCCCTTTCCCCTCTGTGTGTAGTTACAGTGTGCGTGTTCCTCGTCGGTTCATTTCTGCTTCATTTCTGCGTTTCCTATGTTGTCAAGCTCATGTTGTCATGTCTGCTTCCCATTGTGTTTCCATGTTCAGCGTGTGTTCAATTTCACTTCCCCTGTGGCAGCACTATGTTCATTCGTATCAGCTGTTTCCTCATGTGTTTCCACTCCCCCTGATCACCTCCTGTGTGTATTTATCCTCTGTGTTTTCATTCATTTCATGTCCAAGCGTCTGCTACGTCATGACATGTTTCCAGGTCTTCATGTATGCATGCCCAGTTGTCATGTTTAGGGTATTTCATGTTTTCCTTCTTGTTTTCCCGATTTTAGATTATTGTTTAGCTTTGAATTGATTTCACGCTTTTGTTTTGGGCTGTTAAAACCTGCCTTTAATAAACGTCTCGCTTTCTGTTAACATTAAGTTTTGTTCTCGCATGTCTGCCCTTGGGTCCTACTCACTCCACACAGTCAGCTTCCATTAACTGTGACTGTATTGTCCATATTCCTCTTTGTTTGTTGTTTAATATGACTCCCCTGTGTCCTCTGTATATGTTTAGTCTGTCTTTTGGGTTTAGTATTACAGGCTGTCTCTTGGTTTGGGTTCTTTGTTTTTCTTTAGTTAGCCTTACAAATAGTTTACTATTTGTAAGAGTTGTAACCTTAGTTAAGTACCTTGTGTTTTTTGAGGTTTAGATGTCTTTATTTTCTTCTTTAATTGTTTTTTTGTTTTGTTTTGTTGAGTTTGTTCTCTTTTGTATTCCTTGAAATACTGAGTCTTCATTTTTTTTTGTTGGTTTCAGTCACTGATGACTTGTAAAGTTGTGTTAGTTAGTTCCCTCTGTGTTCAATTTCTCGCTGTCTTTCACTGTTTTCTTGTCTCTGTCTTTGTGTATGGGAGGAGACCATTGGACTGACTTGAATCACTCCATTATATTCATTTCCATGTTACACAGCCCAATAACGTTTTTGTCTTACTTTACTCCAGTTCACAGGAGTTAATCTCCAAGCCTCGAGGGCCAGTGTCCTGAAACGTTTCCATGTGTCCCTCTTGCAACACCCCTGAATACAATTAGTATGTCATTAGTAAGACTCTATAGAACCTCGCTGCATGCTGAGGTGGCATTTCAGCCATTTGAATAATGTCACAGCAGCTCATGAGGGAATGAACGTGCAATAAAAGTAGATTTAGAAGTACTTCTTTTTTTTTTTTTTTAAACTTACACTTTTATTTAAATTTAGTTGAGTAGGGTTAGGGGTTGCCACCTCGGCATCCAGTAATGACCTACAGATTTTATGCAGGTGTGTTGCAGCAGGGACACATGGAAAGGTTTCAGGACAGCGGCCCTTGAGGACTGGAGTTTGAGACCCATGCTCTAGTTCACAGGTGTCGAACTGCAGTCCTCGAGGGCCGGTGTCCTTGATCCAACACAGCTGATTTAAATGACTAAATGACCTCCTCAACATGTCTTGAAGTTCTCCAGAGGTCTGGTAATGAACTAATTGAATGATTCAGGCGTGTTGACCTGACCTTTAAAACCTGCAGCACACCGGCAATCGAGTTCGACATCCCTGCTCTCGTTAGACAGCTGTCATTGCACATTAACTTTCATTGTTTAGGAATGCAAAATTTAAAAAAGGTTTTGTTAATACTGTAAACAGAACAAACTCTCTTTTTTTTATTACACTCAACAAAAATATAAATGCAACACCTTTGTTACTGCTCCCATTCCCCATGGGATGGACGTAGAGACCTAAAATTCATTCCAGATACACAATATAACCATCCCTCCCAAACAGTGGTCACAAATCAGTCCAAATGTGTGGTAGTGGGCACATCTGCCATATTGAGATAATCCATCCCACCTCACAGGTGTGCCACATCAGGATGCTGATCTGACATCATGAGTAGTGCACAGGTGTACCTCAGACTGCCCACAACAAAAGGCCACCCTGGAATGTGCAGTTTTTTGCACTATTGGGGGTCTGGGGACCCAGAACCGGTCAGTATCTGGTGTGACCACCATTTGCCTCATGCAGTGCAACACATCGTCGCATGGAGTCTATCAGATTGTCAATTGTGGCCTGTGGAATGTTGGTCCACTCCACTTCAATGGCTGTGCGAGGTTGTTGGATATTCGTGGGAACTGGTACACGCTGTCGTATACGCCGGTCAAGCACATCCCGAACATGCTCAATGGGTGACATGTCCGGTGAGTATGCTGGCCATGCAAGAACTGGGACATTCTCAGCTGCCATCTGCCCTGAACAATGTGAACCATGATTCATCCGTGAAGCGCACACCTCTCCAACGTGCCAGACGCCATCGAATGTGAGCATTTGCCCACACAAGTCTGTTACGGCGACGAGCTGGAGTCAGGTCAAGACCCCGATGAGGACGACGGGCATGCAGTTGAGCGTCCCTGAGACGGTTTCTGACAGTTCTTGCAGAAATTGTTTGGTTGTGCAAACCAATTGTTCCAGCAGCTGTCTGGGTGGCTGGTCTCAGACGATCTTGGAGGTGAACCTGCTGGATGTGGAGGTCCTGGGCTGGTGTGGTTACACGAGGTCTGCGGTTGTGAGGCCGGTTGGATGTGCTGCCATATTCTCTGAAACGCCTGTGGAGACGGCTTATGGTTGAGAAATGAACATTCAATGCACGGGCGACAGATCTGGTTGACATTCCTGCTGTCAGCATGCCAATTGCACGCTCCCTCATTGCTTGTGGCATCTGTGGCATTTTGCTGTGAGACAAAACTGCACATTCCAGGGTGGCCTTTTGTTGTGGGCAGTCTGAGGTACACCTGTGCACTACTCATGATGTCAGATCAGCATCCTGATGTGGCACACCTGTGAGGTGGGATGGATTATCTCAATATAGCAGATGTGCCCACTACCACACATTTGGACTGATTTGTGACCACTGTTTGGGAGGGATGGTTATATTGTGTATCTGGAATGAATTTTAGGTCTCTACGTCCATCCCATGGGGAATGGGAGCAGTAACAAAGGTGTTGCGTTTATATTTTTGTTGAGTGTAACTCACTATTACTGGGACAGTCTATCAATTTTCATCACATTTCACAAAGTATTGGAACTTTTTCAAAATTAGTTTGGAAATATTAGAAATTTGTCAGGTAGGAAAATAGTTAAAAAAAATACTTATTAGATCAGTCTAAGAGTAATACATATATAATATCGTTAGACATCATCTTCTCAGCAGAGTTGCCCGTGATTGGATGGATGGCTCGTCCTTTTGTTCATATTGACTTTTTGTGTTACAATTACAAACCCACTCAGTTATGTAATCTAAAAAGCGAGAATGCTTGTGACCTCTCTGGAGCGCTTGAAGAGGGAACACGTGAAACACTCCTGACATGTGACTTTGGAGCATTGTTAGATGACACTTAATGTATTTATCACTAGCAGGGTTCAGTTTCTTTAGCCACACCCAGGACTGATTACTGCCACATCTGCTCTCAATCAAGAAATCACTTAAATAGGACCTGCCTGACAAAGCGGAGCAAACTTCATTCCGTGATCCAAGGAAATTCAGGAACAAATGAAAAATAAAGTAATTGAGATCTCACAGTCTGGAGTCCAGCGAACCACAGTGAGTGCCACTGTGGTTTGTTTGTTTGTTTTTCTAGTTGCCAAACCGAAGTCTTTCTAACTCAGGATGACTTGGCCTGAAAAAAAGGGGTGTGCCATCACTCAGTTTGGGAGAGCAATCTTTATTAGGAGATTTGAAGAATGTTGTTGTCACTTGTTACTTGCTCAAAAGGGCTGCAAGCAGAATAATTTTGATAAATATCTTCTTGTTCTCTACAAAGGTCCACAGTTTGTTCATCAAATGACCGAGTTACAAATACATGATCATTTTCATCACTACTGCTTTGATCTTCATCTGCTTTTCTTCTCTCTTTCTCTGCTCCTCCTGTTTGTTCAGTGTGATTTCTTTGGTGTTCAGTCTCTCAGAATCCATATCTTTTGTCACTGACGTCATCATCTTCATCACAGATTGTTAGAGTCACTGAAAGACAACAGAGCAGATTTCTGTCATGTGGACATCATATTCAAAACAAAGCTGTTGTTTTTTCATGTAATATATTGTTTGTTCTGGTGAGCACAGACTTCTGTTGTGGACGTAGCCCAGCTGTGTTTGCCTCCTTCTCCTGAGCACCAGGAAGACCACCAACAAGACCAGCAGGAGCAACAGGACCACAGTAACTGCAGACAAGACCAGCCGCATCCAAGGAACTAAGAGAGAAAAGGTTTTTGTCAAATATGCAAGATAGAAAGTGGTTCTGCATGAGTTATTGTTGTCCCTGCATCTTTGACTCAGGGTTTTGGGGATGTTTTGGTTTTCTCTCCTTTTTTATTTTTGATTATCTTTGAATCGTTCTTATTGATGTATGTATGTATGCTTTATCTACCTAAGCCTGATACAGGATTAGGGTAACGGTTTACATTCAAGCTCCACTACCTGCTATTTATTGTATTATGTTTACTTTCCTTGTGCTTATGAATTTCTTGTTATCTGTGCCTTAAGTTCCCCATTTTAGGTAATGCTTTAGTTTATTAACCCCTGTTTACGTTCCTGTTCTGATCCTTCTATCTTGTCTTCTAATGTTATAATCTTTGTTTTATCTATTTTTCCAATTCAGTAAAAGGACTAGATGTTACAATCTCTGATAATGCATTGCTTTAAATGAAGAGAAGCTTGAGGGATGGCTGTTATGAGGAAAGGCCGCCCAGGAACTGCGATGCTGCAATGACAGGATGATCTGACTTGAGCTTCAGCGTTTGTGCAATTTGCAAAAATTGTGTGATGCAGACTTTTCAATTTTCAATTCATTTAAATCTTCTGCTCCTGAAAGTGAAACTCTTACAACTACATATCCCTTTAGCTAACCCACCAAGAAAAAAAAGCAATGGAAATTTTTTTTGTTTGCATTTCTTTCTTTTTTGTTTGTTTGGTTTTTGCCTGTCCGGTTTGGTTTTGTTTGTCTGAAGGCCAACAAAGATACCCAACGGATTTACTTTACCAAGTGGATCATCACGGCTTTGCCATATTGGTCCAATTGATCAACTTTTGTTGTTATTGTCATTTATTTTATTTTATTTTTATTTTCAGTTGTTACAGATGGGACAGACATGGCTGGGGGATAGGAAAAGGAGAAAGAGAAAACAGAAAAAATAAGAGAAAACAAGCAAAAAAGAAAGCAGCATAGTAAACACAACACCATCTCATTAATCCAGCTAAGTGTAAATAACAGTAAATACTAAATAATGATTGTTGTAGTGCAGCACGCAGGACCGACAGCGCACAATGTGCTTTGAGGTATCAGCCAAGGAAGATGTGGTTTGTGTCTATGAACAGTTAACACCCGTGTGTACACCTGTGTGCACACCTGTGTGGATCAGTGCGCTTGTATTCAAAAGGTTTCTCCGTGTAATGATCTGCTAGAGGGTGTGGGGAGCCATAGCCTCGTCCCCCAGGGCATGAAGCAGGCATGGAGGAGATCCAGGCCCCAGACTTCCAGAGGCCCCAGAGTGCAAGAGCCCAAGGAGGACCACTGGTTTGCATTTCTTATTGACTTGGGTCAGTAATAGCCACAATCAATATTTTTTTAAGACCCTATAGTTTTTAAAAACTGCCATCACCAGTGTGTGAATGTGTGTGTGAATGGGTGGATGACTGGATATGCAAAGCGCTTTGGGGTCCTTAGGGACTAGTAAAGCGCTATATAAATACAGGCCATTTTAAAATATTGATCTCTACCAAATAGTTGAGATGTCACTTAATGGTTTACCTATGAAATGTAATGTTAATACAAGTACAGTAGAAAATACAGTTGAAAAAAGTCAATTCTGTCCATATGCTACTTATTTGCAGGGATGAGTGATGAGCATGAAATGGTGATCTTTGCGTTGGACTCTTTGCTACATCCTATAACAGATGAAAGACGCATGAACCCACAGGCATTGCTTAGAAGGCTGACATATTTGTTGTCAAACCTTTTTACTGCAATCAGACCTTCTTCAGACCTCCATGGCCCTTCTTCATTAGGTCTTTGCCTGCCATCAGGGGAGCTCCACCCAGTGCAGTTTGGTCATAGAGTACCAGTGCACCTGACACCCAAGGAGGAGTGCAACTTCTGGACCAAGCTGAAACTTGTGAAGAGCTGTGGTTCTTTTATGGGTTTGCACAATGTTTTTTACAACTTTGGCTTCTAGAGGTAGCTTCTGTTCCTCTACACTGAGGGAAGCATTGAAGAATGTGGATCTGCCTTACGGCACCAAGTTATCGATAATCCAGATGAACTTGGCAGAACAATTTAAAACCCCACTCAAAGAGTTTGTTGGCAATATATTGGCGGAGAGTGGCAGCCCTTGTGGCTTCATGTGAGACCATGACCTCAAACACACTGTGCTTGAAAGTGGATGGTATCAGGAGACACCACTCACGAATCCACCACTGGAGCATGTGGTTATGAGCCATTCAATTGTTCAGCGCCCATCTAGTACTTGTAAAGTATACAATTATAATTTTGACAACTTAGTAATATTAATTTACCAGCTAGTGTAATTTAGTTAAAAGGTAATTAGTTGTGATATTTGTAATTTTCACATGTTACTCTTGATTTTTACCATATTATTCTTTTTAATTTTGTAACTTTCTGAGTTTTCCATATTAACTCAGAAAGTTACAAAAATTACTTACTGTGGAAATTCTTTCAGCATATTCTTGCTATGCTAACACTTAATGTGATTTATCAACAGCAGTGGATAAACAAAATGGGTCCAGATGTGTTTATTTTATGGCAAATAATACATTTAATAACATTTAGGTTAATGTTAGCATTAGCACCATAAAGTGACAAATTTTGAGCACAAAAAACGATTACACATTAAGAATTTTTTTAATGTTATCAAGTCACATAAATCTGTTCAGTAAGTCCTCTAACACTATCACATATCCAAAACATTATACCTTCCTACCTTAGTTTAATCAAAAACACTCAAAATATGTTAGGTGGTTTTTTGGTTTCTCACTTCCTGGTTGGGAGAGGGATAAGAAGAATCAACCATTTACATTCACAGTGACATCTGGTGGATTATTTCAGCACTGCATACCTTAACTAAGTAGTAGAGATGGCTCAGTTAGTTGGAGTGAAGTTAGGCACTCTTCTTATTGAAATATAAATGTGCTCGACCATTTGGTTGAGCAGGTTGTTAAAGTGATATGCCATAAGGCCAGCTGCAAAAATACTCCTGTTCACAATTTTCAGTTACAAAACACTGAGCCTCTTTAGTAATTCCAGCAGCTCATTAGGCTTTCTTAAAGTCAGCAAAGAGGCACAGAAAAGAAGACCAGACACCAGCGATCGAGGACAGACGCAACAACATTGTCATCCCCTATGTAGCCGGTGTATCAGAAAAACTCAGGAGAGTTTTCTCCAAGCATGACATTCCGGTGCATTTCAGACCCAGCAACACACTCAGACAAAAACTGGCTCACTCGAAAGACAAAACTCCAAAACACAAACTTAACAATGTGGTGTATGCGGTTCAGTGCAGTGAGGAATGCCCAGACCTCTACATCGGAGAGACCAAACAGCCACTTCACAAACGAATGGCACAACATAGAAGAGCCACCTCCACAGGACAAGACTCAGCAGTCCATCTGCATCTTAAGGATAAAGGACACTCTTTCGAGGATGCCAACGTTCACATTTTGGACAGAGAGGACAGATGGTTTGAAAGAGGAGTGAAAGAAGCCATCTATGTCCACTGTGAGCGACCATCTTTGAACAGAGGCGGGGGTTTACGACACCAACTGTCTGCCATCTATAATCCAGTTTTGAGATCCCTCCCCAGACGCCTTAACGCCCACTCACATCCTGGGCCATCTGACCTCAGGAATTCGCATGATAAGGTGGGGCCAGGTTTCACAATGAACACACCCGAAACTCTGGCTGATTGGGACCCACGCCCAGTTTCACACCTTGGCTCAGGTGATTAGAGGATCATCAGGGGGTCCTTTTGTCCCTCTGTGGGGGGTCACTCCCACTAGGTTTATATCTGGGACTCTCCACCATTTGACCTTAGAACTGAAGAAGCTTCTCGGATGAGAGGTGAAACGTCTTCAAGCAACTTAAAGAAATACTAGACTATCTCTTTACCCTCTCATTTCCCCTAAAGTTGTTATAGTTCACTTAAACTAACTAAATAATAAAACTTGATGTGAAAAATGAAAATTTCATTTCAAAAGACTACCTGACAGAAGCCTTGATAAGAGCTGTACCATCTAATTGCAATGTAATGCAGGCAAACAAAACTTTTCTTTTTACTTATTGTTATTGTTTCTTCAAAAAGCTCTATAGTTGACAGTTATTGTGTAGATTAATTATTACTTTTTTGAATTGTATACTACAGGTTTTTGACTGAGCTTCTTGGAAAGTAAAAGAGAGCTGCCTTGAGCTCTGAAAATGTGAACAGGCTAGTTTGTCTAAGTAACTGGCTGAAAGAGATGGACAGTAAATGAGCATGGCGGTACTGTGAGTCCAGAGGATTTGTTATTTTTGCACTAAAATGTTTGATGATCACACTATTTTAGCCTAATGTACAAAATAATTTTGGCTAAGGTTCCTCTGAGTTTAAAGGTGAAGCTGGTCAAATAACCAATACCATTTTGAAAATGTACTTGAAGCACTTTATTTTTAGGTCTGCCCAATTTTGTCCAGAGACTTTTTTTTTTCTGTGATTTAAATTGAAATGCAGTTTAAAGACTTTTTTCGGGAATTAAAAGAGCTCAAGTTTACAATGTTCATGCCCATGTCTAATATTTAATTCTGTCTCCCACTATTAAAAATAAAAAAAACTAAGCTTTTGAAATAAATCAAAAATAACTGAAATTAAAAGACCCGATTTTTTTTTTTTTTTTGGTATTGTTTGTTTGGTAAACTTTCAAACAGAGAAAATCCATAAGGGAAAAATAGGGAATAGAGTGGCCAGTGTGCACAATATGTTGTTCTAATTTTTAATACATAAATTCAATAGTATACTTACATTTAATGATGACAGTAATGGGTGCTGTTGCAGTAGAACTCAATGTCCGTGTGGACACTGTGACTTCATACACACAGCTGTAGTTGCCTTGGTGTTCATACTCAGCTACAGGGAAACTAAAGGAGGCTGCGTTGTTGACTGCTGGCTTGCTGTCTGGGATGTTGGAGTCAGAGAAGATGAGGATGAAACGTCCACTGGAAAAACTGGAGTTAATGGAGCAGGTGAAGACAAAACTGTAACCCCTGGTGATCTCTGCACCTTCAGGACCCCAGACCAGACCTGCACCAGGAGAGGTCAGGGAGATGCTGGGTGTCTGCAGTCTCACTGGGGAATAAAAGGTACCAGGATTAAGAAGGAAGCAGAATCAAACACAACACTTAGTTTCTTGTTTACACATTTAGCAGTTATGGACCAGCATTAACATTTTTTGTTATGCTTCTTATGATTTAATGAATGAATATTCACTCTTTTAGGTCTTTGCAAACTCTAAATTTGATTCTTTCATTGCTAAACGCTCCACAGTCTCCAATAACTAACCTCTAATACTGTCCGATTGCTCCTTGCTACAGTGGGCTTTGAGAGCATTTTTGATAATGGCCAAAAATAAAGAAAGCAGTAAAAATATCAGATAAATAAAGTGACTAAAAACTATAAAGTAAACATTTTTGTCTTTAATACATTGTTTTTATATACAACAATTAACTAAGTTTAAAGCTACGATTGAAAAACTCTTTCAGTAACTTTGTTCCAGTTTTTTTTTAAAAAAAATCAAAGGACCAATGATAAAAATGAAAATGCAGTAATCTCTTATTTTACGTCACTGTTATTCGTATCGGCTTTGTTCCAAGAGTTACTCCATACTTGTGTTATTTTTAACCAGCAACAGAGAGTCTGACCAAATCACTTAATGGGGAACTGAATTCACGACATGAGCCTCTTTTCTTATACTGACACTGCTACAATCCCTCGTTATCAAAATCCACATTAGGAATATTAAAGGTAGCAGAGTTTGTGTTGGAGGTTTAATCCGATTACTTTTTTTAAGTAACGGGTAAAGTAAGGGATTACTATTGCAAAAACGGTAATTAGATTACCGTTACTTTCCCATAGGAACGCTGCATTACTGCGTTACTAAAACCATGGTCGTGTCCAAATTCATGGGCTGCATCCTCCTGAGGACCCGGCCTTCGCGGACTACGTGGGCCGGGTCCTCAGGAGGTCGGGTAGGCCGGAAGTAAACAGCCGTGGAATTGGACGGTCTAGCCTCGGTGTCTCGGTGGAGTTTAATAAACTCGGCCGTCTGCTCCTTGTTATCTAAAATATAACAGGACACTGGAGTAAATTCTCGACCATCTCACACTTCTGTTTAATCAGTTTTCTGTTTGATGTTTATTCAGCTGTGTGAAAACCAAGGAGGAACGCACCCGAGGGATTAATAAAGTTTTATTTTATCTAATTTAATCTAATAACTTTAATCTCAGCCAAACAGATTTACTCACGAACAAACAAAACACTGAAAAAAGCCAAACAAGAACATTTTTAGGTTGTCTAAGTGACTTATATATTACGTTTAACCTGAGTAGTGAAAGACCGCGGTGATCTGAAAATGATGTGCTGGGAGTTGTGCCATTCTCAGCGGCTTCAGTGACCCTCGAGTTCCCGGCTAGCTATCGAGCTGGTGGGTAAGAGACGTCTCCGAAAATGTTGAAGCACTTTTGCAAATATGCGATATCTTGATAAACTGAGCAGATATTTGAAGTTTACACAGCTACATTCTCGCCTGAAAATATGTTAAAAGTTTATTTTAGAATAGAATTAGAATAGAATTAAACTTTATTGTCATTGCACATGCACAGGTACAAGGCAACGAAATGCAGTTTGCATCCATCCAGAAGTGCTTTAGTGATATAGATATATTATAATATATATTAGCAATAATATAGATATGTAAGTATATTACAGAAATGGGTCTATTATGGTATGTTATAATGTACACGGTATGAAGTATGTTGTGAATATTCTTTTTGTGACCCAGAAAGATTAATAAGAGTAATTTTAAAACTTAGTAGCGGCCGCCATTGTTGGAAACTGGAATTGGCTGGGCTGCGCTATGAATTCTGGGATGTGGTGGGCCACGAAGGACACACCCGACCCATCCTTCAAATTCGGGGAAAAGGAGGACGCATTTGTCGGCTGCATTTGGATTTGGACAGCCTTCGGCGCATCGCTGTGACATAATCGGTCTACAAATGCGCCCTCAGGAGGATGCAGCCCATGAATTTGGACACTGTCGCTACCTGATCCGTACTGGAAACCCGATCGGTACCCCGCATGCGCAAATCTTACGTCACTTCCTCTCTTTGCCAACATTGCAACATTCAATATATTTGAATGATACGGTTAGCTTTCAGTTAGCTCCTAGCATTTCTCAACAGCTCTGCCTCCTTTTCGACTGCCCGGGACATTTAAACAATGGATAATCCGTATACAAAGAAATTCATGCTTTTCTCCTCAACAGAGAGCGTTCCCCGATTGAACAACAGCGCCGTAAAATAAGAAGAATGACAGGTGAAATTAGGTGTTATTTATTTTCTGCTGTGTTTTACTTGCATCTATTTGAAAGAGTGAGTGTAAACACAGAAAAAATATTTTATGTGCTGGAATGTGCAGAAAATAGGTTTAAATATTAAACAAATTTCTTCCAGTCAGTGAATGTTGCATATAATTACATTTTTGCTTGATGCATAAAGTTAAAAGATTAAAACTAGTAAAACAAGTTTTAAAAACAGACTTTTCCATTTGATTACATTTTGTATGATGGATTATGCAGAAAAAGTAGAATTGGGCTGAAAGATCTATCGCTTTATCACCTCTTCAGGTTGTAAATCGTGTTTTTAAAAAGTAACTAAGTAATTAATTACTTTTGAAAATAAGTAATCAGTAAAGTAACGGGATTACTTTTTTGGGGAAGTAATCAGTAATTAATTACTGATTACTTTTATTCAAGTAACTTGACCAATACTGCTCGTGAATGAACCCTGAATTTGACTCAGAGTGAACGATCCACCTAAAACCTGAGTTGAGACTGAACATGTGATTTCAACAGTCTGACCCCAGGTCACCTCACCAACAGGGCAAATGGAGATACGAGGTTTTGGAAACCTCACTGAAAAAATATCAACATATCAAAGCATTATCTCACCAGGTTACTGATTCTATTATTGAAAGAAGAGAATGAAACAAACAACTTGGCAAAGTGGATTTTTTTTCTTACCAGTGAGTCTGACAGGGGAAGAGCTGAACCTTCGACTTATTTTCATGTACTGACACTGGTACAGTCCATCATGATCAAAGTTCACATTTTGAAGATTGAATGTAACAGAGCTTGTAGAGGATGGTTTAGTCTGACTGAATGAGCCTGAAGTCTTCTGGAGGATAAAAGTTCCACCTGAGAACTTATCTGAGACTGAGCAATTGATTCTGACGTCCTGACCCCAGGTGACCTCATTACTGTACAAGGAGATGGTGGGCTCAGGGGGGGTTTCTAAAAAAAAAAAAAAAGATGTAGTATTAGATAAAACAGGACACAGTCGAGTTCAGATCAGATAATATTAGTGGCTACGATATTGGCTAATGGCTTAGCTGATACCGTTTTGTGTCTGCAAATGACAAATCTCTGCAGCTAAATACCAGACTACTGTTTTTTTTTTCATGCTGTATCTGATTTAGTGTCTGCTGGCAGTTATGTGCAGTACTGTCACTGCTGGTTATGGTTACACTATCTCCAGCCTCTCGTATACACACAGAAAAATGAGGCAGGTGTGCTCTCTCCTGAATACCACAATAATATGTACTGCCTCCTTCTCTTCTCCAATACACTGCGACCTCTTGGTTTCTCTCCCTGGACATCTTCGACATATGATCAATGACCATTAAGTCAAATTATAAAGAAAAAACATCAGATAAACACTCACTGAAACTGATCATGAGCTATAACAGTGTAGAGCAGGCTGGTGATGGTTTAAACTTCTCTGATTAGTTACTGGCACTAATTTTACAGACTTTAACTGCTCTTTTCATTCTCTCATCTCATATTTCCTTTTTCTCACAATATCTTGAGGGGGTTAGACAGAAACTTTTTTGACCTTGCTTCTATCTTATGAATGTTTCAGGTTATTGCTGCTAAAGGAGGTTTTTAAATTAGAGTGCACACATTGTAATGATGCTTTTTAAAAAAGTAAGATAAGCTAAATATGATGGAATGAGAACAAACTAGAATCTAAGTTTTAACTAATACATGAAAAAACCCAGTTGTGACACCACCGCAGACTTTGGAAACAGTTTTCTTACCTGAACAGACCACACCAGCGTCTTCACTATGGCTACAGTCGTGTGTCCTAAGTCCTCTGTGACGACAATCATTTAGAGAAGTTTCACTTCCTGAACAGTCCACATCATCAAGCATGATAGTCCCTGTACCTTGACCAAAGTAAGCAGACCCAAGAGCCTCCAGTGCTATCCCACAGTTCAGCTCTCTACAGACCACCTCAGCATCTTTTAAGTCCCAGCCATCATCACACACTGTTCCCCAGGTGTAACGGTAAGAGTAAGAGTAGGAGTTATAGTAAGACTTATAGATTTCAACCCTTCCAGAGCACCGAGTGGACCCATTTCCAGCTAATCTGAGCTGACCTATGAGGAAAAAGACAATATGAACTATATTGCAAAAATGGCTTTAAATTAAAAATGCAAGTATGACAGGTTAGAACAGACTGACCTGCAGAAGGTGAAGGTGAGACCACGAGATAAACAACTATGGGAAAATTAAACCATGGAATGTTATCAAGACATAAAGTTATTCAGTCTAAAAATAATTTAAGAAAAGTTGTAAAGTTATCCAGACTGTCTCTGTGATAAAGAAAAGTATTAAACATTATGGAAAATCTGTTTTACCGAAGATCAAGAAGTGCAGCGCTCTCTTCTCTCTGCCCTCCATGACTGAGAAGAAAGGCTGCTGCTTCGTGTCATTTATGAGAACAGATGACAGAAAACTGAACTAAAACCTGTGGTTTACAAAAGCACTTTGCACTGGTTATCCTTCTGAAACACTTCTCCTTTTGATTTCTTTTTTTTTTCTTACATGAAGTAACAGAGCACTAATACTGAACAACTCTGAAATTTAGAGCACCAAAAGAAACTGCAGCACTCAAACAACACATTTAATAATAATAATAATGGATTGCATTTATATAGCGCTTTTCGGGGCCCTCAAAGCGCTGTACAATTCCACTACATTTACCAGGTCTGGGCTTAAAAATAAATATAAAAATGTCCTTTTATATGGATCTGAGTGCTTAATTGTAAGTAACGGTCTAACATCCAAGAAAGCAGGCAGATAATGGATTACAGATCTTCCTTATAGAACCAACGCATAAGCTTATTTTGACGAGTCTCTTTTTCAGGCACCGTACAAAAAGCAAAATGAACAAAACAAAACAAGAAGGAAACAAGAATAGATTTAAAAAACAAGTAAAATACATAGTAGGTGCTAAACATACACATGACACAAACACATGAACAAATCAGACAGACTCAAATGCCAGCGGGAAATACGTTTTGAGTCTAGTTTTAAATGACTCAGTGGAGGGAGCACATTTGACTATGAGGGCAATGCTCTTCCACTGGTCAGGGACAACCACAAGAATGCAGGTCTCTTTGACTTTAAATACAGAGCAGAGAACAGTCAGAAGCATCTGCTCAGCTGATCAGAGGGACCTGGAAGCTGAACAGGGCTGCAAGTGGCCAAAGATGTAGAAAGCAGCCAAACCATGACGGGTTTTGTAGACAAACAGGAGAAACTTGAAAGTGATTGTAAAACTAACTGGCAACCACTGGAGAGAAGTTAAAACAGCTGTAATATGATCTCTTTTTGGGGTGTCTGTGAGGAGCAATATTTTGAACAAACTGGAGACGGGACAGGAAGGTCAAGTGAGAGGAAATGAGAGATGTAAAAATCACAGTTTTAATGTTGGAAAAAAAGAAAAAGGAAAATACAAAAACTAAGCAGGGCAGAAACAGACAAACAGACAGACACTACTTCCACAAAGGGGGAGAAAAGAACAGAGGGAGACGCAGACAATATATATGCAATAGGGAATTGGCACAGAGCGGATACACCTGGGAAACACAGTTAGGGAACATAACCTGGCTGACCAGACAAAGGAAGCAAAACTGAACATCTCACACACGACTATAGAGCTCTAATCATCTGCAGCAGTAACACTGATCCATAGAACACTGACGGGGAACATTTCTTTTTACACTTTTAAGTGTAGTGAAGTGTTTTCAAAATATTTTACTACTATTTCAGCTTGTCTTGTCAAAAACTAAAAGTCATAATCACTGCTTGCCTTGTCTAGCAATTATTCTGCATCAATAAATTGACACTAGTGAAAAAAAAAAGCATCTTGAGATTTGGACCCTTTTTTTAATCATTAGGTAGGTAAAAACCCAAAATTTTATCTGCAAATGTCATCCTACCCACTTATAAGTAAAGCAAACAACATTTTCTAATTCTTAAAGAAATCAAAGATAGTTTTGATTTTCCACAGACATTTGACAGACAGGAGGTGGTTTGGTGGCAGGAAAGGAGAAGCTAGTGTGTTGCAAGTTTCACAGTGCAATTATGTGATTTTGCATGCGTGGATATGGGAACTGCAAAGTAAGTAAATTAGGTGGAAATGAACATTTTTTTTCTTGATATGACCTATGTGAACTATCACAAAAAGATAGCTGATAGCTATCTTTAAATGTATTCTGATGGGTTTAGATTTTGTTATTGTCATTTGTATTTAGAAATATTTAACCATATATGCTTAGAGGTGTATAATCATTTGTAGATTGAAAGAATGTCTCATCCTAGGAGGTCTGTAACAACTCTGTGTAGCATGAAGGGGGAGTGCGTTCACTCCCTCTACAGAGTGTTCTGGCGTAGATCACACCTCCTAGGAGAGGTCGTATCTTCTCTTGCTGATATATGGTATAGCAAACACACGTATATCTGTTTAAGTATAAGAGCCTTTTGTTCAGATGGACCCGCTCCTGGCACCAGCGTTTGGGGAGTCTTCACAGGGTCACACCTTGACCTCACACACACACACACACACACACACACACACACACACACACACACACACACACACACACACACAGTATTCTTTGTTCACATGTATACCTATGTAAATAATAAATGTTTTATGGGGGTGAAATGAAGAAGGTGATGACGAGGAACTGACCTTTACTGATGTCATAGAAGCTCTTTCAACCGCATCTGGTGATGCACAGTTTAGCCTCCCTCCACACTGCAGATGTGCATCACACACAATTAACTTGATTTCAGATTTCGATGTTGATAAACGTCTAAATTCCTGTGCAGACACCAAGGCTGTATATAGGAGTAGCATTGCAAAATGTTCTCCTCTTTGGACTAGAACAAGTCGATCAACATTAGCCTCTGAACAGGTGGAGGAAGTCAGCCGCAGCAAACTAATGGTACCAACATCCACAAGTTGGAATTCCCTGTATGAGGCCATTTCCAGAATCATCACAATTTCCTTGAATGAACTTAATGCCCTGTGTGTAAAACTGTTTTTCTGCCTTGTTTTTCTGTTGTGGTATTTAGCCTAACAAACGGCTCGCATTTTGTTAACCTTCAGTTTTTTCCTCCTGGCTGATCAGTCATGACAAAATGCAGATGTATTGACTAAACTAAAACAGTACATAAATATAGCAAACGGTAAATAAATTGGCCATTATTATTGCTACTCCCCCTGGTGAAAACATATGTACAGTTTGACTTTTTGTTCGCTTAAAAAATGAAAAGTGTCACGGACCCGGTTCCGGGGACTCGGGGTCCGTGAGCAGTGTGGACTATAACCTCTACTTTACTATAGTTAAGGTGTGTTACCTTAGTTTAGTTCCTTGAGTGTTTTAAAGTTTAGATGTCTTATTTTTCTTATATTCAGTTTGGCTCTGTGAATTTTTTCCTCGATTTTATTCTTTAAAATGCTGAGTCTACATTTTTTGCTAGTTTCCCTTACTGATGATTTGTGGAGTGCTTAGTTCCCTCTGCGTTCCCTCTCATTTCCTCCATCTGTCTCATCTTGCTGTTTGTCCTTGTCTTCCACTGTTTCCTTGTATCTATGTGCACACTTATGAGTCAGGCAGCTAATCAGTGGCTCCTGTGCGCTTGTCTTTGGAGGTTTTCTGGTTTTGATTACAGCCACTGCTCACTGGAGAAACTATAGTAATGCAACTCATGCATTTCAAAAACTATAGTATTGGAATGACTTGATTCACGGCATTATGCTTATTTCAATTTTACACAGCCTCCTAAATTGGAAATAAGGTTGCCTTACTTTCCTCTGATTAAAAAGATCACTTGTTTTATTTTAATTTTGATAAATTTCAGTGTTTTAAAAGTTTAAATGGATTTAGTCATGCACAGAAACACAACAAACTCTTTGTCACTAAATCATAATTAGTAAGCCTGACTATGACTCTTTTTAGCTGACAGTTTGCTGCCTATTACAGCCTGGTTTTAACAGATAGCAATCTTGTATTTAGCTCGCCCAGTTACAGTCAAAGCACCACAAACATGTTCAGCAGTTATATTACATAAAAAAACCCTGTGAATACTGTGTGTTTGAGATAATTTTAGAGGTTTGTTCTCCTTCCAGGCTTCTTGAGACTTGGAGACATGTTTTATTCATTTGATGGGTAAAAACTCTCAAAGCTCTAATATTTTATTTGTAAATGTAAATGTCATCTTACACACTCATGACTTAAACAACACCATGTTTAATTCTTAAAGGGTTAGATAACGTGTTGTCTCTGTCTCTGGGCAAAGAAGTTAAGACAAACAGTTTTGATTTCCCAGACAAAGTTAATAAAGAGAAGATGGTTTGGCTCCAGGAAAGTGGAAGCTAGTGGTTAAAAGTTACACAGTGAAACTACTTGGCTGTGTATTTGTAAATATGAGTGTGTGTATATACTGACGTTTGTGGCTAGTGATGTTGAGCAACATAACTGACTTAATTTCTGTTCTTTCTGTGTCCATCCTTTACATTACTGCAATCTTGTGACTGCAGAGGCTAGCAGCTTTTCCTGGTAGTTTGGGCATTCACATGATGGATAAACTGCTGGTCTTTCACAGTAAAGTCATGCTGCCCTTGCTCTGCTTTCACAGATCTGAGATCAGTTACGATCTGCGATGTGTGTGGAACTACAACTAGCATTAGTAAATAAACAAACTTCAGTGATTTATCATTATAACACAGTAGTTTTCTCTGGCTAACTAGCTTGGCCAACATGTGTGATGTACAGAAGAAACAAAGTTGTTAGCAAGTCCATAGCAAGGGCTATACTAAAACTTATGTAAAAGATGTTTTATGGTGTTTTTATCACAACATGCTAACGTCAGCATGCTTTTATTACTTTATACTGACATTAGCCTGCTTTATAAAGCCAACATCTGACATGTGACCTATGACTGAAGTGCTATATATTAAAATGATGTCTTTTATCATTTTTACCCACAGGATTGGAGGAGGATTGGCTGAAATCTGTGACTTCTATAAGCTGTAGAAACTTGAGATTTTAAGATCACGAGGTGTGTTTTTGCAAAACCTATTGGCATCATTGTGATGTTGAACGGCATCATATTGAAAAAATAAATACTGTGTTGCACAGCTCTCTCAGTGCCCCTTATATATTACCGTATTTTCACGACCATAAGACGCACTGTACTAAAAGGCGCAGTCTCAGTTATGTGTGCCATTACAGTATTTAACACACACATAAGGCGCACTGGATCATAGGGCGTATACAAGTACCGTATGCGTATTTAAAAATAAAGCGGAAGCAAACCTGAGTTCGGTACTCACATTTTTATTACCAGTAATCGTCATCATCAACAACACACAAGCATACAAGTGTGCGTATTTAAAAATAAAGCAGGAGCAAAACAAAGTTTGGTACTCACATTTTTATCATCAATCAAACCCATCGAAGTCCTCATCCTCTGTCTGAATTGAACAGCTGCGCTAAATCTCCATCAAACATGCCAGGTTCACTTTCTTCACTGTCAGAGTCACTTTCCGTGCCGTGCGGCTCCTCGGAAATGATGCCGGCTTTTGCGAAAGCTCGAACAACAGTGCCAGCAGACATGTTAGCCCAAGCATCTACAATCCATTGGCAAATTGTGGCGTAACTCGCCCGGCGCTGCCTTCCACTCTTGGTGGAACTGTGGTCTCCATCGGTCATCCATCGTTCCCAGGCCGCTCGCAGCCTTACTTTGAACGGGCGGTTCACACCGATGTCCAGCGGTTGGAGTTCCTTTGTCAGGCCTCCCGGAATGACAGCAAGCTCACAGTTCATTTGTTTCACTAGTTTTTTCACATCGGCTGTGAGATGGGCACGCATAGAGTCACAGATTAAGAGCGATGGTGATGCGTGGAAAAAAACCACCTGGTCTCCTTACATACACCTCCCTCAGCCACTCTTTCATCATTTCCTCATCCATCCAGCCCTTTTCATTTGCCTTAATGATGATTCCTGCTGGAAACTTCTCTTTAGGCAAAGTCTTTCGCTTAAAAATCACCATAGGCGGCAGTTTCTGTCCATTAGCATGGCAGTCAAGCACAACAGTAAAAGAAGACTTTTCATACCCCGTTGTGCGTATCGCTACCGTGCTGGTCCCCTTCTTCTCCACAGTGTGACTCACCGGGATGTCAAAAGTGAGCGGGACCTCGTCCATGTTTGTGATGTGGCTGGGCTGGATGTGTTTGTCGCCGATGTGTTTGCTGCAGTAGGAGCGGAAGATGGCCAGCTTTTCCTTATAATCCGCTGGAAGTTGCTGCGCTACCGTAGTCCTGGTCCGGATGGAAAAATGGCACCGTTTCATAAAACGAAAGCACCAAGACGGACCTCCTTGGAAATGTTCAATGTTCATCTCTTCAGCTAGTGAAACTGCTTTTAGCCGAATGGTGACCGTCGAAACGCTTCTCCCGCTCGCTCTTTGCTCGATGATCCACCGCTCGAGTCTTTCCTCCAACTCGGGCCACCTCGCCTTATGTCCGCGGAAACTCAGCTGCGTTTTCTTGACCTGCCGGAGCTTGTTTTCTAGCTTCCTCCATTTGCGAACCATCGATTCGTTAATCTTAAATTCTCTCGCGGCTGCTCGATTTCCATGTTCCTCCGCATAGCTGATGGCCTTCAGTTTAAACTGTGCTTCATAAGCGTGTCTCTTTGCCATTTTCAGGGTTGTTAAAACAACGATGTTCCACATAATGCACATACCTGTCCTTTTAGACAGGTATGTGCGATTGTCCGGTATATACGATCAACGCCCACACTTCACCCTTTAGCGTTCTCATGGTGTTCTCTACTACGTCCTCCTTACAACACACAGGGCGCACTGCACTATAGGGCGCACCGTACTTTTTGAAGAAAATCTAAGACTTTTAAGTGCGCCTTATGGTCGTGAAAGTACGGTACTTGACATGGTTTCTTGAAATTTTTTTTCATTGTCAGCTTTAACCTTTGGCACTAACAATAAAGGTCACCTTGAACCTGACCTGAACCTGACACATAAATTAAATCATCTCAAGCTGTTATTAGTATTTACAATAACATAAAATTGGAACATGATATCTTTAAATCTGTGGAAGCTCAGGAATGATTGAAAAATTCCTCCACAAGGGGAAAGTGCCAATGGGTAAGTTGTGCCACCCCTTGTTTCTAGGGAACCATAGAAGAAATTGGTCTGTCACCCCACATTCTTGAAGAGTCAACGATTTTCAGTCTTTCTTGGCTCTTGATGGAGGCGGTCGCATTTTCTCCTTCTCCCTCTCCCTTATCTTTCCTGCTTGGCTTCTCATGTCTTTTGTATAGTCTCGCCTCTCTCTAACCCTCAGAGAGTCTCCCAGACTTGTTCTCTAAAAATTTAAAGAAGAATTATGGATTTGACCAACTGGTCCCTTAACGAAATTGACAACTTCTTCACGATGAGAAGCCGATGATAGACCCATCGTCTATCATGTCGGCCAGCCTTATGGGATTTTGAACAGCTTTATCCGCTTCTTGTTCTTCAATAAGCCAGGTCTGAACCAGCTCCAATCAGCCAGAACTCTGTTATCGTGGTTCCGAATTGGTAAATGTCATGCAATGTCCTCCATCGAGAGTGTCGCCAGACACACGACGCAACCCACCATCGAGTATCCAGCAGCAAACATCTCAGCAGGACAATCGGGCTCTCCCAAGCCCAGGTTTCTCGTCAAGAAGAAGTTGTAAATTCTGTACTCAGACTGTGTTTATTTAACGCAATATGGATCTAAGATCTTGGAGAAGCTCATGGCTCTGAAATGGAAATTGAGAGTCCTGGTGACCAGTGACGGACATTAGACCAACTGTAAAACTGGATGCAGTTTGTTCGCACTAACCAAAACACCCCCCCCCCCCCCCCCCGTATTGAGTATTATTCTGGGGGGAGCTCTTTTCTCTCCTCGTCTTTCCTCATGTTGTGCATTTTCCGTTGTTATACCTCTCTGACCTGTCTTCCCCATGTGATGTTTGCGTAATGTATGTATGGTCGGAAGGGTAAGATGGCGCTGGCATAAGGCAGGCAGCCTTAACCCAATTTCCTTCGGGGCCAACCTTCGGGATCAATGAAGTTTATAGAATTGATCTGAATTTTATTCATCCTGCAAAGAGGAGAGCCTCATTGCATGAGAATTAAGCATATTTACGTTCAAAAACATTTCACAAATGTTTGCTTTGGTGTCTAAACTATGAGTCTATACACCTAGCATGATGTTAGCTCAAAACTGCTGGATGATGCCTTTTTTGGTGGGGTTGGGGTAAATCGTGCCAAGGGACCTGGGTTGTTGTGCCACTGGCTTATAAATGAAACATATTATTTTATTGTAATTTTCCATTGTACTTTTCTGTCATGGTTCTGGGTCATTTGACCCAGGGTTTTGTGTTTATTATTATTGTGATCTTGTGTTCCAGTTTATTTTGATTAAATGTTTGGGTTTAGACTTTTTAGTTCTTAGGGTTTTGGTTCTGTGCTCCCTCTGCTTAGTGTCTGCCCATGCGTTCCCTCTTTTCTCTGTCTGTACCGAGTTCAGTCTGTGGGTTTCCTGTTTTACTTTGAAGGTCTGTGTCTTATGTCAGTGTTTTCAGTTTTGTGCTGTGTCTCCCAGCCTTTTGTTTTGGGCAGTCTGAGGTACACCTGTGCACTACTCATGATGTCAGATCAGCATCCTGATGTGGCACACCTGTGAGGTGGGATGGATTATCTCAATATAGCAGATGTGCCCACTACCACACATTTGGACTGATTTGTGACCACTGTTTGGGAGGGATGGTTATATTGTGTATCTGGAATGAATTTTAGGTCTCTACGTCCATCCCATGGGGAATGGGAGCAGTAACAAAGGTGTTGCGTTTATATTTTTGTTGAGTGTATATAAATATGCTCAAGAGTCTATTGTATGTTTGTCATGCAATTAAAAATTCAAAAATATAATTTTTAAATCAGTAACTTTGCAAATTTAGCGCGGACCCTGACCCCTCCCTCCGGCTCCCACGGCCCCGCTGTCACCGTAAGACTCATACTCTTCCCCCACATATGCTGCTATTTCCCCGCGCCCCAATAATTCTTGTCCTTTTTCTGTTGCAGCCTCCCACAGTCCCGTTTTCGGCGTTCCTGCGCGACTCATCTCCCGGTCCCTTGGTTTCTCGAGTTTCACGCGTGTTTTCCTTCTACCCTCCCGGGACACCTTCAGTTAAAATAAAGTTTATTTTCTCGTACTCCTGTGTGTGTTGGCTCTGCTTCTGGGTCCAGCTTGTGCGCTGAACTTCGGTTCATGACACTAATAGTTTTAAATAGAGCACCACAAACAACAGGTATTCCTTTAGAAATAAACTTTTCTTGTGTTACTTCTAAAAACTACAGATTCTTAACTCTGCAACAGTTAGACAGAGTTGGTTACAGTTAGGCCCCCAACAGTCAGCAAAACAAGTCATAAAACAATAAAAGAGGCTCCCTTTATCAAGAGCATCCCAGCACTGTAGTTCCATTACAAACAGTTTCCTTTATTTTATCTTATCATGTCAGAGGCCAACTGAAACCAAGTCCACCTATATAAAAACACCCCATCAGACACACAGTAGTTTCCTCAGCACTTCACAACTGCCGCAAGGTATAGCGTTTTAACTTTTTATTTTTTCGGATCCCAGACACAGTGGTGTGAGGTAGTTAGCACACAGTTTGGACGTGTAGAAAACATCGTTTGTTTGGAACACATCAGCAGAGAGGTAGAGTTCATAGCTGTTCATAAGAGTTTAATTTAATCAAACCTCATTTTACGGATCTAAGTGGCTCCTCATCAATTCTCACCAATTCGCCATTTTATTTAAATATCTGAATTTTTGGAATGAGGATCCAAGCGGGACACAGAGGCTGCTTTAACGCACCAGAATGCAAATATAAATAAAAGCCTGACTATCCTGAGAGCCTAGCTGCAGCGAGACCTTTCTTTCCTGGATGTGCGTTGGATCCGACTTTGCTACCCGCACAGAGCGTTTCTGACAGTCGGGCGCTGCTATACAATAGAGAAAAGCAACAATACACCGTGTTTCTCTGCTCCAAGGTAAGGACGTCTGTTATACCCAGCGCATAAATGTCTCTGTGTTAACGCTGATTATTCAAACCCTGTTGAAAATGTGACACATTTGTTATCCAAAAACATTTCCTCTAAATTTGCAAAGTTACTGATTTAAAAATTATATTTTTGAATTTTTAATTGCATGACAAACATACAATAGACTCTTGAGCATATTTATATAGCTAAATACACAATGGTATAACCGTGCTAAATAAAAGAGGCCCAAGTACCAAAGCACTCTAATGCAAGCCTCTAAACTGCATGTTGATAAGTACATGAAGCGTACCTCTACAGCTGAAAACAGATTGTATCCATACTTTGAGGATCTGCTGAATTGTTTTTAATGGCACTTTTTTTTTTTTTTTTTGATGAACTGCAGATGATGATGAATTCCTCTTTATTGTAGAAACAGTCCCTAAGCTGTTGTTGCTCATACTTACTGAGTTCCCTAGCTACTTCCTTACTATGTCAGTAAACTTTTTGAAAAGGAAGCTGCTGTAGATTTAAAGAAACACCTTAATTGAAGCAAAGGCAAAAAAATTGGAATGAATTTTATGTGACTGTAAAGCCAACAATAAGTGAAAATCCAAAAACGCCTCCAATCCTAATGATCTCCCCCTCTCTCTCTGTGTGTGTGTGTGTGTGTCCTCACAGAAGGAAGGTCACGACAGGAGCTTTTTTCAATCAGTTTTTTACAAGAAGTGTAGCTCATACAATGGTATAAATGTATTATTTGCGATACTTTATAAATATGAACCTCTAAAGATTTTGAGTTCGTGCACATTGTGAATCAAGAATCTAAATATTTGTATCACAATGATTTCTATAAAAGCATTTTGTTTATGGGGATAATGTGACAAATCTTTTGTGACCCTATTAACGATCAATGGTAATTGAAGAGGAACCCTGGCTCTGGACATTTTCATGACAAGTGACAGCGCTGACATCTACTAACGAGAGAACATGTTTTATCAAATCAAATCAAATCAAATCACTTTTTATTGTCACATCACATGTGCAGGCACACTGGCACAGCACATGCGAGTGAAATTCTTGTGTGCGAGCCCCACAAGCAACAGAGATGTGCAAACACAACAACACAAACGAGCAAAATACAAGAATGTCATCATAAACACGGTGATAAGACGCATCGTTAAAGCGTCACTTCAGTAATGTTGACTCATGTTTTTTAATAGATGACTTAAAACACTAAACTCTAATTTCTGTGGTTTATTTTAAGTTTACAGAATATAACATGTGGTAAGACGACGAGTTTTACTTCTCATGTTATGTGTATCTATTTATCATGTATGCTACTTTGCTCTGTGGACTGTAAAATGTTTCATTGTGTTCATGAAATAAACCAGACTTTCACCGTCTGCATCTTTTACTGTTTTTCTGCTTTTGTTCACTCCAAGTTTGACAAAACCTACAGATATCCAGAGTTAACTCGCTAACAATGCGGAGCAGTCTCAGTGTATTTAGCTGCTTTTTCCCTAAACACAACCAACCGAGAGAAACGCCTGTGGTCCTCACTTTGGTCATTTTGAACGCTGAAGGAGATTTGTTCAATAGACACCTTATACTAGTGTTTCCTGCACTTAATCCATCACTACTATGTTCTATATAAATCCAGATTCCTTTTATAGTTTGCAGTGAAATTTGTTAAACCGTTGCTTAATGGGACAGAAGTACAAGTCGCTCTTTACTAACACATTTGTAGATGAGTTTATTGCTGAACAACACAGCTAGCAGTCTCACACACTCTTTAGGTTTTTCAAGTTATGTGTGTAATGGTTTAAACCTTACCCTTTTTTCCCCAGTATCACAACAGTATGACTCCCAAAGTACGGTTCAGTAAACAACCTATGATTCTAAAGCCAGAACAGAAAGATACAGTTGGAAGATGAATGATTGCGTTTTTATGATGTGTAGTAAAACTACCCCCTCTTCTTCTTCTCTGTGTTGTTCTTGTGTGTGTGTGTGTGTGTGTGTGTGTGTGTGTGTGTGTGTGTGTGTGTGTGTGTGTGTGTGTGTGTGTGTGTGTGTGTGTGCCTTAGAAGTCAAATAATACATTAGCCATACTTAAAAAAACATCTGAATTTCATTTAGAACTGAGATTCTAAGTTGTAAGGAGGAATCTTATGCACAGTCAGAAACATGTTTCCCCACTTTCACAATGCTGAGGTGTCAAATCCACAACCCCCAACAAATGGTTTATTACACGTGGGTGTGAAGGGCAAGCTTTACTTACACAGCCTCACACACACTAGATTTTTACGGCTTATATTTCTAACATTTTGTGATGTAAAAGTGAACCATGTCTTTTTTTTTTATTATTTTCTGTTTGATGGAAGGACTTAAGACACGAGTTATTTAAACAATTCTAAATGACCGTGTGATGGCCATAGTACTTTATGTGGGCCAAATGTGTTAAGGATAATGTTTATCAATGTAAAGTTGCAAAGAACCTTTGAATAGATTATAACATTTTGTAAACAGATACCTCAGAAGCTGTACTGGTAGATCTATGTATGTAAGGTAAAACTTTCCGCAGTACTTCCACTTAAGTAGCTAAACACATAAAGTCACCCTTACCAATAATCCAGTGCTCCTTGAAAAAAAGTAGCACAAACAGACAACTGACTGAGCAATGATAAGTAGAGCTACCCGAGGCCAATACTCAAGCAGAAGAAAATTAAAAGTTGTTGTTTTTGTGGCTCGAAAAATTAAAGAAAGTATGTTTAATAATTCAACAAGACCCGCACCTTCAACACATGTACATTCAAATTTTGGAACAGGCTCAACATTGCTGCTGTTCAATAGTTTTTATCCGTTTGAAAAAGTCATTTTACGGCTTTAATGTTTCCAGCTGATAAGGAGAATGTGTGCGTTTCAAATGAGCGTCCGAAGGCTTTAAACATCTGCTTTGTCTGTAACGACAGTATCAAACTACAGAGCATTGTTTTTACTAAAATTCAACATTTTCAGATGAAAATTTGGCTACTTTTTTTTTTTTTTACTGTAACACGCACCTCAATGCCATTTTTAGGATATTCTTGGTGATCACACTTTTTCATATTTATGCTTTTGGCACTGAGGGTATCTAATACGCATGTTGTCGCTGTGTTTTGTACTACCAGCTGTGAGGGCTCTGCTTTTGCTTTGAGCAGTCTGTTTTTATTTTGTCTCGTGAGTGTGTGTGTGTTTTTCAAACGAGATCCTCGTCAGTTTGATTTTGTTACCACAAACTTTGTGTGAAGTTCACAACAGAGGTAAAGAGATTTAAACACCCCAGTTTAAGGAGGCAGGCAGGGGTTGAACCAGCTGCACAGGGCTGGTGAAGCAGAGAGTGTCGGGGGGAGATGTGCAACAGAAGCAGAGGGAACATTTTACAAGATGATAAATGGCAGATTTAGGTGATTAAGGATTTGTTGACAAGATTAAAAGACACGTCCGTCAGAGTTCAACAACATTACAGTTTGATTAAATAAAAAAGTTTTTAGACTACACAAGGTTCATTTTCTCCTCTGATAGTAATCATATTAAACATGTCAAGAAAGAAAGAGTATAAAGAAAATAGTAAATGTGTGTCTAATTAAACTCTTCCTGTGAACCTTATATCATCCTTTAATATGTTTGGTGTTACAAACTTGAAGAAGCACGGAAAAGATCATCAGACATTAATCTAATCAGTTTTCAGCCTTCATTCATATTGAAAAGTTGAAATCTTCCCTGCTAGACCCAAGTGCAGCGTTTAACACCGTCGGCCAGAACATTTTATTACAGCTATTATTAAATGGAGAGTCCTCTTCACACACTGAGGTTAATTATGAAGCTCCACAGGCTTCTGTGCAAAGACCAGTTCTGTTTACATTATACGTGCTTTAGAAGACATAGCATACCACAGGTCAGCTCAGCAACATTTCGACTTTGGCTTGTTTTTTCTGGTTAACGTTAATTACGTAATTTAGAATTAAAGTTTAGTGTTCTTAGCATTTAGGATGGCCGTGGCGAGTAACTCGAGTGCTGTAAACATTTCATGAAACCTCATCAAAAGTTATCTGAGTTGGAAGGGTGGCTGTTAATAAGCCATTCTTAAGGAAGGAGAACAGAGAAAAATAAGGCTGAGGTGTGCCAAATTACACAAGAAATTGACTGGAAAAAGAAATCAGCTGTAATATGTCTTATGGAGTAATGAATCCAAATTTGAAATATGCATGGAAGAGGTCCGAAGAGAGATACAACAGTGAATGTCTATAGCCGTCTTTAACACAGCGTGGATACTCTACCGTGCTTTGAGGATGGATTTCAGCCAGTGTTGTTGGAGCTCTTATCCAAATTAATCAAATTATGAATGTAGAAAAGTTCCACCAGATTTTGATCGACCATGTAATACCACGTAGTGTCTGATTGGCTTCAACTTCATTTTTCAGTACGACAATGATCGCAAACATACTGCCAATGTAGTCAAAGTATGCCTGGATGAAACAACGCATCAGTCATGGATTGATCTCTCCAGGGTTCGAACCTCAAGATAATCGAAGCAGTGTGGGATCATCTTGACAGAAAACAAAACAAAAGGCAGCCAGCATCCAAAGAAGAGTCTCGGATGTCTTTCAAGAAGCCTGCAGAACTAAGAAATTACAAGAAAGCTTACCTATTAGAGTTTAAGCTGTGTTGAAGAATGAAAGGCAGCTTTAACTGAACAAAAGGGGAAAAAAATCCCACATTGACAGCTAACTCAAGAGACAAAAAGCATTAGAACTCAAGTCATTACCTTACTTAAGGATAAATAAGTTAATTAATTACATTAATGCATAAGCAGAAAATAACCTACAGTAACTGCTTTGCGACATGGAAGTGCAAAAGACAACTGAAAGGGAGGATAGTTTCTATATATGTGGTTTCTATTAAGGGACAGAGGAACGATAAGAAACGATAAGAAATCAAGGACAAGGAGTGTGGTGTAGATAAGTGAGGAAATCCGATCATTACTACAAATTTAGTTGAAATTTAAATATTTTAACTATGGTGTGTGAGGTGGGCCCCTGGGTGCCTCCTGTGAGGGCTGTCTGTTTTCCACATTCTGCAACGGTAAAATACGACTTAGAGGCGGATATTTGTTTTACTTTATGGGCAACAGTTGTCTGCCCTTGTTCTTGCTGTTGACAAAACTCGCCTCATGGTCGACTCTGAGAAAAAAACTCTTTCCCACAGAGGGGGGTGCTTTAATAATCTTATTCGAATATGAGCTTTTTTCCACTAAGGCTTATTTTATGGGGAGATGTACGAAATTATTTACTGGGTTACAAGCAATGATAATATCAGCTGTTGACTCCTCATTTTCATTTTCTGTCTATTGAGAAAACCCATTGTAAAAGTAATGAAGAAAAAAACTCTCTACTTTGGTCTGACAAGGAGCAGGCTGCGCAAAACCTACCTCATATAGATGTTTTAATAATAATAATATTTTTTTGGGGGGGCGCGTTATAAGCATTGAGAAAAAACTGATATCTGCTGTCTCACTCCTCCTTGACCCGCGGTGTGTGAAACAAGATCGCCTGTCACGGCAATTATGGTTTGTTTTTCAGTCCCTTGTAAAAGGGACTCTCAAAAGGAAAAGTAGTATTCACTAAGGGGTATTTATTCATTTTTACACATACGGGGTAGGCAGCCTGTAGGTTACAAGCGGATAGAAAGTTCTTCTTTTCATCACAAGCTATGGTGTAGCCTAAAAATGCAATTTGTTGCTAGGCTGATCATCTTAAAGGTTTTTTTTTTTTCACTGAGTCTGTATTATAGGAAAATAAAATACTATTGAAAGAAACGGTTCTCTACAGGCAATAGGAAGTCACTCTTTTTTCCCATTACAAGCGCCGGTGCAGCTTGTGAAAGTAAAATTACATCCGCTATTGTAAAAAAAATAAAATTAAATAAATAAATACAGAGAAAATTGTCATAATATCGAAACAGAATTCAAACTATGAGTTTGCGGAAAACTAACCGCCGCTCTGTCTCTCTATACAGCACAAAATCAACTGCTGCATCACCGCTGTGCTTCAGGAACCCTCTCTGATCTCCCCCCAGCAACCATACCCCTCCCCTCATGCTTAGGGAACATGATGCATCAGGTCTGAAAATGACTAGACACTTCCGGAGTATTTCCGGTAGGGTCATAAGGTCCGGATCGAGGCCTTCCATAGTAAATATGCTGTATTTGAATATGTCATATTCAAAGCCTTCTTTAGGGGGGAGCAGATTTCTTCGCGTCCAAGTACACAGGGGCGCTGCTGGGCTGCAGAATGAAAGGATCCATCTTGTGTCTGTGCCTTAGAAATTGTGACGGACTCCTCCTCTCTGCTTTTATTCTCCTCCCATGCCGCAGACCCTCCCTCCCTCTAAAAACTTTTTTCTTTTTTTTCCCAACAACAGGTGCCGCGCTTCCGGGGGTTTGCCCCTCCCTTCTCCGGATGCAATTCGTCACGCTTAGGGGATCAAATTACACACTTCCGGGGGGGAGGGGGGAGGTCAAAAGGTCATGATTAGGGCCATCAATCAAATCGGATCAAATTTTGTCATAAACCGTATGAGAGTATCTCTCTTGTGATGTCCAACAGTTGGGAATTGTAGCCTCAAAGGAGAGAGTCATGAGAGGAATGGACTGCAGGACAGAAGCCTTCAAACGGGACTGAAGTAATAATGAGAACTTGGAGAAAGAGTCTGCATACTGGAAGCGCATCATTTGTTCAGTAAAGTGTAGCACAGCTGTTTGCTTTGGAGCCAGTCTGATGCCCAGAATTACAGTTTTCCTGTTTGGGGTGAAGACTCTCCAAATATGGACTGCTGTTTTTTAAAATTCCCAGTCTGTAAACACTCGCTGACAAATAACAAGAAATGAAAATTGAGAAAATAATGTGTATATTTAATTTAAAAAAGAAAGAAATAATAGATCAAAGAGGGGAAAAATAAATACAGTCGTACTGGTTACTGTGGTCGTTTTAAACTGTGTGGTCGTCCTCAACCTGCACACACACACACACACACACACACACACACACACACACACACACACACACACACACACACACACATGAAGCCTACAACATGTGATGTACATCCTGTCCAGGTGAAATGAATTTATAAAATATACCATTCAATGCACAAACATATTACACATTTTAAGCAGCAGCCAAAGAATATTTCTGTGCATTTATTTTAAATATCTGTTGCACGTTTTAAAAACTTATTTATTTACTTACTGATTTATTTATTTAGAACTTATTTATAATAATAATAATGCATTTTATTTGAGGGCGCCTTTCAGAAACCCAAGGTCACCTTACAAAAACCAAAAATTTATAAAAGGAACAGTAGTCATAAAATACATAAAATAAGTTAAAATTACAAAACAGAGCTTGACAACAGATAAAATCAGCATTAAAGCGAATAAGCCAGTTTAAACAGATGTGTTTTGAGCCGTGACTTAAATACGGAGAGGGAGTCAATAGGAGGAAGGAGGAGGAAGAGACTTCCAGAGCCGAGGAGCAGAGCGACTGAAAGCTCTGTTCCCCAGAGTACTAAGGTGTGAGGATGGAGCAGTAAGATGAATAGCAGATGATGATCTGAGAAGGTGATATGGAGCAGGTCACACAAATATGAAGGAGCAGATTTATGGATAAACCTGTATGTAAGAAGTAAGATTTTAACATTTATTCTGGCCTCTATGGGCAACCAGTGAAGCTGCTGAAGAACTGGGGTAATATGAGCTCTTAACGGAGTGCGAGTTGTGACCCGAGCTGCAGAATTTTTGTATTTGCTTTGCATCTTTCTCTCACAATATTTTCCCAGCTTATTTTAATGCATTGCTGCTTATTGATGTGTATTCACTGATTCACACTGACAGTGCTGAGGCAGCACAGCTGAAAATAAAATAATAAAGTAAAATTAATTCAAAAGCAAAAATAGGAGAATCAATATCAAGGTACATAACTACAGAATTAAATACTACATATATGTATTTATGTGTATTTGAGCATTAATTCAATGACTACATTTTTTTAGAATATTTATGGCATTAAAATTCACTTGTTTATATTTGATTTACTTTTGTTTGTCCAATATATGCCAACTTGAAGTGTCAGCTTTCAGACACACTGCAGTGTAGTACTGTAATAGTGCCATACAGCAATAGTAATGTATTAAATATAAAACTTTCTGAGTTTTATTTAAATAAACACGTTTCTATCCACGTCCAGTTTTTCCTCGAACGGTTGCCTCGGCTCTTGTTCATGTCCCACCCTGCGGAGGCAGAGCCAGCGTGGGATGGAGCGTTGCCGCGACGATCGAGTTCAGTGGGTTACATCGCCAAAGCGGACGAGTACTACACCGTCAAGTCTCGCAGCGAGCTGATGTTTGAGAAACAATCGGAGAGACACGGCTTCACCACTCGAGTCACCCATGCAGCATGTACGCACCGTCACCTGAGTGTGTTTATAAGATGCTGCGTTATTGTGACAGGAAATCAGAATCAGATGTAGTGATGTGGCCTTCGTCACCAGGCTTTAGCACATCAGTATTACACGTAGTTTTGCATCTTTGTGTTGGAGTCTGATGCTGCTGGGGCCAGCTGTTTGGTCGTATACGTGATCAGTGGACTCTGCAGTAAAACCTGCAGAGAGGATGTTTAAATCGAGGCGTGTGTTTGTGTGTGTGTAGTGGTGAAATCCCAGGATGATGGAGGTGTGACGGATCAGCTGTACTCTGAAATGAAGCCAGCTGTGGACGGAGCGAACTACATCATCAAACACATGCGCAACAAGAACGAATACGAGGTGAGCGCGAACAACCAGAACGTGCCGATGCTCTGCTTGATTCAAGATGCTTTGAATTGTGTAAAAAATGTTAGCACGTTTTCATTCAAGTTTGCATTTTGTTTCAGTATTTCCCACATGCACATGTTTCAAATCAACAAACAAATTCTAATATTTGTCAAAGTTAATCCAAGAAAATACAAAACACAGTTTTCAAATGATGGTTTCATTGATAAAGAGAAAAAGCTACCCAAACCGACCTGGCCCTGTGTGAAAGTCATCGCCCCTTAAGCCTCAAAACTGGTTGTGCCAACCTTGGGGGGGAAGGTTCATGCATCAATAATAAATAAAAACAAATGTTACACATCACTGGGGAGGAATTTTGGCCCCACTCCTTTTCGCAGAATTGTGTGAATTCTGTCACATTGGAGGGTTTTTCAGCATAAACAGCATCTCCATTGGACTTTAGTCTGGACTCCAAAGCCAGTCCAAAACTTTCATTCTGTTTTTTGAGAAATTCTCAGGTGGGCTCATCATCCAGCTGTATAACCCAAGTGATCTTGAGCTTCAGTGTATGAACTGATGGTCGGACATTCTCCTTCAGGATTTTCTGGTACAGATCAGAATTCATGGTTCATTTACATCAAGTCGTCCAGGACCTGAAGCAGCAACGCAGCCCCAACCCATCACACTACCTCCATGTTTGATTGAAAAGTTGTATTCGTTTTAAACCTGATGTAACTGGACTTAAACCTGTTACATCTGGTCAGTCTGGGGATCATCCAGATGTTTTGTTGGTCAGCAGTCACTTTCTTATTGTTGAATCGTGAACTCTGACCTTAAGTGATGCCTGCAGTTCTTTTGTGACATCCTAGATGAGTCCTTGATGTGCTCTTGGAGTAATTTCAGTAGTCTGGCCACTGCTGGGAAGATTCATGTCTCTTCCAACTCTTCCACTGTGGTTCACTGGAGTCCCCAAACCAGCAGTTTTTAACACTGCTGTGTTGACTTCATTATTCTTAGATCTGGGGCCAGACTGTAACAACATCTGATGAGAGGACTAGAAGCTTTATTTTATTTTTTTTTTAAAAAGGTGCGTAAAATCAGAGGTTCAGAAACAAAATACAGAGCTCAAGAAAATAGAGGTTACTGTGGAAAATCTGTTTACAGTGACATGCTAAGCCCTGTGGGTGTGTATCGTGTGTTTCAGGCTTTGCAGCGTCAGCAGAGAGTGAGCGGGACGTCGGCTGGGGTCGAGTGTGTGTTTTCCTGAAGAGACTCGGGAAGAAAGCCGACAGCAAGAGCCTCAGTTTGGCTCACTGTGATCTGACGGCTACAGAGCTGCTGGAGCTTGGTACAAAAACGCACATACCTGTCACACAAGACAGACATGGTATCTGTCAGATAACTGCATTAAAAATACTCCCAAAGGCACAAACACAACGGAGCCCAGCAGACAGTTAGTTGATGCAGCTTCATTTCAAGAGGCGGAGCATCTAAAATTAAGTCTGAATAAAGTAATGTGACTTCGTTGTAAGACGTCAGCTGGCAGAAAGGCAGACAGATGTTTTTCTTGCCGTTTCTTCTCAGCAACGTTGCTGCAGTTCCTCCCCCAGGTGGAAGAGATGGAAATCTCCTGGAACGAGTTGATGGGTGGATTGGTTCATCCACTGCGCATAAGCCCTCAGTTTTACAGCTTTGATCATTCATTTTGATTTACTGGCTCACAGAGAAATTTCAAACTAACTCACAGAAAAAAATTCTGTCTTGAGAGGATAGCTTTAGCTAATTTATCTGAACTCTGTTTACTTTATGAGGCAACGATGACCATATAAGGAATATCCTCTCTCTGTGAGATGATAAAGGCTCAAGGGTAAAAAGACTGAATCTGAGTGTCTAAAGCGGGCTGAAGATTAGTTTGCCTACACCGACCTCATTATTAGTTAGATGTATAGTATAGTTATATTATAGAAGAGAACATAAGGAGCAGCAGTTTGGATCCATTTTAACAGGGCTGTCAGTTGGTGTTTTATTATGTTCTTATCTGTTTTTTTGCTGTCTCTTCGTTGATACATGTGTATGGAAGAGGTTTTTCTGTTCATAAATCTCTCAGGGGGAATGGTGGCTACACTGCCCAGACTCTGTGTGCTGGACGTCTCTTGTAATGCTCAGCTCACACAGGAAGTGGACACTGGTGGCTTCAGGGAATTGGTCAGCTCTCTCTCTCACGCCACCTCCCTCACCACGCTTCGACTGCAGGCCTGCGGTCTAACGCCTGACAGCCTTGATGCTCTCGGTACAAAGATCTCTGGATTTTTCCTTTTTATTGCTACTTTTGTTTTATGTCCTATAAGAGTCTCGGAGGGGTAAATTAAAAAACACCCACACCTCTGGTTGTCCTGCAGGTGGTTCACTCCGTTGCCTCCCCTCTGTGGGAGAGCTGCACCTGTCCTGTAACAAACTTCTAGCTGGTGGACTGAGCCGCCTCACCTTTCACCTGGCTCACGTCACACACCTGGAGAGACTCGACCTCCACCTGTGTTGCCTCACGCGAGATGATCTAGAGGCTCTGAGTCAGTTGCTACCAATCTCACACGCCGGACACTAATCGCATGCTCGCTGCAGCAGTCATGTGACTCGTTGTTTTTCAGTCCAGGTGCTGCCCTCTCTCACTGCACTGACCGAGCTTGATGTGTCATCCAATAAGGAAGTGGGAGGTGTGGTCCACCTGCTGGTCTCCGCCCTCCCTGTGACACAAATGAGGCGGCTGCCATTCAACAGCTGCTACATGAGCAACAAGTCCTTCACTGCTCTGGGTAACACACACACACACACACACACACACACACTTGTTTATTTATAGAAGTTTTCCTTCAAGTCATTCTCCCCGAATACCTCTTCCACCCTCTAGCCTGAAATGGTGAAAACTTTGTGTTTATGCATCAGCCCTGGCGGTGTCCTATCTGCGCACGGTGGATATTTCCTGGTGTAAAGTGGTTGGCGGTCACTTGGCGCTCCTGCTGGATGCTCTGCAGCCATCAGTCGTCAGCGAGCTCCGTCTTTGCAGCTGCGAGCTCACCACTGATGACATGCAACATCTGGGTAACTAACACACAATGACATTATACTTTTTCTTTTTTGGTCTGTAGTGGATCATTAGGCTGCATAAATGTATATTAAGACAAGTAAAGCCTGAAGGAAATTGATATTTCTTTCATTTATTTCATGCTGCCAGCATCTGTAGCTGTCGTATAAAACAAAACAATGAAACTATTCGGTGTTATTTTTGTCTCCATCAGAAACATTGTGAACAAAACAGTAAAGTGAACAGGCATAAAGTGATCAGTTATCAATGGGTCCTCTTCCTCTGTGCAGCTGCCGTGTGCAGACGGGGCTGTCTCTCCTCACTCCGTGCACTGGATCTGTCCTACAACAGCTTGGTGGGAGACAACGGTTGGTGCAGTCTGTTTGCAGCAGGAGGTCTGGGCTCTCTGGAAGACGTGGATGTCAGTTTGCGACCTTCAACCTCTGCTCCGTGCTCAGCCTGGCTGCCCGCTCTGCTCCGAGCTCTGCCTCAAATGCCGGCGCTGGCTCGACTGGCCATGCAGAGGTGGACAGCTGACTGTCAGGAGAGAGAGCAGCTGAGGTACTGTCTGAAAAAGAGGAGCGTCCTGCTGGAAAGGGATCCAGATTTACAAGACACATCATCAGCATGTAAAGGGAACAGTCAGGAGAGCCTAGAAGAGAGTCAGCCTGAGGAGTAGGGAGCAGAAAGCCTGAGTTATCTGATCTCAAATTACAAATCATCACAGAGAGATTTCAAAAGAGCACTAGGGAAGAAAAGCGCAATCAGGTCTTCAGTTTATGAAGGACAGTGGAATTAATTTGCTTTTTAATCTCATGAACTTTATCATTCTGCACTTGGACTTGTCGGGACCTGAGGTTGTTGTTGCGTGTGGGGTTGCAGCTGAAAAGCAACCGAGTATTGTACGAACGAGCAACCGGATAAAGAACTGTTAGAAAGAGCGAACTATGTGGTCGTGTAGGGGATTCGCTTGTCACAGTCTGAGACTTTCCACACTCGCCACAGCTGAGTGGTCTAACTCCAGCATGGATGAGCTGATGTGTTTTTAAGTGACTAATTTGATTAAAAGACTTCCCACACTGATCACAGCTAAAGGGTCTGTCCCCACTGTAACTTTGTTGTCGTCTTTTTGGCTGCTTCATGGTGGTAATTTTCTTTCCACAGGGATAAACTGTGTGGTTTCTCTGTTTACGGGGGCTGAGTGACTTCTGTTGGTGTCATCAGAGCACCGAGGTATCAGCTGGGTTACACCCCTTTGCTCCTGTAGTGACAAAAGCCGTGAGTTACGGAACAAGAGGAACCTAAGATTAATTTATTATAACATGGGAACATGCATGCAATATAGTATAAAGACTAAAAACCAAGCTTATACAATTTTAAAAAGCTTGAAAGTCAGTATTTGGTATGACTGCTTTTAATATGCTTCTGCTTAAAAGACTAGCACTACCACTTAAAATACATTCTGTGTTAGGAAAAGGTTTTGGTTTTAACATTACAATGTAAGATTTGATATACATGCATCTGTAGTTACATGCACCTCTAGTTACATGCACCTCTAGTTACATGTTACTCTAGTTACATGCATCTGTAGTTACATGCACGTCTAGTGGAAGGAACAGTTTAAATACACTTTCAAAGATGCTTTTTTTAAAATCCTTTTTAAAGAACGGATTTTATTCATGGCTCATTGAAATGTTTTTCTGCTTCTTTGTCAGACTCATCTCTGACTGCCAATCACCTGTGACACCAAACACACCTTTATTTTTCCATTATTACTGATAATAACCAATATAAATAAGTGATTCGTGTTGATTCAATGTTTTTTTGTCTGATATGTCATTTAACTGCACCGTACATTGGTCAAGTATGTTTAATAATAAACATACAACATACAATAAACAAAGAGGGATCAAATTTAAACCTCACTGACTAGGAAGCACACAGTGTTTGTCATTTTATATGAACTTTACTCTGAAATAATTTTAGCATTTTTTTCAAGTCCCCAGTGTTTCCTGATCCTTGGAGCACTCCTGGTTATCTGCTATGGTGGAGGTGGCCAATGTCTGGAGACAAATCGTTGTTCTGGGGAGCTGCTTTCCTCCAGTTACTTTACATCAGAATAGAAAGCATGAGAACGACCCTGATGAAAAACAGAAACAGCATCCAGGAAGTGAAATAAAGATTAAGCTGGGGGCGACCGTGGCTCAGGGGGTTGGAAATCGCATCTGCTAACCGGAAGGTCGCCAGTTCGATCCCTGGGCTCTCTGTCCTGGTCGTTGTGTCCTTGGGCAAGACACTTTACCCTACTTGCCTACTGGTGTTGGCCAGAGGGGCCGGATGGCGCGATATGGCAGCCTCGCCTCTGTCAGTCTGCCCCAGGGCAGCTGTGGCTACAACTGTAGCTGCCTCCACCAGTGTGTGAGAGTGAATGAATAGTGGTATTGTAAAGCGCTTTGGGTGCCTTGAAAAGCGCTATATAAATCCAATCCATTATTATTATTATTATTATTATTATTATTAAGCAGCCAAATTCTAGCTCTGGGGCCTGTTCTTCGTACCTCGCTAAGTACGTTAGCTGGATTAGATTGTTGGCGATTTCGGGAGCAGGTTTACTTTATGTAAACAGGATTAGATCGCGGCCACGCAGGTATGTCCGCTTCATGTATACGAAAGCAACAGCGATATTCCACCACTGTTTCAGCATAAATAAATAACACCAATGTAACTAAAGATAATGCAGCACTTGATCCATTTATTGATTTCACACAGATACATACAGGTCATTTCCTAAAAAAGGGAAATGTACCATTAATCATTCTATTACATGTATGTGATTATTACAGATGTAATTCATATTTCAGAGTAGTAATTGTAAATTACTTCGTGTAATCAAGATGGGAGACCACGGCTATAAAAGCGAAGGTGGATTTGGGAAGTCTGTCGCAGCCATGTCCTGTCCGTTTACGCGAGCAGCCCATTGCGGAAGGTGCAAGATTGATAAGGAGAGTCCTCAGAATCCAGCGTATATTGCGGGATAGACAGGATCCTTTAGCTCAGCGCGACAGTGTGCTCATAGAGAGATATATATTCCCGTGAGGGTATTATTCACCTAACCAACTTGTTGACGAGGGGGTGCAGGACCACCACCTGTCTTTTTGTGCTCTGCCCTTTTCTTGGTTGCTGTTATGAACAAACAAACAGATTATTTCAGGGTCTCTTTCCAAGAGACGAAAAGCAGTATAAGTGATAAATATTACCATTCTGTAGAATATTCTTATATTTCACTTTTACTTGTTCCCATGTTCTAGTGGGTCCTGTTGTGGCTCTAATGTGAAAGGGGATATAATATAACATATTATAATATAATGTAATATAATATTGGATAATATAGTGTAATATAATAAATTTACCCTACCGCCTACTGGTGTTGGCCAGAGGGGCCGATGGCGCGATATGGCAGCCTGGCTTCTGTCAGTCTGCCCCAGGGCAGCTGTGGCTACAACCGTAGCTGCCTCCACCAGTGTGTGAATGTGAGAGTGACTGAATAGTGGCATTGTAAAGCGCTTTGGGTGCCTTGAAAAGCGCTATATAAATCCAATCCATTATTATTGTTATTATTAAATTACTTACGAGTTTGATTTGTCAGCAACTTTCTGCCAGCCCTCTCTCCTTGCTTTTGCAGCCTTTGCAGTGTTCCCTTGCGTTCTGATTAAACTCTGAAACTCCTGAAATCCCTCACTCAAGAGTTCTTGCTCTGCTGCCGAAAAATACCGAGCGCGCTCCTTCGACATTTTCGCTGACCAATCAGAGGGTTTGCCGATCAATGTTTCTACTATCGATGCATAGCCCCTTTTACGACACCCAGTGATCTCACATTACTTCATCCAGCTGTACTGATCGTCAACAGCAGGTGTGTTCGGGGAACCGGATTAGCGAGCTCACGGTTAGCGCGATGGTTTGGTCTTGGATGTGTCATTTGATCTTGGATGTAGTAAGTGACATACGAAGAATGGGCCCCTGGTTTGATGCTTACATTTGGGGGACTCTCGACCACAAACTAAGAGAAACTCTGTCAAGATGCAGAAACACATCAAGTTTTGCAAACAAGCATACTATTTTTATAGTTAACTAAACTTATAGTTTATTAGAGTTGAGTTCCTACTCACAGACAACTGAAACATATTCACATTTGGAAAGCTGATTGTATAAATTTTCATTTGATTAATCTGAAATTGTTCTTCTGTGTCTGAAAACACCCACTCCCACTTACTCAACCAGTGTTGTCGTCTGCTGCTGTGGCAGAAGACAACACTGCAACTGTAACTAAACTGATTACAGCATTATTTTTAAAACCTTCAGTGAATTCAACGTTCTTCAACATTTTGTGTATGCTACTGTTGTACATACAGCCGATGTTTTACCTGATGGGTACAATGTTGCTGTTGAGGGGTTGCTGTGGATAGTGCTGGAGGGCAGGGCTGTGTTGATCTGAGACTTGCATTTCCACAACACTCTGTCCATAGTCACATACTGTGTATGCTACTGTTGTTTATAGTGTATTATCTTATTTATTTTGTAGTTGTTTATATTTTATTTCTATTTTTGGATTTTCTTCTGCTATCTCTACCTGAGCTGAGGTAACGCACAAATTTTCCTGCCGTCGATCAGTAAAGTCTAATCTCCTCATTGACTGCATTTCTGATGGAGATGAGACGTCATGCAGGACAGAGGTGAGAGGCGTGACATCACGGTGCCGTGACAACAACCTGGTGCTTAACATCAGCAAAACCAAGGAGCTCATCGTGGGTTACAGGAGAGCAGCAGTAGCAGAGGTGGACAGAGTCAGCTGCTTCAGATTCCTAGGCATCAACATCAGCGAGGGTGTCTGTTAAGTCTAATTGTTGAATGTTGCCATTGTGTTTCTTAAATTTGTATAGTCTTAGTTTAAGCAGTAGGATCAAAGCTATCCCTTTGATCCTGATCACCTCTCCAGCCACTCTGTGCTGGGGGAGGTTTTATTGTAGATACATCCTATCTGAAAGATCTGTTTCTTTTGATGTAAGCTTCCTGGGTTTATGACCCTTTGGTCAGCAGGTCTCACACACACACACACACACACACACACACACACACACTCTTACAGAAGTTCACACATATACATTTACATACAGTGCCTTGTCTTTGTAACCAAAGGGGGTTGCAAGGGGAGGTGTTTTGTAAACTATTGTTTGAAGTTTGTCAATAAAAGGCAGCGAGAGGAGGCCATCATCGGGGTCATTGTCGTGCTGGACACAGACGAGGCCTCCCTTGCGCAAGTAATGGATCGATCGACTGTCTTGTTTTCTTCATGATGAATAAGTCTCTAGAATTAGCGGGGTTTGTGGAAACACAGACCCAACAGTGTCGTGCCATATTAAACCATTATACACCTCAATAGTAAAATAAAAAATGTGTGTAAATTGCATGAATTAATATTTATTAACGTCTCTTTGTGACGTTATACTATGATAATGACTGCCACAAACAGCGTCCTCCTGTAACCATGGTTACGGGAGTTTGTTGCAAGAAGTGTTGTGAATCTCGCTGAGACAGGGAACCACTGAGAGCCTCAGATGAACCAATCAGTCAGATCGCTGTCTCCACTTCTCCTCCTTCTTCGTCCCCTTTGTTTTTTAAGTACCTCATATTGTTAGGATTCTTTAGCTAGTTAGCCATCACATTAGCTAGTTAGCATCACATTAGCTAGTTAGCCATCACATTAGCTAGTTAGCATCACATTAGCAAACTGCTTCGGAGCACAGCTGTCGGAGTCGCGGGTTTTGTTGAATCAGGCGTTGGACCTGCTGGAGGAATGCTCTGCGATGATGGTGGAAAACAGCCGCCATTCAACCCATTTGAGAGCTTCAAAGAACTGGCTGCAGGTACGATTGAAAGTTTGACAACACCGACTTCCAACGCCGGCGCTGAAGCTAAAACACTGTTGATGCGTCTGTGATTTATTAGTGATCGCTCACTTGTGTGCACGTGCA
The DNA here is from genome assembly GCF_057382095.1 of Aulonocara sp. 'chitande type north' Nkhata Bay. Taxonomy (NCBI): domain Eukaryota; kingdom Metazoa; phylum Chordata; class Actinopteri; order Cichliformes; family Cichlidae; genus Aulonocara; species Aulonocara sp. 'chitande type north' Nkhata Bay. Next base: position 33,210,963 of record NC_141352.1, read on the forward strand.
TGTAGGTGAACGCTCGCGGCATGACGTCACACAGCTCAGTTCCTTTCTGCTTTGATGTCACAGTACGTGCCTTTGATCTTGCAGCACGTGACCTCCACTCGAGTCCATAAATAAGGGTGAAACAGCGGGACCCTGAAAGCTTTCTGAAAACGGATTTCCAAAGTAATTGTAGCGAAACTAAGTCGTTGACAAGGACAGAGTTCTTAAATATACCCCCTCTCTCTGTATCACTAAACAATTTTCAAAGCTATCTTTAACTAAGACAGAGCAAAGAGACGCATATTGAAAAACAATGACCAATCAAGCAGGTAGGAGTGATCCGGGAATCCTAATAGATGAGGAAGAAAACAGAAATGTACACAGAATTTGGTTCGAAATCTGTATGGAAAAACTGGTTAAGTGAGTGGTAAGAAAATCAGGCGAAATCATCAGTGGGGAAAAAATTGAAACCATCTACAAGAAACTTACCAATAGAATCTGGGCTAAAGTCAAGGATAAATGTGAGGAAATTCCCTTAAAAAACATCCAAAAATGCCACAAGATGATTTTCAAAGCCTTCTGCAAAGAGTTTGAAGATGCAGAATCAGTTCTGCAAGCCTTGGACTTAAATCAGCCAATTGTAGACCAAATGATCGCTCAAGTTTTCATAGAGGAAGCAGCCAAACTATCCAAGACACCATGTTGCATAAGTCGATTTTTCTCATTTGTAGGTTGACTTTTTTTGCTCCTTTCTGTGCTGCATGCAGAGTTCCAACACAGATGACTGCGACGTGGGAGAACAAACCATTGTGTTTCAGAGCCTGATAGTGCCTGAAAACAAGCCTGAAAACGAGAAAAGAAATAGCAGTCATGCGACTTTGTGTTCTTGCTGTAACTTTAAGAACTGTAACTGCTCTGTCAACATTAATATAAAGTTGAGGATCCCAAAACTATTCACTTTAACGTAATGCAGAGAAAGACAAATAGACTTATGTATAGACATATTTCCACTGATGACAATTTAGTCATCAGCTGCTGCTTTAAAGGCAGTACCCAGCCAACATTTATATGTGGGGCCCATATGATTTGGAAATGGGCTGAAAAATGGGCCCCATATAGGATTGTCCGCGGGTTCCGTAATGGCCCCATATTAAATGCACATATAGGTGTTATGTTAGGAAAATCTGGGAACTAAAACGCCCCAACTGGGAAAAGTACAGAGAAACCCACCCGGGCCCCATCTTTCAAGTTTTTGTGGGTACCATGTGGGTACCACATAGGCTACAAAGTGGGTTTTAAGTGGGATTGTCCGCGGGTTCCATAATGGCCCCATTTTATAAGCCCATCTCGGTGTTATATTGGTAAAATCTGGGAACTAAATGGATCCCAACTGGGCAAAGTACACAGAAACCAACCTAGGCCCCATCTTTCAAGTTTCTTGTGGGTACCATGTGGTTACCATATAGGCTACAAAGTGGGTTTTAAGTGGGATTGTCCACGGGTTCCATAATGGCCCCGTTTTATAAGCCCATTTTGGTGTTATATTGGTAAAATCTGGGAACTAAATGGACCCCAACTGGGCAAAGTACATTGAAACCCACCTAGGCCCCATTTTTCAAGTTCTTAGTGGGTACAACATGAGGAAAACATGAGCTAAAAAGTTGGAATGGCATTAGCAGGAGGTTCTGTATTTGCATCTTACTTCTAGTTTGAATTGACTAAGTTCTGGCACTGAGTGGGCCCCATGTAGTAAAACAGTCACAAAATCAGTTTTTCAGACGGCTAATACGGGTTCTGTGACACAAAGACACCAAATATATTCAAGCTGACCGCAAACAAAATCTAGTTTGTAAATAAAACCACTTCAAAAATCACGAAGGTACACAAAACAACATTTTTCACATTTATTTTGTCCAACAACACTGTATTCCAAAGTGCGTAAACGTTTAAAAACTAGAAATGTCAAACTACAGAAAAATTCCTTAGATATTTGGAACTGTAGCAACATGGGGAAAAAGTCAGATGGAAAACTCAAAAGCTTATCTTGAATCAGCAGGGTTTCTTTTTTTGGTTTTTTACAGAGCCGTAAGTCTATTTTGTACCCTTGCAGCCCCCGGTCCTCCTCTGTCTTTAGCTCCAGTGAACCACTTGGACAGAGCCTTCTCTGCTTCTTGCAAGTTGACTTTTGATGTTAAATAATTCTTCAGTGCCTCTGCAAATGAAGAAGAAGAAAAATGGGCAAGCCAAAGTAAAGTTAATCTTAGCTTACTTCATTTGGTGATGACTTGCAAAGAACAATGTTTATTTCACTTTATTGCCTCAAAAAATATATACAAATTGCATGATAACCAATCTCAGTTACACTTTCAAACACTTTATTAAAAAAGTTTAGTTTTCTAAAGTTCAAATGTCTCAAGTGAAACTAACTTACCATACACAACATTAAAAAGACGCAAATCTCTGAACTTTTTTTCCCCATGTCGGCCAAGCATGTTGTACTCCACAGCCAGCTCAGGTGATATGAGGAATTTCATCATCCTTCTTGTGGCATCGTCTACACTTGTTTCCCCTGTATCTGCTACCATGGGAACCTGAGGGGAACATACAAAAAGGACAGATTAGATACTGGCATCTGGTTAGGATGCCTCCCTGGTGAGGTGTTTTGGGCACGTCCCACCAGGAAGAGACCCAGAACACCCAGGACATGCTGGAGGGACTATGTTTTTTGGCTGGCCTGGGAATGCCTTGGGATTCCCCCGGAAGAGCTGGGCCAAGTGCCTGGAAAGAGCGAAGTCTGGGCCTCTCTACTTAGTACCGGATTGGGTCGAGGGGCAGCAGCCTAAGCTTAAGATAATGGACCGGAATGGAGGATAAATGGACGCTTTACATATTACTTAATGTTTACTGTGTGGCGATAAAAAAAAAAAAAAAATGGTAGTAAACACAAGCTAAACTAAAAAAATTAATTGCGGTTCCTTAACCCTTTATCCCCAATAATTTTACCCAGTATAACTGGTAGGTCTGGTAGGTTTTTTCCTCTACTGTATACTATATGAATGTAATCAAGGATTAATAACAGAAAAAAAAAAGAAATTGAAATTTTGCCATTTTTACTAAAGGCAATCAAAATGTACATGAATAAAATTTTTAAATTAGTCAATTCAAATTAATAACTCTAAAACACTGAACAAAATCAAGTATTTGACCCTGTGGTTTATTTTCGGACATCTCTTTTCTTCTAAAAGTCCAGGCGTGTTGGGCCCCTGGCAGAGCTCAGGTTTGGAAAAACCTGTCGCTGGCGACTTTTTGGGGGCTAAAGGGTTAAAATAAATAGGAATTGGCCAAAATTTGTATAAACTATGAAATAGCAGAACAAAAGTAAAAAAAAATCTTTATCTGTTATCAGAATCAAATATTTGATTAGAATAAAAAATTTAACTTTCTGGAAGATTTCTCGTTACATCTGTCATAAAAGTAATAACATCTCAGAACAGAAACATGATAGCAACAGAAAAATATGATAGCAGTGTGATGTGATGGTCCCTGGCCAGATTTTTACACATATTATAAGCCCTGTGACACAAAAACCACTGAACTCTGACACGCACAGACTGTTTTCCTTTGTGCTAATGAAGAAAAATGCTGGTTGGTCTGGTATATAAAAGGGAATTTATTCTTCCAGGACCTGAAGCTCCGTAATGCAGCCCTCCAACAGCCAAACCTATCTCTGATTGTCTTGATGCATGCTCAATCATCCAGGTAAGTAAATCTCCAAAAGTTGATTCTGTTCATCTGCAGCATTTTCTCCCACTGAAAATGCTACGTCCAGATGAACAGAATCAGCTTCTGGAGATGTTCTCTGATTGGATTGTTTAATTGGTGATTGACATGAAATTGACCAATCAGCTGAAAGGAAGAAAAATAGGGTCAAAATTTGGATGTGTAAGTATAAATCCACACACAGCCTGGAAAGCCGAGTGCAGAGTTGTTTGCAGCACCAATTCAGCCAGAGTGTAGCCAGATGGATTTTCCATCCATCCACACTGTAAAGTCTATAGACCAGCAAGTGATAAATTAACAGTGTTGTTGATATTTTCTAAAACAGTTGTATGCAATAGGAATTGCTGTTTATAGTCCTCCTGTATATCTGCATGTTGCCTCCCAATTAAAACCTGTGATAATGGAGATTCAAATTCATGTCATACCTATACCAACAGTTATCAAGTATCCGGATCGACCTTTACTGATATGCTTAAAGGAAAATTGTTATTTCCATGTATTTTCCTGTTCTGCCTTCAATTTTGAGGACTTCCCCCCACATTTCTAGTTGTGACAGTGCACCTACAACAAAAAAAATCTGTTGAAAGAGCAATTTTGTAAAATAGTCTATTTTTGTATGCACAGTTTACAAATCTGTCCTGTACAGCATGGACTGATTGCATGCTAAAAAGTTGTTGCTTAAAAATAAAACAATAAATTTTTAATTAATAACATCAGCAGAAAACCTTGTTATTAATTAGATGTACAATTTCTATAGAATACGAAACAACTCAGTTCATTTTTGATCAGCATATTACACAACTAGTGATGGGATTTTCGTCTCTTTTTAGAAAGCCGGCTCTTTCGGCTCCCAACCGGCTCTTCAGCTTGTTTTGTTGCTTTAATTAATTTATTATTAACAACAATATAAAATTATGCACAAAAGGAATTACTAATGTAAAAAAAGAAACGTGGTTTTATTTATATATGTTTGTATATAAATATATATGGTGGCCCCTAGAGACAAAGCATGTACAAACTCCAAAACCCATTTCTAGCATTAACTGAACTTCCAAAACAGAGCTATCTAGATCACTTAATTTACACAATTGAAATCATATGTGTATTGTTTGTGTATTTATACACAAGCACTCATATATATTCATAAAAAATTCCAAAAATTGTTCATTTACCTGTTATTACCACACACCAAATCCGGTCGTTGGTACTTCCTGGCTTGTGTAGTCACTAGGTAACAAAAGCTCAGCACTGTGCCTAGCATCCTGGAGCACTTCTGTTGTGTTTTGTACGTGCTTTGGAGTTTGTACGTGCTATGGAGTTTTTACGTGTTTTGGGGTTTCTACGTGCTTTGTCTCTAGCGGGCACCATAAATATACTTTTATTTATTCACTCCACATAAAATGTAATAAATAAATCATATAATACAAAAAACAACTATTTACATTTCAACTTTTAACTATTTAAATTTTCAGATTTTTCCTTTTAAACAAATTTAAAGTGAAACAACACAAAACACTGCAAACCACAACACAAATATAAAGTAAAATATGAAAACAAAAAGAAGATGCATATTCTCTGTCATATGGGCCTGCATGAATAAACTTTCTGAATCCTTTATCATCCGCAATTGAAAATAGTTGTGGATGATTACTATACCTTTCTAATGTGACATTGTTGTCCCTGGCTCTCTTTCTCTCTCTCTCCCTCCTGATCTGTTCCTGTGCTACTACGAGTGTAACTACCGCCCCTCTCCCTCTTCCCAGTGCAAAGCACAAGGCTCGCCTGCGGAGTGAAGCCGAAAAAAAGTGCGAGAGAGAGAGAGAGAGGGTGAGAAAAAAACAACCCACGTTTGTGTCATTCACTTCAAAATTGTCGGCGCTAAGAGCCATTTCGTTTTGACCAACACATCACTAACAACCATGATGAAAAACGCTCATCTGCTTCCATCACCATCAGCTGATTAACATTGAGCTGCTGCAGTCAACACCATCAAACTAATTTAGTGTTTAATGTTACGTTATTGACTGCTTTTATTTTTAGATCTTTACCAGTGCTTAAAGACTGTAGATGTTCACACCTGGTGTTAGAAAACTGAGTTCACAGCAGTATTATTTTTTACAGTTTTTGAATTTACACACTATAACGTTCACGGCAGTTTTTTTTTCTGTGCTTCTGCAACTGTTTCTTAGGTTTTCCTATAAGGTTTTTGTAATTAAAAAAATTTATATTATTTTTTTGGCTTTAGTGGATTCCTGCTCAGCTAACTCGGCCATTATGCACTACCCAGTAAACAAAATGGCTGAACGGTATCTTAAATGTCTGAACATGAGCTAGTCATACCATGTTACGAAATATTCATGTGCAGTGTAGCAAGCTCACCTTATAGGGGTGTAAAACATGAGGCGTATGAGGTGATTGTTTAAATTACAGGAGTAGATGCCTGCAGCTGAAACGGTTTTCTGATCTGAACGTGAACCTACTGGTCACGTTTACGGTAATGTTACCAGATATGCATTGTACTATAGGAAAACGGTGGTGGATCAGTGTGCAAAAAGCCCCCAAAAGAAACACACAGCGTCTTTAGCTCAAACACTGTCTGATCTCTTAGATACTGTGCTGTTCCATTAATTAATTAAGAGAGTGCAGCTGTTCAGATCAGATGGTGAAGTAGGAAAATGCAGAACATGTTACTATAGCTGAATGCTGTGTAAAATACTAATAAATGTAACTCCCATTTATGGCTTTTACTACTGTGGGGCTAAATAAAAAATTACAGACATAATGAAATCTGCTACAATTACAAAGCTTAAGTTTAAAACAATTATTATATATGAAGCATTTTTTTGCTCTTTTTTATATTCTTTTTTACTAGTAATGGACTCAATTTTATTATCAACTTCAAAGACCTATTAAACTTTTAAACCATTAAATCCAGGAAATTACGGTAGATGCCCGTAAATGTACGAGACCCTCTTTATGGCTAGTATCCCCAAATATTTAATAATCCTTTCTAAAAGTACACAAATTTTGTTCTTTTCAATTAAATAGTGCATGTTTAATGCATTCTTGAGCAGGTAAAAATTCCACTAAATTAGTTTTTGCATATTTTTAAGTATAATCAAATTTTTATAGTTTGCGAGTACCAGCTTGACTTGCTGATCTTTATCTCAGGAGGCAGTGGGTTTTTACCCTCTCCCCCTTTGGTCCTGTGCGTTATCGTTTAAAACTCGCTATCTGCATCTTTTGGCTCCAGCACGTCTTTATTGTTAGAGTTGTTGCTTGCTGTGTTCTTCTGCGGGGTGCTGATGATTCATTGTTCTGCTTCTTCTGATGGTAAACGCCTCTGGAAAGCCTGAATATGTGAGCGCGTCTGATTCATACAGAGTTCTGCTCTGCCCCCCCGGGCTCATATATGCAGCCAGTGTGGATGTGTGTTATGTATCACTCACATGTTAGGTTCATTAGACTGACACAAGGGTGATGCACGGATGTTGGTGTTTTTAGGGCCAAGTGTGAAAGTGGAAGAAAGACAAATTATTTTGAAATGTTAAAAGAACGTTGGAAATTTGATCAGAATACGGTGAAAATGAGAGAAACAGATATTTTTCTCAGATCATTGTGTTAAATTGTCAAAATCCCCGTGTTCTTTAAGACTATCAGCTCTACTCTAAACAACCCTGAAAGCCTCTGCTGACACATGTCATCAGTTCCTTTCTTTCTTTGTAAACAAGGTCGAGTCTGTCAGGTCAGCAATAGAACTTCCTACAGATGACCCATCAGTGTTTATTCCATGACTGTAAACATGTTTCCATTCGTCACTTCAGTCTTTACTCTGAAATACAGAAAATGACATCATGGCTCAAAATCTTTGTCGTTCAAACAATTCTTTATTTAACAATATTTTAACTTTATTTAACAAAATACATTCAATGAAAACTTGAACAACAGAAAACTGATTTTTAATCCAACCACTGAAAAAAAAGGTAACCACTGAACACAAACACTACAGAAGAACAATTTATAAAGATTAACATTGAACTACAGGAACAGTTTGATTCATAGCCTCATTAGATCTTTAAGGAGAGCCGACCTGAACTCTGTGGAGCCTGATCTCCAGGGTTTAATATTTTAATTTATATTTAATTGTGTTGTGGTTTGCAGTGTTTTGTGTTGTTTCACTTTAAATTTGTAAAAGGAAAAAGCTGAAAATTTAAATAGTTAAAAGTTGAAATGTGAATAGTTGATTTTTGTATTATATGATTTATTTATTACATTTTATGTGGAGTGAATAAATAAAAGTATATTTACAGTGGCCCCTAGAGACAAAGCACATACAAACTTCAAATCACGTACTAACTCTGAAGCATGTACAAACTCCAAAACACGTAAAAACACGTACAAACTCCAAAACACGTAAAAACACGTACAAACTCCAAAACACGTAAAAACACGTACAAACTCCAAAACACGTACAAACTCCAAAACATGTAAAAACATGTACAAACTCCAAAACACGTAAAAACTCCAAAACACGTAAAAACTCAGAAGAACATAAAAACTCAAAAAGGATCATCCGGTCGCTGTTACCCACCCAACATTTTGGGAGCGGATACAAGAGCAACTGCGTCCAGAGAGAATCCGTAAGAAATCCCCAAAGATCTGTATGAAAGATTTCTCAATGTGAAGATATTTTCTATTTTATAATTATTTTTTTGTTTTTCTTTTGCTCTGCACTTCACAGGTTGTCTCAAGACAGTCAAACTTCCCAATTCAAAGGTAAGATTAATGAGACAGAAAAAAGCAAAGAAGATGCATTACTGGATTCTGATTGGCTTGCAGCCAAGAAGTGAGAAAGGTTATAGCTGGTGTAAAGGTACTGCAGATAAAAGCAGTGTGGATGAATAGAGGTTCTTTAGATACTCGGCTGTTTTCACATAATGTCATAGTTCTGGACCCGTGTCCAATCAGTTAATCACTCTCCCCAGTGTAAATACTCCCCTGGTTCCTCTATTCAGGTTCCAGTTTTCAACCTCGCAAGCAATTTCTAGTCTTTCCAGGCTTTTTTAGTCTCAAGGATTGTTTTCTGTCATAGACTGGGCATTTCTCACATTTCTCTCGCTTACTCACAGACCAACCTCGACCAGAAATATTAAACTTACACATACCTGCTGCCAATTTAAAAACATTCGACACATTATTCATCAGTCAGACGATGGCCTTTTCACCCTGATTTTATTAGTGCAAAGATTTTACGGTTTATTTTTTAAGTCTGTCTGTATTCTGGTCTTAGATATGAAGAAGGCCAAAGGCCACTTTTGGTTGCTTTAAGGCAGGGTTGTCAAACATAAGGCCTGGGGCCCAGAAATGCTTTGGCAAAGACTAATCTGGCCCATTCGATAGCTTTGGAATATGTGGACGGGATAGATTTGGGATTTTTAACTATGTTTTAATAAGTTTTACAGCTTTTTCTCCTGATTAAGACTTTTTCTGCTGCCGTTCACAAAAGTAATTAAGTGACAGATAAATAATTAAATGACAGAAAAGTTCCTGTCTTGGGTCCAGATTGAAAAAGACAACAACTATTTCCTCTTTTTTATTTACTACAACATTTCTTCAACATGTAGAAAAACTGAAACTTCTTTTTCTTATATTAAGACATCTCATTAATTTTAAATGTGTAGTTTTACTTCTTTACAGTGACAGAAAGGAGCGTTTCACTAGTCTGGCCCATTCAAGATTAAATTGAGCTGCATGTGGCCCATGAAATAAAAAGAGTTTTACACCCCTGCTTTAGGGAATTATAAAATTTTCCATTTTTGGTGGGAAATTTTAAGTGACTCAGCTGGTCTAATAACATAATAGATGTATAAAATATGACAATAACAGTCATTATAACAGTCATTTCATTGTTCTGTTCATAATAATCAGTGAAATAGATTTTTTTAAAATCTAGAACGTTAATGCGATGAATAAAAACTCGAGTGTGGTCTCTACTGATACGGCTGCTTGGCGATCCACACATGAGATTATGTCTTTAAACATGCTGATTAGCCATAAGTATCAAACCACTCACAGGGCAGGTGAATAACATTGATTACCTGATTACAGTGTAATAGGAACCCAACCTGTCAGCCTCAGCTACCCCCTCTCATTTCTGCAGTGTATCATAGTTATTAGGAGTTCAATAAATCCCAGCTCTGTTTACATATTTCCAAACCTTTTTAGAAGCATAACTACAGCAAAGTGGTGCATTGCTGTGTAACTGTTTGGTCAAAACTGTATGTTAGTCAATTACAAACATGAAACTTTAATATTTATAAGCTTGTTTTTGTATTATTATCCCACTGGGCTCGAGTCTCTGTGTTGCAGACATGTCCTGATCTCTTTCAGAGCTTGTCATCGCACTAAGAACTTTATAAACCTGCATCTTAACAGGGGAACTGATTGATTATCCTTCATACAGCTCGTTTGCTGTTTAACCATCTGCAGGATCCTCTCACAGGTATGATTCAGACTGAACTCTGATACTAATGGTGTGTTTTTTTTCTGTATCTCTCCCTCTCTTCCTTCTATGTCACCCCAGGAGCTTGTATCTATGAAGGAGCGCTGCATGCGGTAGGTACACCAACTCCTTTTGTACTCTCCTACCTCTTGCCTAGCACCGCTTTAAATCTCCGTCCCTACTGTTCACAGAATCTGTTGTGTTTATATGGCTTAATGGGTCTTAGCTCGTGCATTATTCACTGGAGACTTGAGCAGGTTGGTGTGACTGACGTTTGAAGCTCTTACCTGTGTGTGTGTATTCGAGGATAGGCGGTACGAGGTATTATCGGTAGGAGTTGCTGCGCATCCTCTGTTGTTTGAGAAGTAGCTAAGAAGATGTGTCTCATCAATAATGCATAGAAGATCCTGGCTTTGTGTTTGATAATGGCGATGAAAGAGCGCGATGCAGGGTCACTAGCAAAGATGAGCTGCTGTCTCCTGCTGTGCTGCCAATTGAAGGTTAGGCTGTTCTAAAAAAAAAGTTTAAAAGAAGTTTATGATGAGCTTTGCTCTTGTGGTTCTGCTGGGTATTGGCTAACATCCAGCGCTTCGCTCTGAGGTGTGCTTCTGCTTTATATTCTTTAAACCCGGCTGCTGGTTACTCATATCTTTGCTTGAGAGTTATTTTAATGTTTAAAGTTGTCGTGTTTGGCTAGAGGCATCGGCAGATGAGGAGTGGTTTTGTTCCTCTGTGCAGGCAGCCGGGGGTTGCCCACAGATGTAATTTATATGATTATAAACTCAGACCAGCCTATTAACTTTTCCCCTTACACCACACGGGTGCACTCTTCTGATTTCAGTCTGTCTGCTTTATTCTGGGACCAGGTATTGATGAGTTCTTCACACTGAGACGCAGTGGGAAAAGTGGGTGATGTTGGGTGATGACTTTTGCAAGAGAGAACCATGGCGGTAAATCTAATAGACTCCAAAGAGCCAATCAACAGCTAAATTCTGAAACATATGGGCCAATCATGTTGCTTTACTAGCATTTACTAGCTTATAGTTTGTTTTTTTTAAACGCAGAAACTAGTCAACGTGGACCCAGGGCAGAGAAAGTCCGAACTCAGGATTACTACAGACTTCTGAATAGGAGGAGCCAGTGTTGTGCAAGCTGACCCTTTTCAAAAAGCTCAAAAATCTGCTTGTGTAGATTAAAAAGAACAATGTGGTGCCTGCAGTTTCTGATTATTGCCGGGGTCTTAAAAGCTTTCCCGTTTATGAAAGAACTTCAGAAACATAAGTTTCTGTTCAAAGTATCCAACTGTTGAAATTAGGTAAATTTATTCGTGTATAAAGTTTTGGGCTACTTTTATCTTTGGTAACAAGATTGAACGTTTGACCTTCTCGTTGCTTTTCTCCTTCACCTTCCTCCTATTAGCCATTGTTTTTGTGTAGGTTTATTCTTTTACTCTAATTTATTGGACTCCGTGTGGGAGTTTTCCAATATTTTGCAATAAACAAGCTCCCTGCATACAAAACAGTTGGAGATGAGTTCAGGGTATTCGTGTTGTGCTAGGGGTGGAGATGACCGTCTCACATTGATTTTCTCTGAGTCTGGAGGAGAGTTTTTGTGGCCTCAGTTGTAGGCTGCAAAGACCAGCATCGCTCTGACTCTTCTAACTCTGCCTGCCAATTGTTTACATATTTGACATAACTTCTGCTGTTGTGCCTCCAGGCACCTGCTGCGCAGCTCAAAATGCCTCGCCAGGGGCAGCTTATCCAATAGCTGCTCTGTCAGTCTGCATCTGCTTGATAACACAAGAAATTACAGCTTTCTGTCCGTCTGCCTTCCTGAGTGAGATTTCTGTGCTTTGACAGGCAGTGGACAGACTGCAGAGCTGTTTACTGTGTTTTCATGGCAAAAGAAGCTTGTCTCACCTTGTCCTGAACATCATCTGAATGTGGAGCTGACTTTTACTATTTTGAAAAGGCCATGCATCGCTGAGATAGCATGCTTTTACCAAGTTAATGAATTTATATGTATTACACTATTAAAATGACCCAGTAAGCATGCAGAATATACTGTAGAGGATTTCGTTTCCATGTTAAATCCTACATACTAGAGAAAAATCTAGAAAATAAGGTTAAAAATAAATAAAACTACAGTACTATTCGTTTTGCCCCCCCTTAAAAACAATCCTTAAACTTGTGCTATTGTTGTCAACGCATTGATTATTTTAAGTTTGAGTCCAACATGTAGCTTTTCTTACCACTCCAAACATTGTCCTGTTTACTCAGTCCTCATGCTGAGTGTTTAGAGCCACATATTCGTGCTCCCAAGTAACATTCGGAGATAAAATATCAGAATTTCAGGAGCTGGGCCACGCCTCCAAACTTGACCCTTCCAGTTCTTATCTATGTATCACCCCCGATTTCTACAAGCTGTTCTCGTTCTCATGCCCCACCCTCCCTTACATACAACAATCTTGTTTGTAAGGCATCTTAAACTGCACTGAATGTCACATGGTTGCTGATACGTCTCCAGGCCTGTGTAAGTGGGACCTACTGTGGGGAATAGAGTCCACCTACTAACTGCCCCCAAAATGAGAAACTTCAGTTTACAAAACAGACAAAAAGACAAACCAATTTACTCCTTTTTGAATTTAGAAGTGCTCTCCACTTTCATTTCTAACTTTTTATATTCTTTAGAAAACCGAGATTTCTCTTTCTTAACAGCTTCCTCAAGTTCTCTGCGAGCCGCTTTCTCTTCATCGAGATCGTTTTGCATAAGCTCCCTCTCATTTTTGAGAAACTCAACTTCGTCTCGCAGGGTCTGGTTTTCAGAAGACAGGTCCTGATTTTCGGAGGTCAGTCGATTCAGTTTTTGTGTTTTAGCGTGCTCCTGGGAGACAATGGAGTCGTAGCTCCTCTGGAGTGCAGAGTTCTTCTCTTGTTCTTTCTGCACAGTATCTCTCTCAGACTGCCGTCCTTTGAGCTCATCTACCACCTGCAGGAGCTTGTCTCGGCGCTGCTCAGAGAGAGCTTCATGTTTAAACAAGTTTTATTTTAATGGAAGTTTACTTCAAGTCTTCAGATTTTTACTGTCTTTTATTTGATTACTTTAAAGTATATGATTACATTAGAGTAATTAAATAAAGACAGTTTTGATGGAGCTCCTGAGCCAGCCCAAGCTCTCTATGAAGACGAGGAAAAACTCCCCTGGGGGGGCCAGACTGACGGGAAGAAACCTCGGGAAAGCCCATTCAAAGAGAGATCCCCTTTCCTGGGATGGCTGGGGGGGGTTACAGGAATTCCAAAACACTGAAATTTAAAGTGGGCCAATTAAAAAAAATTATTTCCTGAAAAAAAGAAAGGTAATTCATACATCACACATAAATGATAACGTCTGAATTGTGTGTGTTTGTGTGTGTGTGTGATAGGCTTATCTCAGCCAAGTGTGATGCTGTAGCTCCTCCAGCGTCGGCCGCGTCTCCGGGACTTTGGTTAAACACGCGTCCAAGAAATCCCGGCAGTCTGGAAAGAAAGGAAAGAGAAAAAACATGAAGATGATAGTTCCAGTGGTCCAAGCCATCAGTCAGTCTTGAAGTGTGACGTTTTCTTACTTTTGGACAGATGTCTTTTGAATTTCAGGCGCTTTTTGAGGAAGCTCGTGGTGTTAAAGTCCCCGGCATGAAGCGCTTCGTACAGAACCACTCCCATTTGCCATACCGTGGTGGGTCCACACCTGTAGCAACTGCGCCCGTACCACTCGGGAGGGGAGTAAATTTCTGTACCTAATAAACAGACACAATTGCAATTTCTTCTAAAACAAAAGGCGAAAATTGTGACATCTGTGAAGAGCAAGAGCAGAATATGTTACCATAGAAGACGCGGTACTGCGACTGCTCCTTAACAAAGCAGCTCAGTCCAAAGTCGATGATACGAACACGCGGTACATCTGAGCCGGTCTCAATTAGAATGTTCTCACTCTTGATGTCCCGGTGAAAGATGTGTTTATCCTCCAGGTGCTTCGCAGCATCAACCAGCTGCTTCAGAATGACCTGGAAATAGAGCAGGGCGATATGACCAAAAATATTTATCACGATATACATTTGAAAAGTTGTGATAACGATATAACTGACGATATAACTGACACTAGACAAAATACTTTACAACGCCACAACTTTATTAGTGCAAAAAACCCCATAAATGTATTTTCACTTAAACAAGCAGCTGTTTTTTTATGTGCATTAAAGTTATATAAAAATGTAACAGTGCAAATGCAAATTCCTCGCTGACAGTTTAACCAAAAGGCATTTCCAGTGGAAATTGGCCGACATATCCTCAGCATAACCATGTAAAATATCCACAAAGCTTAAAAAGAGGTTATACACACACAATACGGTAATATCACGTTGAGGTGCAGTACGTATCACTCCGCGAGGCGCCTGCCTACGATAGCCGTAATGCTCCGACAATCCATCGAGCGGTGCGGCTTTGTAGCTTAGCAAAGTCGCCGTGTACATAAAATCGTTTTGAGGTCAGTAAACACAACCAGAATTCATACATAAGGCACACGGGATTATAAGGGGCACTGTCGAGTTTCAGAAAAATCAAAGGATTGATTTTAAGTGTGCCGTATTTTCCAAACAACACGGTAATAACGGCGGCCCGCTAGCATGCGCTACCAAAAATCGTGCTTTGTTGTGTATCTGACGGACGAAAGCTAAACCAGTTCCACACCACTAAAGTTGCAGCATTTTTACAAACCAGTTCTGGTTCATCCGTTTCATTCAACGATCCACTTTTGCTCTTCTCTTTCTGCGTCACCGCCATCTGCGTATGTAAACATAGGCACTGCGCATGCGCGTTTTACCTATTCTAGCGCGATATTTCATTTTCCTATCGTTGCCCAAAATTACACCGGTATTACCGTGAATGGTATGATATAGCCCAGCCCTACCTGGAAACGATGAAAAAGACAATAATCAATCAATGGGTTAATGTTTCTCTAATACTCTGTGCTTTGATTGAATGATGTACAGTCTAAGACTCTTCTAAGGCAAGTCAACTTGCCTTGGCCTTGTCCTCTGGCAAAAATCCTCCATTTTCTTCTATGTATTTATCCAGGTCCACAGCGGGGACAGGTCTCTCCATCACCAGGATCAGCTCTCTGCCAAAGTCAAACCACTCCAACAGAGACACTGGGGCTGATGTTTCCACTGATCCATCTGCTTCAGCTGCAAGCTTCAGCATGATGGCAACTTCCACTGACACATTCTTCCCGTTATCATCCTGAAATATTTCAACAAAGTGGATGATGAGGCACAGACGTTCCACAGGTGAACGCTGCATGCAATCCACTAATGTAAAAACAATTCAAGTCTTGCACATTTACCTTCACTTTGCAGTACACTTTCCCCTTTGGGATGTGTTTGATGGCCACCTAAAAGACACAGGGCATTGATGAGCATTTCCTCAGTATGACATCATTAAAGGTGTAAAACAGCATACATCTCAGCTTACGATATTATCCCTTATCTGCATTACTGCCTGTCTTACTACCACCATCTGAACACTTACTGGTAAATGATCCTTTATGCGGTAGCCAGCAAACACTGCTCCACAGCCTCCTTCTCCAAGCCGGTGCTCCTCCACGTATCTTGCTTGGAAGTCACCTAAACAGACAAACACAAATTGGGTTTTACTACAGCTGTCACACAAATTACTCTCTGCTGTACCCTAAATGTTCATTTTGCTCTTCACCTGAATATAAAAGCTAAGCTGCTTGCTACTTACGTTTCTGTTCAGCCACTGACTTTTTGGCAACGGTTTTGGTTTTGTCCTGGTCCACGTTCTTTTTCTTAGGTGGGTCCCTGGTGTCTCCCGCAGCTTTCCTTTTGCCAGCCTTTTTGTTTTTACTGCAGCTCTCTGAAATCTCTATGCTGCAGTCTGCAGATGTGGAAAACACCAAAAGCACGTCAGCTTATTAGATAATAGACACAAATATCTCCCAAACACTAATATCTTCAAACTAGCAACCAGATGTACACTTAATCTACCCCTCACTCAACTAATTAGCCTACCTTTACCAGTGTCCAACCAGGAAGATGCCTGCCCCTTGTCACCGCTCACATGCTCAAGAAGTTTACGCTTTTTTGCTGTATTGGTTGTCCCCGCTTCATCTTGTTGGACCTTTCGCTTGACTCCCCCGACCACATGAGCATCTGAGCTGGTGGAAGGACCAGCCTGCTCAGTGACCCTCCTTCTTTTTATGGGGGTCGTTTTTTCAGGACTGGCCTTTCTTTTAGCCATCCTGCTCTTACAATCTATAAACAACAACAACACATTAGTGAAAAAGAGCGCTCGACATCAGGACTAGAAGGATTTTGATGTCATTGAATTTTAAATTAGTATTGCTTACAATATAATAACAAGTTTATCCTTTTGATAAAAAACACACCGAGTCCATATTAGGTCTACTAAGTCTAGATACTGATGACACTTGTTGCTCTGTTTTCACTGCTCAGTCCAAGAATAAACTTGTCACATTATTTTACCAAAAGACAAAGTGCCCCAGTAACCTTTCTTTGATTAGACATGTTGCACTCAGGTTAGTTTCAATCAAAACCAGGATTTAAATCCTCTAAAAATGAATCATTTTATACACAGAGCCTCAACATTGTTAGAAATGTACATTCTGTTATTTAGGGGATTTTATTTTTTACTTACTTTGATCTCCTGGATCTTTCTTATCTGCCTCAGTCGTAACTTTTCTTGTTTCCTTTTTCATCTTAATTTTTAAAATAGAAAATGTCACCTTAATGAGTGAATAGTCCTTCAAATGTCTGGATGCTTGACTTTTCTAACTAAGCTGTATAAGTCAGTTCTGTAAGTGAGCTTTAAAAGTAAACTCCGGAGTCTATGGCAACACAACATTAGAACCTTGCCTTTTAGTGACATCACTAAAAGGCAGTGTCCCAAGTAGTTTAAAGAAAAACACTCTGGCATTTCATATAATTCAGTAATTTCACATTAAACTTTCTTTCATTATCCTTTCATTATTTGTTTAAAGACTTGATGTGTGGATGCTACTATGAAGACTTCTAGTTGAGCAAACACTAATAAACACTGACTAGTTTATCTGAGATAAAATATAACACTTTTTTATTAAGTCAGTGTTAACTCTGTTTTTTTCTGTTAGGATCATTCAATAGTATCAGAAGAGAAAAGAAAAGTATGTTTTGTTTTGTTTTTTTTCTTCAAGATCTGTTCACATGTACTTTAGCAAGAGTGAGTACACAGCGTTAAAAAATGGTACTTAGTGTAGTGAGGAAGGCGAAAAGCAAAGAGAGCATATGAAGGTAATATTGAAGAAGGCGCAGTTTTGAAGTGGTGAAAGGCAAAGGCATGAGTGCAAGCGTAATAAAAGGTAATAGGAGAGATGTCGAGCAGGCGGAGGACTTGGCTGGAGCAGGAAAAGGCAAAAGGGGAAACGCGAGTGCACGTCTGAAACTTCTTCACTGTCAGTGAATCCTAATTCTTAAGACTAACTAAGAAGAATAAATCTATGTATGAATGTCGTTTTGAGCACATCTCCTCTTTCTACTGATCAATTCTTCCACCTAGTGGATAGATGATAGTATTGCAGCTTGTCTCGTCACCTGTTGTGTGTTTTGTGTGCTCCAGAACCTGCGTCCTGTTGGAGTACTGTACGTAAAACACACAAACACTGGAGTGAACACAGCTGCTGAACATCTCTATATTCATAACTTCTTCCTGTTATCTCATATCTGTCTCCCTTCATCTGTGTAGGAACGGTGTACAGATGTATGAGTATGTCACTCCTGCTCCTCCACCTAACACCTCCACTCCAAACTAAGTTTGCTCGGCTGCTTTGGTTCACTGATCTGCAAGTATCTGTCATTTGTTTGCAGATGTCTGCAGGAATTATTGTAATGATCCATTAATGGTGCCTGATTTCATTCAGTTTTACAGCTTGTCTCGTGTTTTTGAACTGCTTCCCTCACAGTTGTACACAGTGCTAACATGTGCTCTTACTCTGTGTTTTATTCCTGAAGAAAAAGAAAGTGCCCAGCCCAGCAGGATGAAGATGGGCCATACGTCAAGAAGCCGCCAAATGCCTTCATGCTCTATCTCAAAGAGCAGAGGCCAAAGGTCATTGCTGAACTCAACATCCCTGGAAATGCAGCCGTAAATGCAGTGGTGGGACAGAGAGTAAGTGTGTAACTCTACGTCTATTGCAGCATAACTAAGGGAGGATTCAGGGTCACCTGGTCCAGCCCTAACTATATGCTTTAGCAAAAAGGAAAGTTTTAAGCCTAATCTTAAAAGTAGAGATAGTGTCTGTCTCCTGAATCCAAACTGGAAGCTGGTTCCACAGAAGAGGGGCCTGAAAACTGAAGGCTCTCCCTCCCATTCTACTTTTAAATACTCTAGGAACAACAAGTAGGCCTGCAGAGCGAGAGCGAAGTGCTCTAATAGGGTGATATGGTACTACAAGGTCATTAAGATAAGATGGGGCCTGATTATTTAAGACCTTGTATGTGAGGAGCAGGATTTTGAATTCAATTCTGGATTTAACAGGAGAAATCTGCTCTCTCTTTCTAGTCCCTGTCAGGACTCTTGCTGCAGCATTTTGGATCAGCTGAAGGCTTTTCAGTGAGTTTTTTGGACATCCTGATAATAATGAATTACAGTCGTCCAGCCTGGAAGTAATAAATGGTAAATGCCCTGTATTTATATAGCGCTTTACTAGTCCCTAAGGACCCCAAAGCGCTTTACATATCCAGTCATCCACCCATTCACACACACATTCACACAATAAATGCATGAACTAGTTTTTCAGCGTCACTCTGAGACAGGATATTTCTAATTTTAGAGATGTTGCGCAAATGGAAGAACGCAGTCTTACATATTTGTTTAATATGTGCGTTGAAGGACATGTCCTGGTCAAAAATGACTCCAAGGTTCCTCACAGCGTTACTGGAGGCCAAGGTAATGCCATCCAGAGTAAGAATCTGGTTAGATACCATATTTCTAAACTTTTCAGGGACGAGTACAATAACCTCAGTTTGATCTGAATTAAGAAGCAGAAAGTTAGCGGCCATCCAGGTCTTTAAGTCTTTAAGACATTCCTGCAGTGTAACTCATTGGTGTGTGTTATCTGGCTTCATGGACAGATAGAGCTGGGTGTCATCTGCATAGCAGTGAAAATTTATGCTATGTCTTCTAATGATGCTGCCTAGGGGAAACATGTATAATGTAAACAGAATTGGTCCTAGCACTGAACCCTGTGGAACTCCATAATTAACCTCAGTGTGTGAAGAGGACTCTCCATTTACATGCACAAATTGGAGTCTATTAGATAGATATGTCACAAACCAAACTGTACACTGGTAAACTGTTACAATAAAAAAGACCGTAATTTTCTTTACTCTTCTTTATTTATGTAACTTTTGTTTTCACTGGCAATTTAGTATTAGGTTAGGACAAAAAACAAATTAGGAAGGTTAAAGACAGAACATTACTAGATTGTGGTTTTAATTAAAATGTAGCCTTTGACAATGCTGAACACATGAGAAGCTACTTTAAGGCATATCACCCAATTTGTAATATTGCTAAACATTTCTTAAGGCAGACGAGTCATGCTGGCTGGGTCAGTGTCATTTTTGTTGTAATTGATGTCTGGTTTGTTCTGTTCCCTAGTGATGGGTAGGGATGGGTACCAGTATCCGGTGTTCTGACATAATCCTTGAAATAGTAATAACACAGTATCCTCAGCAAAGATGAATTAAACAAGTTTTATTTTAATGGAAGTTTACTTCAAGTCTTCAGATTTTTACTGTCTTTTATTTGATTACTTTAAAGTATATGATTACATTAGAGTAATTAAATAAAGACAGTTTTGATGGAGCTCCTGAGCCAGCCCAAGCTCTCTATGAAGACGAGGAAAAACTCCCCTGGGGGGGCCAGACTGACGGGAAGAAACCTCGGGAAAGCCCATTCAAAGAGAGATCCCCTTTCCTGGGATGGCTGGGGGGGGTTACAGGAATTCCAAAACACTGAAATTTAAAGTGGGCCAATTAAAAAAAATTATTTCCTGAAAAAAAGAAAGGTAATTCATACATCACACATAAATGATAACGTCTGAATTGTGTGTGTTTGTGTGTGTGTGTGATAGGCTTATCTCAGCCAAGTGTGATGCTGTAGCTCCTCCAGCGTCGGCCGCGTCTCCGGGACTTTGGTTAAACACGCGTCCAAGAAATCCCGGCAGTCTGGAAAGAAAGGAAAGAGAAAAAACATGAAGATGATAGTTCCAGTGGTCCAAGCCATCAGTCAGTCTTGAAGTGTGACGTTTTCTTACTTTTGGACATATGTCTTTTGAATTTCAGGCGCTTTTTGAGGAAGCTCGTGGTGTTAAAGTCCCCGGCATGAAGCGCTTCGTACAGAACCACTCCCATTTGCCATACCGTGGTGGGTCCACACCTGTAGCAACTGCGCCCGTACCACTCGGGAGGGGAGTAAATTTCTGTACCTAATAAACAGACACAATTGCAATTTCTTCTAAAACAAAAGGCGAAAATTGTGACATCTGTGAAGAGCAAGAGCAGAATATGTTACCATAGAAGACGCGGTACTGCGACTGCTCCTTAACAAAGCAGCTCAGTCCAAAGTCGATGATACGAACACGCGGTACATCTGAGCCGGTCTCAATTAGAATGTTCTCACTCTTGATGTCCCGGTGAAAGATGTGTTTATCCTCCAGGTGCTTCGCAGCATCAACCAGCTGCTTCAGAATGACCTGGAAATAGAGCAGGGCGATATGACCAAAAATATTTATCACGATATACATTTGAAAAGTTGTGATAACGATATAACTGACGATATAACTGACACTAGACAAAATACTTTACAACGCCACAACTTTATTAGTGCAAAAAACCCCATAAATGTATTTTCACTTAAACAAGCAGCTGTTTTTTTATGTGCATTAAAGTTATATAAAAATGTAACAGTGCAAATGCAAATTCCTCGCTGACAGTTTAACCAAAAGGCATTTCCAGTGGAAATTGGCCGACATATCCTCAGCATAACCATGTAAAATATCCACAAAGCTTAAAAAGAGGTTATACACACACAATACGGTAATATCACGTTGAGGTGCAGTACGTATCACTCCGCGAGGCGCCTGCCTACGATAGCCGTAATGCTCCGACAATCCATCGAGCGGTGCGGCTTTGTAGCTTAGCAAAGTCGCCGTGTACATAAAATCGTTTTGAGGTCAGTAAACACAACCAGAATTCATACATAAGGCACACGGGATTATAAGGGGCACTGTCGAGTTTCAGAAAAATCAAAGGATTGATTTTAAGTGTGCCGTATTTTCCAAACAACACGGTAATAACGGCGGCCCGCTAGCATGCGCTACCAAAAATCGTGCTTTGTTGTGTATCTGACGGACGAAAGCTAAACCAGTTCCACACCACTAAAGTTGCAGCATTTTTACAAACCAGTTCTGGTTCATCCGTTTCATTCAACGATCCACTTTTGCTCTTCTCTTTCTGCGTCACCGCCATCTGCGTATGTAAACATAGGCACTGCGCATGCGCGTTTTACCTATTCTAGCGCGATATTTCATTTTCCTATCGTTGCCCAAAATTACACCGGTATTACCGTGAATGGTATGATATAGCCCAGCCCTACCTGGAAACGATGAAAAAGACAATAATCAATCAATGGGTTAATGTTTCTCTAATACTCTGTGCTTTGATTGAATGATGTACAGTCTAAGACTCTTCTAAGGCAAGTCAACTTGCCTTGGCCTTGTCCTCTGGCAAAAATCCTCCATTTTCTTCTATGTATTTATCCAGGTCCACAGCGGGGACAGGTCTCTCCATCACCAGGATCAGCTCTCTGCCAAAGTCAAACCACTCCAACAGAGACACTGGGGCTGATGTTTCCACTGATCCATCTGCTTCAGCTGCAAGCTTCAGCATGATGGCAACTTCCACTGACACATTCTTCCCGTTATCATCCTGAAATATTTCAACAAAGTGGATGATGAGGCACAGACGTTCCACAGGTGAACGCTGCATGCAATCCACTAATGTAAAAACAATTCAAGTCTTGCACATTTACCTTCACTTTGCAGTACACTTTCCCCTTTGGGATGTGTTTGATGGCCACCTAAAAGACACAGGGCATTGATGAGCATTTCCTCAGTATGACATCATTAAAGGTGTAAAACAGCATACATCTCAGCTTACGATATTATCCCTTATCTGCATTACTGCCTGTCTTACTACCACCATCTGAACACTTACTGGTAAATGATCCTTTATGCGGTAGCCAGCAAACACTGCTCCACAGCCTCCTTCTCCAAGCCGGTGCTCCTCCACGTATCTTGCTTGGAAGTCACCTAAACAGACAAACACAAATTGGGTTTTACTACAGCTGTCACACAAATTACTCTCTGCTGTACCCTAAATGTTCATTTTGCTCTTCACCTGAATATAAAAGCTAAGCTGCTTGCTACTTACGTTTCTGTTCAGCCACTGACTTTTTGGCAACGGTTTTGGTTTTGTCCTGGTCCACGTTCTTTTTCTTAGGTGGGTCCCTGGTGTCTCCCGCAGCTTTCCTTTTGCCAGCCTTTTTGTTTTTACTGCAGCTCTCTGAAATCTCTATGCTGCAGTCTGCAGATGTGGAAAACACCAAAAGCACATCAGCTTATTAGATAATAGACACAAATATCTCCCAAACACTAATATCTTCAAACTAGCAACCAGATGTACACTTAATCTACCCCTCACTCAACTAATTAGCCTACCTTTACCAGTGTCCAACCAGGAAGATGCCTGCCCCTTGTCACCGCTCACATGCTCAAGAAGTTTACGCTTTTTTGCTGTATTGGTTGTCCCCGCTTCATCTTGTTGGACCTTTCGCTTGACTCCCCCGACCACATGAGCATCTGAGCTGGTGGAAGGACCAGCCTGCTCAGTGACCCTCCTTCTTTTTATGGGGGTCGTTTTTTCAGGACTGGCCTTTCTTTTAGCCATCCTGCTCTTACAATCTATAAACAACAACAACACATTAGTGAAAAAGAGCGCTCGACATCAGGACTAGAAGGATTTTGATGTCATTGAATTTTAAATTAGTATTGCTTACAATATAATAACAAGTTTATCCTTTTGATAAAAAACACCAACACGAGTCCATACCAGGTCTACTAAGTCTAGATACTGATGACACTTGTTGCTCTGTTTTCACTGCTCAGTCCAAGAATAAACTTGTCACATTATTTTACCAAAAGACAAAGTGCCCCAGTAACCTTTCTTTGATTAGACATGTTGCACTCAGGTTAGTTTCAATCAAAACCAGGATTTAAATCCTCTAAAAATGAATCATTTTATACACAGAGCCTCAACATTGTTAGAAATGTACATTCTGTTATTTAGGGGATTTTATTTTTTACTTACTTTGATCTCCTGGATCTTTCTTATCTGCCTCAGTCGTAACTTTTCTTGTTTCCTTTTTCATCTTAATTTTTAAAATAGAAAATGTCACCTTAATGAGTGAATAGTCCTTCAAATGTCTGGATGCTTGACTTTTCTAACTAAGCTGTATAAGTCAGTTCTGTAAGTGAGCTTTAAAAGTAAACTCCGGAGTCTATGGCAACACAACATTAGAACCTTGCCTTTTAGTGACATCACTAAAAGGCAAGTAGTTTAAAGAAAAACACTCTGGCATTTCATATAATTCAGTAATTTCACATTAAACTTTCTTTCATTATCCTTTCATTATTTGTTTAAAGACTTGATGTGTGGATGCTACTATGAAGACTTCTAGTTGAGCAAACACTAATAAACACTGACTAGTTTATCTGAGATAAAATATAACACTTTTTTATTAAGTCAGTGTTAACTCTGTTTTTTTCTGTTAGGATCATTCAATAGTATCAGAAGAGAAAAGAAAAGTATGTTTTGTTTTGTTTTTTTTCTTCAAGATCTGTTCACATGTACTCAGCAAGAGTGAGTACACAGCGTTAAAAAATGGTACTTAGTGTAGTGAGGAAGGCGAAAAGCAAAGCGAGCATATGAAGGTAATATTGAAGAAGGCGCAGTTTTGAAGTGGTGAAAGGCAAAGGCATGAGTGCAAGCGTAATAAAAGGTAATAGGAGAGATGTCGAGCAGGCGGAGGACTTGGCTGGAGCAGGAAAAGGCAAAAGGGGAAACGCGAGTGCACGTCTGAAACTTCTTCACTGTCAGTGAATCCTAATTCTTAAGACTAACTAAGAAGAATAAATCTATGTATGAATGTCGTTTTGAGCACATCTCCTCTTTCTACTGATCAATTCTTCCACCTAGTGGATAGATGATAGTATTGCAGCTTGTCTCGTCACCTGTTGTGTGTTTTGTGTGCTCCAGAACCTGCGTCCTGTTGGAGTACTGTACGTAAAACACACAAACACTGGAGTGAACACAGCTGCTGAACATCTCTATATTCATAACTTCTTCCTGTTATCTCATATGTCTCCCTTCATCTGTGTAGGAACGGTGTACAGATGTATGAGTATGTCACTCCTGCTCCTCCACCTAACACCTCCACTCCAAACTAAGTTTGCTCGGCTGCTTTGGTTCACTGATCTGCAAGTATCTGTCATTTGTTTGCAGATGTCTGCAGGAATTATTGTAATGATCCATTAATGGTGCCTGATTTCATTCAGTTTTACAGCTTGTCTCGTGTTTTTGAACTGCTTCCCTCACAGTTGTACACAGTGCTAACATGTGCTCTTACTCTGTGTTTTATTCCTGAAGAAAAAGAAAGTGCCCAGCCCAGCAGGATGAAGATGGGCCATACGTCAAGAAGCCGCCAAATGCCTTCATGCTCTATCTCAAAGAGCAGAGGCCAAAGGTCATTGCTGAACTCAACATCCCTGGAAATGCAGCCGTAAATGCAGTGGTGGGACAGAGAGTAAGTGTGTAACTCTACGTCTATTGCAGCATAACTAAGGGAGGATTCAGGGTCACCTGGTCCAGCCCTAACTATATGCTTTAGCAAAAAGGAAAGTTTTAAGCCTAATCTTAAAAGTAGAGATAGTGTCTGTCTCCTGAATCCAAACTGGAAGCTGGTTCCACAGAAGAGGGGCCTGAAAACTGAAGGCTCTCCCTCCCATTCTACTTTTAAATACTCTAGGAACAACAAGTAGGCCTGCAGAGCGAGAGCGAAGTGCTCTAATAGGGTGATATGGTACTACAAGGTCATTAAGATAAGATGGGGCCTGATTATTTAAGACCTTGTATGTGAGGAGCAGGATTTTGAATTCAATTCTGGATTTAACAGGAGAAATCTGCTCTCTCTTTCTAGTCCCTGTCAGGACTCTTGCTGCAGCATTTTGGATTAGCTGAAGGCTTTTCAGTGAGTTTTTTGGACATCCTGATAATAATGAATTACAGTCGTCCAGCCTGGAAGTAATAAATGGTAAATGCCCTGTATTTATATAGCGCTTTACTAGTCCCTAAGGACCCCAAAGCGCTTTACATATCCAGTCATCCACCCATTCACACACACATTCACACAATAAATGCATGAACTAGTTTTTCAGCGTCACTCTGAGACAGGATATTTCTAATTTTAGAGATGTTGCGCAAATGGAAGAACGCAGTCTTACATATTTGTTTAATATGTGCGTTGAAGGACATGTCCTGGTCAAAAATGACTCCAAGGTTCCTCACAGCGTTACTGGAGGCCAAGGTAATGCCATCCAGAGTAAGAATCTGGTTAGATACCATATTTCTAAACTTTTCAGGGACGAGTACAATAACCTCAGTTTGATCTGAATTAAGAAGCAGAAAGTTAGCGGCCATCCAGGTCTTTAAGTCTTTAAGACATTCCTGCAGTGTAACTCATTGGTGTGTGTTATCTGGCTTCATGGACAGATAGAGCTGGGTGTCATCTGCATAGCAGTGAAAATTTATGCTATGTCTTCTAATGATGCTGCCTAGGGGAAACATGTATAATGTAAACAGAATTGGTCCTAGCACTGAACCCTGTGGAACTCCATAATTAACCTCAGTGTGTGAAGAGGACTCTCCATTTACATGCACAAATTGGAGTCTATTAGATAGATATGTCACAAACCAAACTGTACACTGGTAAACTGTTACAATAAAAAAGACCGTAATTTTCTTTACTCTTCTTTATTTATGTAACTTTTGTTTTCACTGGCAATTTAGTATTAGGTTAGGACAAAAAACAAATTAGGAAGGTTAAAGACAGAACATTACTAGATTGTGGTTTTAATTAAAATGTAGCCTTTGACAATGCTGAACACATGAGAAGCTACTTTAAGGCATATCACCCAATTTGTAATATTGCTAAACATTTCTTAAGGCAGACGAGTCATGCTGGCTGGGTCAGTGTCATTTTTGTTGTAATTGATGTCTGGTTTGTTCTGTTCCCTAGTGATGGGTAGGGATGGGTACCAGTATCCGGTGTTCTGACATAATCCTTGAAATAGTAATAACACAGTATCCTCAGCAAAGATGAATTAAACAAGTTTTATTTTAATGGAAGTTTACTTCAAGTCTTCAGATTTTTACTGTCTTTTATTTGATTACTTTAAAGTATATGATTACATTAGAGTAATTAAATAAAGACAGTTTTGATGGAGCTCCTGAGCCAGCCCAAGCTCTCTATGAAGACGAGGAAAAACTCCCCTGGGGGGGCCAGACTGACGGGAAGAAACCTCGGGAAAGCCCATTCAAAGAGAGATCCCCTTTCCTGGGATGGCTGGGGGGGGTTACAGGAATTCCAAAACACTGAAATTTAAAGTGGGCCAATTAAAAAAAATTATTTCCTGAAAAAAAGAAAGGTAATTCATACATCACACATAAATGATAACGTCTGAATTGTGTGTGTTTGTGTGTGTGTGTGATAGGCTTATCTCAGCCAAGTGTGATGCTGTAGCTCCTCCAGCGTCGGCCGCGTCTCCGGGACTTTGGTTAAACACGCGTCCAAGAAATCCCGGCAGTCTGGAAAGAAAGGAAAGAGAAAAAACATGAAGATGATAGTTCCAGTGGTCCAAGCCATCAGTCAGTCTTGAAGTGTGACGTTTTCTTACTTTTGGACATATGTCTTTTGAATTTCAGGCGCTTTTTGAGGAAGCTCGTGGTGTTAAAGTCCCCGGCATGAAGCGCTTCGTACAGAACCACTCCCATTTGCCATACCGTGGTGGGTCCACACCTGTAGCAACTGCGCCCGTACCACTCGGGAGGGGAGTAAATTTCTGTACCTAATAAACAGACACAATTGCAATTTCTTCTAAAACAAAAGGCGAAAATTGTGACATCTGTGAAGAGCAAGAGCAGAATATGTTACCATAGAAGACGCGGTACTGCGACTGCTCCTTAACAAAGCAGCTCAGTCCAAAGTCGATGATACGAACACGCGGTACATCTGAGCCGGTCTCAATTAGAATGTTCTCACTCTTGATGTCCCGGTGAAAGATGTGTTTATCCTCCAGGTGCTTCGCAGCATCAACCAGCTGCTTCAGAATGACCTGGAAATAGAGCAGGGCGATATGACCAAAAATATTTATCACGATATACATTTGAAAAGTTGTGATAACGATATAACTGACGATATAACTGACACTAGACAAAATACTTTACAACGCCACAACTTTATTAGTGCAAAAAACCCCATAAATGTATTTTCACTTAAACAAGCAGCTGTTTTTTTATGTGCATTAAAGTTATATAAAAATGTAACAGTGCAAATGCAAATTCCTCGCTGACAGTTTAACCAAAAGGCATTTCCAGTGGAAATTGGCCGACATATCCTCAGCATAACCATGTAAAATATCCACAAAGCTTAAAAAGAGGTTATACACACACAATACGGTAATATCACGTTGAGGTGCAGTACGTATCACTCCGCGAGGCGCCTGCCTACGATAGCCGTAATGCTCCGACAATCCATCGAGCGGTGCGGCTTTGTAGCTTAGCAAAGTCGCCGTGTACATAAAATCGTTTTGAGGTCAGTAAACACAACCAGAATTCATACATAAGGCACACGGGATTATAAGGGGCACTGTCGAGTTTCAGAAAAATCAAAGGATTGATTTTAAGTGTGCCGTATTTTCCAAACAACACGGTAATAACGGCGGCCCGCTAGCATGCGCTACCAAAAATCGTGCTTTGTTGTGTATCTGACGGACGAAAGCTAAACCAGTTCCACACCACTAAAGTTGCAGCATTTTTACAAACCAGTTCTGGTTCATCCGTTTCATTCAACGATCCACTTTTGCTCTTCTCTTTCTGCGTCACCGCCATCTGCGTATGTAAACATAGGCACTGCGCATGCGCGTTTTACCTATTCTAGCGCGATATTTCATTTTCCTATCGTTGCCCAAAATTACACCGGTATTACCGTGAATGGTATGATATAGCCCAGCCCTACCTGGAAACGATGAAAAAGACAATAATCAATCAATGGGTTAATGTTTCTCTAATACTCTGTGCTTTGATTGAATGATGTACAGTCTAAGACTCTTCTAAGGCAAGTCAACTTGCCTTGGCCTTGTCCTCTGGCAAAAATCCTCCATTTTCTTCTATGTATTTATCCAGGTCCACAGCGGGGACAGGTCTCTCCATCACCAGGATCAGCTCTCTGCCAAAGTCAAACCACTCCAACAGAGACACTGGGGCTGATGTTTCCACTGATCCATCTGCTTCAGCTGCAAGCTTCAGCATGATGGCAACTTCCACTGACACATTCTTCCCGTTATCATCCTGAAATATTTCAACAAAGTGGATGATGAGGCACAGACGTTCCACAGGTGAACGCTGCATGCAATCCACTAATGTAAAAACAATTCAAGTCTTGCACATTTACCTTCACTTTGCAGTACACTTTCCCCTTTGGGATGTGTTTGATGGCCACCTAAAAGACACAGGGCATTGATGAGCATTTCCTCAGTATGACATCATTAAAGGTGTAAAACAGCATACATCTCAGCTTACGATATTATCCCTTATCTGCATTACTGCCTGTCTTACTACCACCATCTGAACACTTACTGGTAAATGATCCTTTATGCGGTAGCCAGCAAACACTGCTCCACAGCCTCCTTCTCCAAGCCGGTGCTCCTCCACGTATCTTGCTTGGAAGTCACCTAAACAGACAAACACAAATTGGGTTTTACTACAGCTGTCACACAAATTACTCTCTGCTGTACCCTAAATGTTCATTTTGCTCTTCACCTGAATATAAAAGCTAAGCTGCTTGCTACTTACGTTTCTGTTCAGCCACTGACTTTTTGGCAACGGTTTTGGTTTTGTCCTGGTCCACGTTCTTTTTCTTAGGTGGGTCCCTGGTGTCTCCCGCAGCTTTCCTTTTGCCAGCCTTTTTGTTTTTACTGCAGCTCTCTGAAATCTCTATGCTGCAGTCTGCAGATGTGGAAAACACCAAAAGCACATCAGCTTATTAGATAATAGACACAAATATCTCCCAAACACTAATATCTTCAAACTAGCAACCAGATGTACACTTAATCTACCCCTCACTCAACTAATTAGCCTACCTTTACCAGTGTCCAACCAGGAAGATGCCTGCCCCTTGTCACCGCTCACATGCTCAAGAAGTTTACGCTTTTTTGCTGTATTGGTTGTCCCCGCTTCATCTTGTTGGACCTTTCGCTTGACTCCCCCGACCACATGAGCATCTGAGCTGGTGGAAGGACCAGCCTGCTCAGTGACCCTCCTTCTTTTTATGGGGGTCGTTTTTTCAGGACTGGCCTTTCTTTTAGCCATCCTGCTCTTACAATCTATAAACAACAACAACACATTAGTGAAAAAGAGCGCTCGACATCAGGACTAGAAGGATTTTGATGTCATTGAATTTTAAATTAGTATTGCTTACAATATAATAACAAGTTTATCCTTTTGATAAAAAACACACCAACACCATACTAGGTCTACTAAGTCTAGATACTGATGACACTTGTTGCTCTGTTTTCACTGCTCAGTCCAAGAATAAACTTGTCACATTATTTTACCAAAAGACAAAGTGCCCCAGTAACCTTTCTTTGATTAGACATGTTGCACTCAGGTTAGTTTCAATCAAAACCAGGATTTAAATCCTCTAAAAATGAATCATTTTATACACAGAGCCTCAACATTGTTAGAAATGTACATTCTGTTATTTAGGGGATTTTATTTTTTACTTACTTTGATCTCCTGGATCTTTCTTATCTGCCTCAGTCGTAACTTTTCTTGTTTCCTTTTTCATCTTAATTTTTAAAATAGAAAATGTCACCTTAATGAGTGAATAGTCCTTCAAATGTCTGGATGCTTGACTTTTCTAACTAAGCTGTATAAGTCAGTTCTGTAAGTGAGCTTTAAAAGTAAACTCCGGAGTCTATGGCAACACAACATTAGAACCTTGCCTTTTAGTGACATCACTAAAAGGCAAGTAGTTTAAAGAAAAACACTCTGGCATTTCATATAATTCAGTAATTTCACATTAAACTTTCTTTCATTATCCTTTCATTATTTGTTTAAAGACTTGATGTGTGGATGCTACTATGAAGACTTCTAGTTGAGCAAACACTAATAAACACTGACTAGTTTATCTGAGATAAAATATAACACTTTTTTATTAAGTCAGTGTTAACTCTGTTTTTTTCTGTTAGGATCATTCAATAGTATCAGAAGAGAAAAGAAAAGTATGTTTTGTTTTGTTTTTTTTCTTCAAGATCTGTTCACATGTACTTAGCAAGAGTGAGTACACAGCGTTAAAAAATGGTACTTAGTGTAGTGAGGAAGGCGAAAAGCAAAGCGAGCATATGAAGGTAATATTGAAGAAGGCGCAGTTTTGAAGTGGTGAAAGGCAAAGGCATGAGTGCAAGCGTAATAAAAGGTAATAGGAGAGATGTCGAGCAGGCGGAGGACTTGGCTGGAGCAGGAAAAGGCAAAAGGGGAAACGCGAGTGCACGTCTGAAACTTCTTCACTGTCAGTGAATCCTAATTCTTAAGACTAACTAAGAAGAATAAATCTATGTATGAATGTCGTTTTGAGCACATCTCCTCTTTCTACTGATCAATTCTTCCACCTAGTGGATAGATGATAGTATTGCAGCTTGTCTCGTCACCTGTTGTGTGTTTTGTGTGCTCCAGAACCTGCGTCCTGTTGGAGTACTGTACGTAAAACACACAAACACTGGAGTGAACACAGCTGCTGAACATCTCTATATTCATAACTTCTTCCTGTTATCTCATATCTGTCTCCCTTCATCTGTGTAGGAACGGTGTACAGATGTATGAGTATGTCACTCCTGCTCCTCCACCTAACACCTCCACTCCAAACTAAGTTTGCTCTGCTGCTTTGGTTCACTGATCTGCAAGTATCTGTCATTTGTTTGCAGATGTCTGCAGGAATTATTGTAATGATCCATTAATGGTGCCTGATTTCATTCAGTTTTACAGCTTGTCTCGTGTTTTTGAACTGCTTCCCTCACAGTTGTACACAGTGCTAACATGTGCTCTTACTCTGTGTTTTATTCCTGAAGAAAAAGAAAGTGCCCAGCCCAGCAGGATGAAGATGGGCCATACGTCAAGAAGCCTCCAAATGCCTTCATGCTCTATCTCAAAGAGCAGAGGCCAAAGGTCATTGCTGAACTCAACATCCCTGAAAATGCAGCCGTAAATGCAGTGGTGGGACAGAGAGTAAGTGTGTAACTCTGCATACATTTATGCATCTGTTAATGTTGTCTGCTCATGTTTTTGCATGTGTCCCAGCTGTCCTGTAGTTATGTGTAGTAGCAGTGCTCACAGTGTGTTCTTATGATCTTCTGTCCACAGTGGAAGTCGCTTTCAAACGACCAGAAAGCCAGATATTTCAAGCAGGCTGAAACAGAAAGACAGAATCATGCCAAAGAGCATCCAGCCTGGTCGACCAAAGAAAACTATGTATGTCCAACAATAATTTCATTATAGACGATTGGACTGATTTCAATTGAATTAAACTGTTACTCCTGTTATTTCAACATCTGTCTTTGTGTAAATAAATGAAAAAACAAACAAAAGATGCTTCTGTCATAAGTTACAGCAGGATGAAACAACCTTCATGTAGTTCTTGTTTTTAACACTGCAAACCTTCTTTAGTTCTTTTGTTTCCTTTCATATTCAGCACACATCTGTCAGTGTCCACTAACTGTCAGGGAAAAGCCAGATAAAAACACTGTGGGGTCTTTTGGGACACGTGCTCGTTGGGTTTACTCATAGATATCAGAAATGATCTGTTCTGTATTCAAAGGATACACGAAGGACGTTTGTATTAAATGCAATATAGCGACTGATCATATGCTGCTTTCTTTGGGGGCTTTTCACCAACATGTTACACAAATCCAGTTTCTAACTGAAAAGAAAATCCTTCACCATTTTCTAATCAAATTCCCTGGTTTCCCATGTCAGAGATGTCATGGCTGAAAGGATCATCGCATATTGAGCTCAAAGCTAAACTTTTGTGTAGGGCCTCTTTCCATGTTGCACCATTCATTTTAAAAAGTCCTGGTAACAAGAGACAGAGGTGACTTGATGTATTACAGTTACTTCCCAATTTACAGAAATGATGTGACTTCTGACATTTTCCTAGCAGGAAATGTGCTACTGTGGGACACTGAAAGAATAAACAGCAAGGCACGTTTTGTTTTAATAACTTTTCTTTACTTCATTTGTATGAACTAGGTTTACCTTACAAAATCTTATACTGTATATAATGTTTTATGTTTAATTCATGTCAATGTCAGCTCGTGTTTACTCGGGTGAGCAGTACCGGCCCACAAAGAGAATGCTCTTGGTGGGTTTATGTCAGATGAAGAAGATGAAGTGATGGTCAAAGAACATTTCAAAGCCCACACTGAGAAGTTGTTCAGAAAAAGAAGTTGAACCTGACCAAGATGAAATCCAAAATTGGGAATTAATTGTTTTATTGTATTATTTTTAATGTCACATATGGTGCTGTGTAATCCGTGTATGTATTATGTGTCTCTGCTGATGTGTTTCATGCCTCACTTTCATTTTACTGTAATTAGGCTAGTTTTAAGTTTCTTGAGTATTCTGATAAGGATACTGTGTAGTATGATTTGCAAATGAAGAGGAATCAATTAGTCTTAAATTAATTGACTAAGAGAAATGAAGCGTTGGAAGAATGTTATGTTGATGACTATGAGGTTTCTGGGGTTTATTCAATAGAGCAACAACTGTGTGGGATCTTTATACAAATTCTTATATTCTATTTAGAGCTTGCTTTAAAGTATGTTAGCAAAAAAACAGCGCACGCATTCGTTTTCACGATTTTTGTTCTTCTTTAGTCATTGGGTCTTTTTAGGTGGTACCTCCAGGTACCACAAGGGGAAATGTGGTGGATTTTTGTGTGATATGTATAACTATACACTATATATCTATGTGCACTGAACATATATATTTTAACTTTCATGTAGAGTCTTAAGCACAAGACATTTTGCTTCACCATGGTTTATTAAGGTGGTGCAGTAACAGGGCAGTTAATGCTGCTGAGAGTTCTCCTGCCTAACTCGCTCTCCAGCTAACTAACCTTCCCTAACGTCTTTCATGCAGCACATGTCTGTATCTATTTTTTCTACTCTTTTACAGAGCATCTTTTTGAGTGTCTTGATTTTAATTGGATCTAAAAGGGTTGGATCTCCACATCGTTGGTGGAAGAAGATTATCAGGATGGCTTCAAAATTTGCGACTACAGCCCCTCTTCTGTGGAACCAGCTTCCAGTTTGGATTCGGGAGACAGACACTATCTCTACTTTCAAGATTAGGCTTAAAACTTTCCTCTTTGGTAAAGTATATATTTAGGGCTGGACCAGGTGACCTTGAATCCTCCCTTAGTTATGCTGCAATAGATGTAGGCTGCCGGGGATTCCCATGATGCATTGAGTTTTTCCTTTCCAGTCACCTTTCTCACTCAGTATGAGTTAATAGACCTCTCTGCATTGAATCATATCTGTTATTAACCTCTGTCTCTCTTCCACAGCATGTCTTTTATCCTGTTTTCCTTCTCTCACCCCAACCGGTCGCAGCAGATGGCCCCGCCCCTCCCTGAGCCTGGTTCAGCTGGAGGTTTCTTCCTGTTAAAAGGGAGTTTTTCCTTCCCACTGTCGCCCAAGTGCTTGCTCATAGGGGGTCATATGATTGTTGGGTTTTTCTCTGTATCTATGAAGCGCCTTGAGGCGACTTTTGTTGTGATTTGGCGCTATATAAATAAAATTGAATTGAATTGAATTGTGTTAACTTGTGTAGTTACACAAGTTACACAGGCAGAATGCCGTGTGAACACTGTCTCCAGGTGGAAAACAGAATGAGCGATACACCTGCTGTCAGGCCTGCAGGGTTTCTCCCTGTGATGTTCTTCTCTGTCTTGTGGTTGACATTTTTTTTTTTTACTGGCACAAATAATTTGTGGGGCGTCTTATTGTGACACCTGATTGTTGTAGTATTTTTAAAATGGCTGTGCAAAAAAATAAAAATAAGAACCCCAGATGCATTGCCTGCATTTTTAGATGAATAGTTGTATATAACTTTATTATTTACAAAATTTTTGTTTAATATTAATTTTAAAAAAAATTACCACTTATATTTGCATTTCAAGTTATGAAAATAATTTACTAAACATGTCTGTGGTTTTTATAGTAAAGAGAAAATATAACTACTACTAGGGTTTTATGTGTTTGTGTGATTTCAGACCAGTTGTTTTAATAACTGTAAATTTGGACGTGTGAGGTTGTGCTGAAAAGAATGATACCAAGAAAGACAAGGTAAAAAAAACAACAACAATCAAAAGCAGCCAAAAATGGCCAATTATATTTTGGACCTCAGAATATTGACCCAACAAATCATGAAAAATGAGGTTTCAATAATTGTTTGTGACAGTGCAGCTTTCTGGCAGTAGTAGCAGTCAGTACAATTTGATTTTTTTCTAACAAAAACAGTATGAAACTTAAGTTAGACTTGTGTTTGGAAATGAGCCCCCGCCCAGTGTTGTGTAGCTTTCTGGATTTTATACTTATTGGTTACATATTTATTTATTATACAGGCTATACAGTACACACATTTTATGTAACTGAAATGTTTAATTATGTGGGCTATAGAAAATAATTAAGTTATAGACCATATTTATATGAAACATATGCTTAATGTATATTAATCATATGTAACACCTGCATATGTCTTTAAAACAAGGCTTTGATTTTGCCACCCCATTTGATTTCCATGCCAGCCTGGAAAAATTTCTCTAGATCCGCCCCCGGACCTGTCCTGGACCAGCAACATCAAATCAGTGACTAAAAGAGCTCAGCAGCGACTGCATTTTAAGAGACGACTGAAGAAGGTGCACATCCCCAAACCCATCTTTAATACTTTCTACAGAGGTACCATGCAGAGCATCCTAACCCGCTGCATCACAGTCTGGTATGAAAACTGTCATGCGTCCAATCGCAGAGCCCTCCAGAGGATTGTGTGGACCGCACAGCGTGTTATTGGCAGCTCTCTACCCAGTCTACAGGATATTTACACCTCACTGGGAAAGCCACTAGCATCATGGCTGACCCGCATCACCCTTCCCATCAACTGTTTACCACACTTCCCTCCAGAAGACGACTGCGTCATCAGGAGCAGGTCGGCAAGATTGTGCAATAGCATTTTCCCCCAAAGCAGTTTGGCTCCTGAACACCATGGTTCCCTCCTCCGCACTGAAAACTTCGCCACACACTTCTTGGACTACATAATACTCTCCTCTAATTATTATTACTATTATGATGTGAACATTTTGTGCACTTAAATCTTACTGTGCTAATGACCCCTGCATCAGCACCTTGTTTGGAATAGCAGTGGAGAAGACATAGATTCAATGCTGCAGACGTCTGAGCAAAGAAAGCTTCTAGAAGAGTAAAGACTAGCTAGAAGAATGAAGATTCACAGAGTAAATGTGAAAATTCATCACAGGGCTCTATGCACTTGATTAACTGACCATGAGCAAGTTTGCTAGTCTGGAGCATTCAGATCCACCACAAAGACTGTTCAGTGCTCACAGAAACTGCACAATACCCAAGAGCTGCATCTGAGCCTCTACAGGCCTTAAACAGCATGTTAATGTTCAAGACAGTTTAATTAGAAAAAGACAAAACAAGTATGGTTGGTCTGGAAGGGCCGCCAGGAGAAAGCTTCTTGTCTCTAAAGAGAACACAACAACTCAGTTGAGGTTTGCAAATTTGCCCTTGAAAGCTTCTGGAGCAACATATTTTTAAAAGATGAGACTAAAGTGGAGGTTTGGTCATAATGCACAGCAGTAACTTCAGCAAAAATCAAACACAGCACAAACACCTCAAATCCACTGTCAAGTACGCTGGTTCAATTGTGGTGATTTGAGCTTGTTCTGCAGACACAAGCAATAAGCACCTTGCAGTCCACGAACTCCTCTGTATGCCAAAGTTTTCTAGAGTCAAATGTGAGGCCGTCTGTCCAACAGCTAAAGCTTCTCCTAAATTAGGCCATGCAACAGGATAATGAGCCCAAGCACAGCAGCAAATCTACTGCATGGAAGTCCAGACCTCAACCTGACAGAAATGCTGTGTATAAAGAAATGCTTGCAAATGTTGATGAATTGAAGTTATTGCTGCTAACTGCTGCTTCTGTAACCGACTCAATCATAGAATGATTATGATATTGAAAAAGACAAATGCCTGAATCCTAAATTGTGGATATCCTTTTGTTGTGATCTAAAATGTAACACTAAATGTGATTAAAACACTAAAAATCTGGACTCTTGGGCTCAACAACTGCAAGGATCACCAGCCCGAGGAAAACACAAAATACACATGACCCCGTGACAAAGACAATTCATTCTTGAATGAAGACATTGATCTGACTTTTTAAAATTTTGCCAATTGTGTTTATTATTAAATTATTGAGGAAATAGAAAGGGGGGAGGGGTTTTAAAGAAGAAGGTAAAGGAAAGGGATAGAAAGGAGGAAAGAGATAGAGGAGAGAAAACCCCAACAATCCCCTCTGAGCAAGCACTAGGTGCGACAGTGGATAGGAAAAACTCCCTTTAAAGGAAGAAACCTATGACAGAACCAGGCTCTAGAGGGGGCAGTCAACTGTCGGGACTGGTTGGTGGGTGAGGGTGAAAAGAGAGAGGGGGGGGGGGGGGGGGGGAGATGGGACAGGTGATAGGAGTTAAAGGGAGACAGGGGAGGGAGAGGTGTCAGGAGAGAAAGGGAGAGAAAGAGAGAGGAGAGGTGAAAATTAAGATGGAACAGAGGTGGAGGAAGACGAGGTGACATTAGCAGTAGAAAAAGTAGAAAAAGCAGGAGTGTCCCTCCTCCAGAAGAAGCAGAAGCGTTTTTTCTTCTTTTCCATGAGCTTTTCCACGAGCACTTTTTTCTCTAGGATGAGGGTTCTCAACTGATCGATTGTTTCTGCATTCTCCTGCTCAAGTCTCTTGCATGTTTTCTCCACTTCTTCTAATTTGGCTTGTTTGTCTTCGAGCCTTTCTTTCATTTCTTTAGATGTTGCCTCCTGCATTAGCTTTGCCTCGTGCAGCTCTGTATAACTCTGTTGTAATTTGTTGTGTGTGTCTTCCAACTGCTGACTTCTGCTCTCGATTTCTTGAAGTGAACACTGCAGGTCTTCGTTTGTTTTCTCTAGTTGTTGCTTTAGCACCTGTATCTCAGTGTTTTTGCACTTCACGTTGTCTGAAAGTTCCTCGACTTCTGTGTTTTTTCTCAGCATGTCATTGAGCTTACTCTGCATCTCTGAGCATTGGTTTTGCAGTTTTTCCTTTTCCTCTTCCAGTTCAGGTGTTTTGTAGTTCAGTTTGTTATAAAGTTCTTGCAGGTTTTGGTTTTTCCTCTCAAAGTCCTGGAGAATTTCTTTGTCTTCTTTCTGCTTTATTTCCTGTTGTTCTTGGTCTTGAAGCAGCTCTTGATATTTGTGCAGTGTTTCATCAAGCTTTACCTGCAGCGCTCCGTATTGTTCCTGCACACCTTGGAGTTGGCACTGCGTGTCTCTCTGGTCCAGTTTTTCTTTCTCTTCAAGGATTTCTTTATTCTTTTGCAGAGCTTCATCAAGCATTACTTGCGAGCCTTCGTTGTGTTTC
Source organism: Aulonocara sp. 'chitande type north' Nkhata Bay (assembly GCF_057382095.1). NCBI lineage: Eukaryota > Metazoa > Chordata > Actinopteri > Cichliformes > Cichlidae > Aulonocara > Aulonocara sp. 'chitande type north' Nkhata Bay. The sequence goes on from NC_141352.1 coordinate 33,249,414, forward strand.
TCGATGTTCTGAAGTTTGCAATCCAGATGTTTCTGTTTCATGTCTTGCTGTTCTTTCTCTTGAAGGAAATCTTTATTTCTTTGCAGTGCTTTATCAAGTTTCATTTTCAGCGCTGTGTATTTTTCCTGCACGTCTTCAAGCTTGCAGTCCGTTTGTTTCTGTTTAATTTCTTGTTGCTTTTGTTCTTGAAGCAACTCTTTATTTTTGTTCAGTGTTTTATCAAGCTTTACCTGAAGCGCTTTGTATTTTTCCTCCATGCCTTGGAGTTTGCACTGCTTCATGTCCTGTTGTTGTTTTTCTTGGAGGAGTTCTTTCATTTTTTGCAGAGCTTCATTAAGCTTGATTTGCAAGCCTTTGTTGTGTTTCTCCAGGTCCTGGAGCTTGAAATCCATTTCCTTCTGTTTTATCTCCTGTAGCCTTTTTTCTTGAAGAAACTCTTCATTTGTGTGCGGTCTTTCATCAAGCTTTACTTGCAGCTCCTGATTCTTTTTGTCCTTCAGCACTAGTTTTTCTAGTGCTTTATCAAGCTTTGCTTGGAGCTCAAAGTTTCTTCCCTGTCTAGGAGTTCCATTTCTTTCAACTTTTGAATATCTTCCTTTTCTAGAAGCTGGTTGAATGATTTGTCTACTTGATCAGGAAGTTGAATTTTGTCTTCCTGATCACAAAGAGGAGAGTTGGGCTTTACTGTTTTTTTTCTGTTTTCTCTGAGACATGTTTGAATCTGTAAACTGTCACTCTGTTTATATCTGAATTAACTAATTTCAAGAAACTGTTGCAATTACCTGGACTGCCTCAGCCCAGGTGATGTAACATTAGCAGACAGAGGGTTTGATGTTGCAGAATCTTTGGAGCTGTGCCATGCTGAACTGAAGAGCCCAGCTTTCACCAAAAGGAAGAACTAACTGGGCCCTAGATTGCCCAATCAAATCTCTTAATGCCACCTGCCCTCTCCTACATTAACTGTGGGCTCACCTTGTAGAACAGAGTTGAGTGTGGAAGAAATGGCAAAAAATATGGAGCTGAAAAGCTGAGAGAGAAAAAGAAATGATAAATAAATCAATGTGTCAAATTAACTGACATGTTAGCTGGTGGAGTGCCCACTGCATTATATATATATCATCTCTTTTTTATAATAAATAATCAAAAACTTTATTTAAACTAAGATTTTAAAAAATATGTGCAGTGATTGATGTGCTCTCAGACATGTGCTTCAATCCACACACAAATACAAAACAATCTGACCACACGTACAACTGTTTCACAAACTCTATAAAGCATTCACACTCCAATGGATGCATCAGAAAGCAGCTTGGGATTACAATCTTGTCCAAGGATATTTCGCCTGCAGACTGGAGCAGCCAGGGATCAAACCAGAAAACTTTCTGATCAAAAGCTGACTTGTGCTAAATGCTGAACGGCAGCCAACCCATTTTAGCCATTTAATGAATGTGCCATTTAATCTTGGCTGCAGCCAAGATTAAATGGCACATTCATTAATTACAGAGTTACGGATTGTTACATGGAACTCAAAAGAAATAATGAACCCATCTCGTGTCCTGTGTCTTCTATAGCTGTCTGTACTTTTACTTCCAAAGTTCATCAGCAAACAGTTTGCAGGCCTCTAATTATCAGGCTGTACTCAAGCGCTTGAATTCAACCTAAAAGCTGTGCTGTCATACAGAACCAAGTACCCTCCGCGGAAACTATAGCTAATGTCACAACTGGATCTGATGAGACAGCTATGATTTCTGGACTCGAAGTAAATAATCCTGAATCAATTTATACAACATCAGTTTGTTTGTTTTGCTTTCATAACAAATAGTTTGAGCCATATACAAATACAGAAGTGACAAATGGAAACATATTTACAATCCAAAGTCAGACTAACAGTTTTCAGTAGCACAGTCTTTTATTTACAGTCTGCTTCTCCTGGTGGTAAACCTCTATCACATGTTTGGATTAAAAATTAGGCCTATATAGCTGCTGGTTCCAGTTTAAGCAATATGTTAAAAATACTAAATTCTTCATTGATTTGAGCTGTGGGGTTTGCTATACACTGGCAGAAAATTGTAGAGTAAATGGTGAAAACAAACAAACCAAATAACAAGATCCTTGAATTCCATCTTTTTTATTAACAGAAACTCCAACAAATTTGTGCCCAATTGATAATGTTTGGGACATGAAAAGTCCAGTCCAGCAGGTGGCGGTAATGCGCCTTAAAGCTTTAACCGCCAAAAAATACAAGAGCAGAAGAAGAAGAAGCCGAGTTCCCGCTTTATGGCGTTTTTCCCTCCGATTATTGTCAAGACTGATTTAAAGGTAAGCACCGAGCTAATATTAATCCGAGTCTAGTTAATCTTGAGTTTAGCTCCTGAATGAGGCTTTCTGTTGCTCTCCTCGGTGTCTCTTCTCAAGTTTTTGTGAACAAGTTGGAAAAAAAAATCTGACTAAATTGACTCAAGCTGCTTTAAACTAATTTACAGAAAGATATCAGCAAAAGGTTGTGAAACACAGAGAAGAAAAGAATTTATTAGAAGAAAGCTTTTAAATGAGCTCATTGTAATCAGAGTTTCTGTTGTTTTATTAGCCTGTTATTAAGGCTACTTAGCATCTCTGTGGCACCTGCACAGCTTATGAATGCAGCTTGCTAACTAAGCTAGCTAGCGCCACCCTTCTTCCATATAAGGTCACTTCCGGCTCCAAAAGACCCAACATGTTGGCGGTAAAAGTGCTATAATGAAATACATTTATGAGAAATGTAAAAATAAATGTGTTCCAGGCTAAAACACAGCTGCCTTTATCAGCGCAAAGTTGTGATGAGGCTTACTCAGATGATGGCTCAGATTTCTACACCCACTCGGATATACAGATGAAATCAAGACAAGTACATCAATACAAAAATTCACAGGATTGTTCAAAAATAATAAATTGCATGAATATAGGAAATCTTCCTCTCAGTGACTGAGTTGTCTCATTGTGTCCTCATTTTTTATAAATCAAGGCCGGAGTAACCCAACCTTAAGTCTTCATTAAGGTTTTTGTCACATAGATAGAAAATAAACTCAGAGATTAAGCGGCTGTTATAAACAGAGTGATTAGTTTATGTAAAAAATGTAGTTTGTTGTTGTTCTGGTTTATGTGCTGAAAATGGTTTTATTTGTGTATGTTCAATGTGTTAGACTTGTACATAGTTAAATATATGATCAAATAATGTTGAATCCTGGATATGGATTTGTAAGCAATGAAATTTGAAATAAGGGGGTAGGAACAAGAAAACTTCATCCTACTCCTTTTCGAGCACACACATTCTGTAGACATAGATATTTACATGAAAACTTGATGATTTTTAAGTTTTGTTATTTTTATTTTTTTCTGTTGTTATTTCAATTATATTTGCATGTTTGAAATAGATAGATAGATAGATAAAATTTATCTATCTATCTATCTATCTATCTATCTATCTATCATTTCTCACGGCACACGTATATTGTCGGGTTTTTTCTTGGCCAGGGCATATTTTAAAGAGGAATTGCTCTCCTGGTACTGGTGTGCCATACTGCTGAATTTGGTATCGGTGCTCAAACCTTTTGTGTTTGTTTCAAACAAGTTGTCCACCCAGGGAAGCTAAAATGTGTTCTGTGTGTTCTCAGATGAACATATGAGACACTTTGACTCTTCAGTGCAGTGTGGAGCTTAACAAAGTTCTGTTTTGTGTCCCAGCTGATCAGGAGGAGGAGAAGAGTCTGACGGAGCAGCAGAGGAAATTTCAGCTACTTGGACTCAGCTCAGCCACTGCAGAGAAAACAATGAGCTCAACACAGAAGGTGACAGATACTAGTGTTAAGAAATACTCCATTAAAAGCTGAAGTACTGATATATATATTTTATGCTAAACTAAATGAACCTTGTGCAATATTAATGTAATGTAGAAATAATGTATACAATGTATACAATGCCTACATCTTAGACGGTGACGTTGCCTCTAAACATCAAAATGAGCAGGAAGATGTTAAAGTGGGATTCAGCAGGATTCAACCCTAAAATCAGCTGTAGTGGCTCAGTGTGGGGAAAAGGGTCACAGCTCACAATCATTTCTATTGAGAGCTCCAGTAGATTTTTTTAATGTGCAGGCTGTGATCAGCTGACCTGCTGCTCTCTGTGAATTCAACCAGATGTCAGCAGATGTTTCACGAGTTGTCCTGGCTGATTTCCTTTCTCTACACTGACAGTACACTGTCTTTATATTAGACACTAAACTGTTGGTATGTGGGTGGAGCTCAGTGAATGAATGTCAGCATCATGAGCTTAAGTTTAAGTTAATCTCTGCTACACTTGATGTAATCTAACTCTGACATGAGCACCACAGTCACTGTGCACCAGTCACACACTGTTCTTTACTTAAATCCATCACATTACAGTAAACTTGCCTGCTTATCCTGCACTAACCTGCAGAGGATTTTACTGCAGTCTTTACATCACATTGTGAGACAAACTGCACACAAACAGTTTGTGTGTTTACTGATGTTTGTTGGGCTGATAGAATCGCTGCATTTGAAATTACCTGCCACATAAAAAATATTACTCCATTTATTCTCGCTCGTCTTCTGTATTGCTAACTAGATGTTGAAATACCGCGACCGCAACTTATCAGCACCTGCAGTCGTTCAGGTTCTGGTGGTGTTTGGTGCCACACTCCACCTTCAGGTTTAAAACTAGTGTTAATGGAGGGAGTTTGAAGCTTCAGTTTGTTTAATGACTGCATTTCACTCACTGCCTCTGTTTGTATCTCTGTCACTGCAGGACCAACGTGGACCGAGAAGTCAGCGCTCTCAGGAGGCCGACAAACCTCACAGAAGAAAGAGAGAGAAAAAAAACACCTGTGACGAGTGTGGGAAGGATTTTACCTGGAAGTTTAAACTAAAACAACATCAGCTCATCCACACTGGAGAGAGACCGTTCAGCTGTGACTTGTGTGGAAAGTCGTTTTCCTGGAAGAATTCCCTGAAAACACACCAAGTCGTCCACAGTGGAGTTAAAGCTTACAGCTGTGATCAGTGTGGCAGAGCTTTTACTCACAGTAGCCACTTACAGAGTCATCTAGTTACCCACTCTGGAGTTAAGGCATACAGCTGTGACATCTGTGGAAAAACCTTCAGCCGGCTAGGGTACCGAAATATACACCTACGCATTCACTCCGGAGAAGATGTGTACTGGTGTGATCAGTGTGGTAAATACTTTACAACAGACGCACAGTTACAACGCCACATGTTTACCCACACTGAGGAGAGACCTTATCAATGTGACCTGTGTGAGAAGACTTTTAAAACTCCACAGTACCTGAGACAACACCAACAGATCCACACCAGAAAGAGACTCTACAAGTGCAGTTACTGTGAGGTTTGTATTTTTATTTTATTCTTGTAAGTTCAGTCTGACTGTTTGGAACAAGTCTGCTCATTAAATTGTGTTAGCATGTTAGCACTTCTACTGCACCGAAGAGTAGCTCTGAGCCATTATTCAGGTTTTCATTTCATTTAAGTGTAAGTCAGATGTTACTGTAATATTAAATAAGTATTGCTGTAGTATTATGGTGGTAGTATTGTAGTTATTGTAGCCCAGTAAACTGAGTGTGTTAATTGAAACAGTAAAATGTAATTGGACGTCTGCAGAGATGCTCTTTATTTCAGGCGACTTTCAGGATAAAAGTGTTGAAGGACTGACTTACACTGTCTTTGTGTCTTTGTTTAGAAGCAGAGCGACACAGATGGATCCACTTCTCAACCCTGTCATCGCTGTGGTGGTGGGAAAGACTTTCGTTGTGACATCTGTGGAAAAACTTTCAGTCTGCAAGCCAGCCTAAAAATACATCAACGTAAACACACTGGAGACAAACTGAAATACTGCAAAGAATGTGGGAGAAGCTTCCCCACATCAGCTAAGTTAAAACGACATGAACTCTTTCACAGTGGGGTCAAAAAGCACCTCTGTGATCAGTGTGGGTCATCCTTCACCACTGCAGGTCAGCTTAAAACACACAAACGAGTCCACACAGGAGCGAAACCATACAAGTGCAGACACTGTGACAAAAGCTTCTCACGTTCAAGTAATCGTAACGAGCATGAACGTACACACATGGAAGGAAACTACAGCTGTGAGCAGTGTGACAAGAGCTTCAGTAATCTCAGTTCATACTCTGCACACAAACGATCCCACGTTACTAATAAACTGTTTCACTGTTACCACTGTGCCAAAACATTCACTTCATCATCTGCTCTGTGCAAACATCAGCGCGATCACGCAGGGCTGAAATCGTTCCCATCACAGGATCAGAGTGAATCTGAAGAGAGAGAAACATCCTCTGGTTTCAGAGTCCAACTTAAAACCCTGGAGATCAGGCTCCACAGAGCTCAGGTCGGCTCTCCTTAAGTTTAAGTTAAAGTTCAAATGAGGCTGTGAATCAAACTTCCTGTAGTTCCATTTTAATCTTTATAAATTGTTCTTCTGTTTGTGTTCAGTCGTTACCTTTTTTTTTCAGTGGTTGGATTAAAAATCAGTTTTCTGTTGTTTAAGTTTTTATTGAATGTATTTTGTTAAATAAAGTTAAAATATTGTTAAATAAAGAATTGTTTGAACGACAAAGATTTTGAGCCATGATGTCATTTCCTGTATTTCAGAGTAAAGACTGAAGTGACAAATGGAAACATGTTTACAGTCATGGAATAAACACTGATGGGTCATCTGTAGGAAGTACTATTGCTGACCTGACAGACTCGACCTTGTTTACAAAGAAAGAAAGGAACTGATGACATGTGTCAGCAGAGGCTTTCAGGGTTGTTTAGAGTAGAGCTGATAGTCTTAAAGAGAACACGGCGATTATGACAATTTAACACAATGATCTGAGAAAAATATCTGTTTCTTTCATTTTTACTGTATTCTGATCAAATTTCCAACATTCTTTTAACATTTCAAAAGAATTTGTCTTTCTTCCACTTTCACACTTGGCCCTAAAAACACCAACATCCGTGCATCACCCTTGTGTCAGTCTAATGAACCTAACATGTGAGTGATACATAACACACATTCACACTGGCTGCATATATCAGTCCGGGGGGGCAGAGCAGAACTCTGTATGAATCAGACGCGCTCACATATTCAGGCTTTCCAGAGGCGTTTACCATCAGAAGAAGCAGAACAATGAATCATCAGCACCCCGCAGAAGAACACAGCAAGCAACAACTCTAACAATAAAGACGTGCTGGAGCCAAAAGATGCAGATAGCGAGTTTTAAACGATAACGCACAGGATCAAAGGGGGAGAGGGTAAAAACCCACTGCCTCCTGAGATAAAGATCAGCAAGTCAAGCTGGCAGCAGACGACACAAAACGCTCTCTGGAGGAGGCGGCGACTGTGGAGCAGGCCGACGAAGAGGCGGATCGGCAGACAGGAAGCTCCCGGGGTCCCACAACAAGATGTTGCGCGTCAGACCGGAGCAGGATATTCCCATGTTGGTGACACTGCCCATCGAGGTACAGCCCAACTTGGCAAACCAACCCTTCCCTTTCTTGGACACCACACTGGCTGATCTGGGCATCCAAGACTGAGTCTCACTCCGTGTGGGGACGTTTTTTTGTTTTTGTTTGTTTTTTAAGAAGCAATCATGTGTATATATTCAGCTCAGAGCTGAAGGAGAGGGTGGTTTGGGTTGACACCAAGAAGACCCATCCTAGAGGTACGGCGGTGGGATCCAACTGCAGGGATGTGGTCAGATGGCAGTCTGTGGAAATCAGGTGACAGTGAGAGCAACTTGATTTTCCTATTTTGTCCTTCAGATACGAGTGAAAGCCCAGATGCCAGGAGACAAGCAGCTCCAGGAGGTCCTGTACAGCACCGAGGTCCACACTGACCGCTCCTTCTGCTGCACTGGAATGGATACCCATACGGAAAAGAAATAGTAAAAACTTGTAATTACTGATTACTGGGCATGAAAGTGGCCACTTTCATGAGTAAATCATATAAGGCTTACATGATTTACTCATGAAAGTGGCCACTTTCGCATTACTTTCATACATTGTTTTAGTAAGTATCCAAAACATACAAGTTTCATTATATAATTTTTCAAGGGATCTTATATCTGTTTTCACACTTATATGCTTTTCATACAAGTTTCACACAAGACAGATACAAACTTTATAAGATTTATATATATCTTTTCCATATGGGTATCCTGCCCTGGAAACAGACGTGTGCAGGTCTAGAAGCAGTTTAAATCCCATACTTTTTTGATCTGTGAGGCTCTTAATGTCACGTCTGCAGCCATGAAAGTCAGCTCAGGGTTTCTTGATTCTGATTTTTCTTTGCTGTGTCACATTTAGCTCATATCTGCATTGCCATGCCCTGAAAACAAGCTGCCGAGCTTTAGTCAGGCTCAGGGACAACGGGAGATCTGAGGAGCAACACGATGAGAACAACTAAAACTGAACAAACTTAACATCTGATTACCTTTTTTATTTATAAGAAAAAGTTTAACGCGCCAACTGTCCACAGCAAAGCTTATTATGACAAGACTGCTTTTATTCAGTGATGTCAAAGTGTCATCACTTCATACCTCTGAACTGACATTAGATGTATTGCATACCTTGTTAGAATTACACTGTTGAAGCATTTGTAAAAAGCTTCTGTCCTTGTTAATTTATGTTTTAGGATAAGTTTTTGGGCTGTGTAAGGTCACAGGTTGCATTTCTGAGCAGAGTAGTAAAGGTAAAGTAAGTGTTTTCAAAACTAGCCACTCAGCATGTGTACAAACAGTGAGAAATCTCTGAAGAAAACCGTTTGAAGGAGCAAGAGCACACGTGTTTCTCCACAGGTTAAAGCCCGCTTTAATAATCAATATGAATCAAAGACTTCTGTCAACACAAAATAAATGTAAGGAAACACACTTTCCTGTGCAACATCCAGTTTCTATAACTGACGACAAGCTTGGACCACAGTGATCTAAACTCATCCTCTACATTGGAAATGTAAACAAATGTAAATGTGGTTTTTACTGTACCAGAGCAGGGCTGTGTGTGTAGAGCACAGCCAGGCAGCTGAACACTGTATTGTTCTCTTTTTGGTCCTCTTCGAGCGGGAGACGAGCCACCAAAGCTGGCAACACCGGTCAGTGAACACATTCAGTTTTCAGGCCCCTCTTCTGTGGAACCAGCTTCCAGTTTGGATTCAGAAGACAAGATTTCAAGATTAGGCTTAAAACTTTCCTCTTTGGTAAAGTATATATTTAGGGCTGGACCAGGTGACCCTGAATCCTCCCTTAGTTATGCTGCAATAGATGTAGCCTGCCGGGGATTCCCATGATGCATTGAGTTTTTCCTTTCCAGTCTCCTTTCTCACTCAGTATGAGTTAATAGACGTCTCTGCATTGAATCATATCTGTTATTAACCTCTGTCTCTCTTGCACAGCAGGTCTTTTATCCTGTCTTCCTTCTCTCACCCCAACCGGTCACAGAAGATGGCCCCGCCCCTCCCTGAGCCTGGTTCTGCTGGAGGTTTCTTCCTGTTAAAAGGGAGTTTTTCCTTCCCACTGTCGCCAAAGTGCTTGCTCATAGGGGGTCATATGATTGTTGGGTTTTTCTCTGTATCTATGAAGCGCCTTGAGGTGACTTTTGTTGTGATTTGGCGCTATATAAATAAAATTGAATTGAATTGAATTATCTGAGGAAGAAGCAGAGTTGGTTTGTTTCCAGCTGAAATCATCCAGGCTCAGGAATTTGAATCGATCCACATCACTTCTGCTTGAACTAGAGAACATGAGTGTCGACTTACATTTGGTCTGTGAGACACATGTCATAGTGACAGTATTTGGGTTAATATGGCATTACTCACCCTGGTCGCATTTCTTCAATATCAGGCACCAAGTTCAGGAACTCGTTCTTTGCAGCCCGCGCAAGGTAGGAGGTCTCCAGAGTGGGAACCATCGGGAAGTTTTCACAGTCTGAGCAGGAGGGACTGGAGGCACGTGAGCTGTTCTCAGGGGTCCTTTAACACAAATCACACCAAGTTAGAATCAAATAGATAACCTGTCAATAACCGTTTGCAGATCGAGGTCAATGTTCCTAAAAATATGTTTACTTCTGGCCCATGGAGCCACAGCGCGAGTCCGAGAGAGAGGGGCAGGTAGAGGAAGGGGTGAGGGTGGCACTGCTGAAGCTCGTCACGGATGGATCACGTCCGATCGGTGAGATGAGAGAAAGCTGAAGTGAAACAACAGCAGGATGAGGTAGACGTCAATATAGGAACTCCCTGATGTGACACAGAAAGGCTATTTTTTAATTTCTTTGTATTATTTCTCACCTTGCAGTCACTGATGCTGTTCACCAGCTGCTTGTATTCAGTATTGAAGGTGTGTGTCAGAAGGCGCAGGCACTACAACACAACAGGAACAAGACCGATCAGCTCCGAGCAGAGAAGGAAGAAGGCAGCAACAAGAACGCCCACTAAGCCCACGTTTTTCTCACCTTGGTGGCCAGCTCCTTCTCACGCTTTCAAAGGTGGTGCTGGAGATCTGCGAGGAGACGGAGGTGGACGTGGACAGAGTGCCGGAGCTCACGCTGGGGGACAGAGACTCACTCAGGGACTTGGTGGTGGGAGCTGTTCCCACGGGAGCCGCCACTCCCAGAAGGTGACGGGTCTTTTCCACCTGGACGAAAGATGGGGGCGAATGTGAGGTGGGGAGAAGAGGGGAGGTTAGTCATGTAAAGTCTGTACTCTAAGAAAAAACTTTTTAGAATAGCACTTTGGTCTTTGAGTTGAAAAGTCATTTTTCCCTCTACGATATTAAACAGATTTATTTCTTTATGAATCTTTTAAGGCCCCACCTCCTGCAGCTGCTCCATCTTCTCCAGCTCCCACTGGTGCTCTAGGATGAGGCTATCTCCTCTGGGCCTCCAGCCGGCCAGGTTCTCCTCTCCACGCACATAAGCCACTGATGTGTCCAGCACCTTCCTCCTCCTCCTCTGCATCCCTGCTCAGGACATGAGCCCTCATTAGGATGAAGCTCTCCACAGAATTATGATAAAACAGCTGCCGTTCTTTAAACATGTTTCATGGCCGCTCACCTGAGCTTCCAGTGTCAGACATCTTACACAAGCTCAGCTCGTAGATCCCAGTCACTCGGTTGCTATAATGAAGCAGAAGTTTTGAACAAGGAAACTTTGTAACAGGGCAGATATCTTTGATTGTGAAACAGAGATGGCCACAGTGCAGCAGCCCAGATTTACCAGTCAGGAGTTTTGGAGTATCCAGTCCCAAAGAGGTTCTTGAGAGAATGGGGTGGGGAAATCTTGGCGTCTCGGGAGTAAAAGACCGTGCAGATGTCTTTGGTGATAATGGCAGGCTGGATGCAATGGTCCAGCTGCAGAGAGGAGATAAAGGGTGTGTGTTAGACACGATGACATCAAGAGACTTAAAAACACGTACAAACAGGTACAACACGGCGGAGCAGCGGCTGACCTCCAGATACGCAGATAAGGTCATGTAGATCTTCTCTCCGTAGGGAGTGACGCCGTTGAGCAGGAGGGAACCTTTTAAGGGTGTTTTTATTTGTGCTCCCTGGCCTGGAAATAAACGGTTTCCGATCAGACCTGCTTCATCTTTGTGCCCTTGGTATCTGACTCGCTTGCTCCCCCATGCATTTTAAAAGAATCCTTCTCTTCAGCATGAAGTTCTGGCTCAGCTTTAGTGTCTGCGTTACATGTACACAAAGACAGAAACATTCAATGATAAAAACACACAGTGGAATAAAATTGTAAGACGTCATCAGTTGATGCAGTTTAAGGACACTTGTTGTTCTGTGCAGTCTCACCTGGAGCTCACGCTTCTAGTTCATGCCATCATGACCAAAGATTCTTCAAATAATAGTTTAAGATGTCCATGAATGCACTGCTAACTGCTCTTCACCCTGATAAAAATCAACATGCATTTAGAATAAGAAACACTTTTACAAAACCAAAAGCTTCACTGTACTTAGTGATTTATACGTCTACAAAACAGGTTCAGTTTGTAACTGAGAGAGCGGCTCAGTGGTGCTGAATTATATTTCCAATAGAAACACAATTTCATATGTTGTAGTAACAACACACTGCCACAAGATGGCAGCCTAGGCCTACTTTACCATGCTGTTCCAGTACAAAAGAAAAAGTGACAGAGCCTTGAAAGAGTGACAGAGACACTTTTTATGAACTCATCTGTAATGTGTCACCTTTTCTGTAGGATGAAGAAGTGCTTCCCTTCTTTTAAAGTAAATACAGGCTTACAAAGATCCTCTAAACATGTTTCTGAAATAATCCTAAACACAATCACTAAATCAAAAATGCAAGAAACTATTTATTTAATCACTCTTCTTAACTTAATTCCTTAACTTAGTAAAAAAAATAATAAAATAGACAAGAACTTTTCTGCTGTCTCACCTCTGTCAGTTTTCATGCTGTTGCAAGAACAGGTGGAGGTGCAGGTGGAACTTTGACTTCAGTGTGGTTTGTATGTGCAGGCAGGAGTCTGACATCTCAGGACAGCAGAGGGTTGTCGAGCACGGTGACTCCTGCTGCGACGCCCCCGTCTGACTGTCCTGAGCTCTTGGTCCTCAGCAGACGGCCCACACACTCATTCATCACCATGTCTTTACCCTGCCTGTAAGAAAACCAAGAAAAGGCTAACATTAGAAACAGCCACCAACCAATCCCTTTTACTCCACCACCCAAAAACCAGTGAGAAACACTAGCTAGTATTAACTTGGAATCAAAGTGCACTAATCCCCAGGCTCCCAGCATAACATACAGTCCAACACAAACTCCACAAACTGTCTTGCTTCAGCTGACTTTCCTTCACCTTCTCTCCAAACAATCTGTTGTGCTCTTTTCAGCACAAAGCCACACTCCTGCTCACTGATCCTCACCTCTTTTTAACCTAGTCTCAGCAACTTTGTCCCATAGCTCGCACATCCTTTCCACCTCCATCTTTCTTCCCAGCCAACTGATACATACCTTTTCTCCTTCCTTAAAAGCCAGCCTAAGAAATACCATTTTATAAACGCCCCATAAATGAAACTGCCATTTTCAAAAATCGTATCATCCAAATTCATGCAGCGTGGCTAAATTAAGAATGAATTACAAACCCGAGCTTCCTTGCTAACATGAGTAACAGCTAAACACTATCATAGTGGAGTGTAAAATTACTGCTAAAATAGCTCATATGAACCCTGATACTGGACTTTGTATTTATCAAAACAAATGATCTGATATTACAAAGAAAACTAATGATTGCTTTTTACAGTATTAGCCCAGAGTGATGTAAGGCAGGGTGGTTAGTCAGCCATAACCTGCTGACAACTTGTATCTGGTAGCTTTTTCACATCCTGATCAATGTTGTTGTCAAGTGTGTCTCATATACACTATTATCTCAGTCACAGTACAGCATGCATGAATCACAGTAGATACACAGTAATGCAAAACAGCAGGCAGTCATGTATGTGTGCAGATCCACACATGCACTGCTTAAACTTCCCTAGTTTAACAAATGGTGAGCAACAAACAGAAGTTTTCAACATTTTTAAAGACGCTTCTATCCCCCCGCCCGCTGTACCTCCTCCTTCTCGCTGAGACTTCAAGACAAACCGTTCTGCTGCTGACAAGGCCACTGATACTGTTTTGTCCCTCTCTGGACCCTGTAGACCAGCGCAACCACAGAGAAATAAATCAGAGGAATAAAATGCAAATGATATTGCTCACACTGAACAGCAACACCCAGGTGAGGATTATCTAATGCCAAATTTTCCAAACAATGAACAAACCGTGCCCTTTGTCTCACCATGTCTAGAGTGTAGAGGTCAGCCAATGTCGCTCGGATCTGCTGCACAGCTTGAGGCTGGTCTGGGAAGAATCTGTCCAGGACTCCAGGTCTGGGGAGCACTTGCTGAACCTTCTTGGTACCAGCCAGGTGAGCGCTGATATCTGGACACTTCACAGCTCGAGAGCGCTCCATGAGGAGACGAGCATCCCAGCTCTGCAATGGAAAACAGACAATGAATTCTCTGCTTTTTATCATTAGATGTATTTCTGTATTAAAAAATTCCGTTTATTGGGCCACTTTGTGCTGGAAGAATTTTTCCAGCATAAAATAGCCTCTATCATTTCACTAACTAACTTATTTCACTGCTGCTAATGACGTTTCACAAACTGTCACAGGTTTTTTAGCTTCGTTCGTATAAACTTTCTTGTGGTTGAGATTCCCGAGAAAACAGCCAGCACACTGAGCAGCAGAGGGTGACAACAGTTGGTTTCAACAAAAAAACGGCATCAAAAAAGTCACGGTCATCAGAGCAACATCAGAGAAACAATAAAGTCTAACCATGGAAGGCTTTTTTAAGTATGTGCATAAAAACACAAACACAAAGAACATCAACAATGAGCACCTTTCTTTTTGCTGAAAGTGATATAGCTTTCTGTTACCATCAACTGAAACCGCCAACATTTCAGGTGTGCATGCTGGGCAGCTGAAGCTGACATCACAGCACAGCTGCTCTTCCTCATCCAGAAAGCTGTGCTGCAGTGCATCGCTTTTGGCACGCCCAGTCTGTATGTACAGAAACATAACAGAGGAGTAAATATTTGCATCTGCTTATTGAAAAACAATATCAAAGAAATACTTCACTCAGCCTTCCCCCACACTTGCAGTTGCTTGCAAAAGTATTCGCCCCCTCAGATCTGTGGCAAGATCTGAAACTGCTGTTCACAAACGCTGTCCATCTAATCTGACTGAGCTGGAGCTGTTTTGAAAAGAAGAATGGGCAAAGATTTCAGTCTCTAGATGTGCAAAGCTGGTAGAGACAGACCCTAAAAGACTGGCAGCTGTAACTGCAGCAAAAGGTGCTTCTACAAAGTATTGAGTCAGGGGGCTGAATAATTACGCACACCCCACTTTGCAGTTATTTATTTGTAAAAAATGTTTGGAATCATGTATGATTTTCCTTCCACTTCTCACGTGTGCACCACTTTGTGTTGGTCTTTCACGTGGAAGTCCAATAAAATTGATTCATGTTTGTGGCTGTAATGTGACAAAATGTGGAAAAGTTCAAGGGGGCCGAATACTTTTGCAAGCCACTGTAGTACCACGCTCCAACAGTTTTGCAAAAGCTTCCCTGGAGAATCATGGAGAAAATACTTTTAGTTCCAGGAAGGAGCTCAAGAGGTCTAAAGTGTAAAGAGTAGACATGTTGACAGATGCTGGCCAATATCCACTCCTAACCAGGTCCTTTAAATCAGGGCTGCACTGCTGCTGCCATGTTTGACATCTGTGTATCGCCTGGTGCACATCATAACGTCCTTGGACCAAAAAGAAAAAGAAACAACATGAATAATACACCACTGCCTTCACAGATGACTTCTGTTAAAGCAATACCATGTTCTGATTGTACAGCAAGGGCAGAAAACATGCTCCATCACACTATGTTCAAATCCATCACAGAAACCTAAATAGCAGGTTGCTGTTTACTATTAATGTCGATTAAAATCACGATTTTTCCTGCTGATACTGTGAAGTTTACGCAACCCACAGGAGCAGTTTCAAAGCTTTACTGTTGGCAGAATGCGAGCTACCAAGAAAGAGAAAACCACTTAAATAGATTCTTTCTAACTGGCTGTAGACACATATGAAAACCAAAATTGAGTAAATCTCATGAGGAAATATCTTGTGCAATTTTGACCGTCCACTCTAATAATACATGTGGTTGGAGGAATGGCTTTAAAAACATCAATAACACTTTCTCTGCTGTGGAGTGGCTGATGTTCGTGATGTAGAACATCACAATCCCCACAGAACCATTCCTCTGGAAGACACTCTCTGCACATAGACAGGACTTTGAACAAATTCAGCAAAATTTGAATAACTGAAAGTAGTATGCACTCAGATCCAGCCACTCTTGACAAAGGTAGCAGCTTCTATTTTGATATTATAGCTCCGGGTGGCTCAGTGTGCTTCACTATGAGCTGACGGTTAAAAGGACATTTGTCAAACTCATGTGGTTTTATAATTATTAAACTTCTCACACGCTCAAAGACATAAATGTCAGCCAACAAGGCATCGCTCATCAAGCTTAGCTCCATAGAAATGTATGTTATTGACACTTAATAACAGCAGGGTGAAGACAGTGGCAACACAGAGGATGGCCAACAGCTTCTGTGTCAGTGAGACATTTCAGCTGGTGTGGCCGTGCTTCTTTCCAGCACTCAGCAGCTTTCTGCTGCCAAAAGGACCGTGACACTGCCCTACTTCTTTGAGCCTCCGGAGAACGACATCAATCCAAAACAGCAGACAGCCTTTTCAAATACTTTTCTCTAAAGAATGCAAATATCAAGTATTCTTGCTCCCCTTTCTTTCTGATAATGTCACTTTTACAAATCCTGTCCCATCAGCTCTCATGGCTGGTTTGGCTTTGAGGGTCGGGGAGGACAAAAAGCTATTAAGGACCTTTTGATCTGCAGTCCAGTTCTCCTCTAAAGTATTAAGGATGAAGCAACAGTGCTCCTCTTTGCTATTCTGAAATGTGTGTTAAACACAGTGTAGAAGGTAAGTAGAAGCTTACACAGCACCATCAGCCATCATGCTAAATTTGCATCTTCAAAAGTCAATGCAGCCAGACTCACACCTGATTATAAATGTTCAGGAGACACTGTTGAATGTTTAGTGTTAACTTAAATCACTCATCATTTACAGTATTACAGAGTTCAGGGTTATGGGTTAGCACTATCATGTTACCCGTAACTGTATTAACTATGGTACTAACTTAACTAGCAGTGTTGGCCAAGTTACTTGAATAAAAGTAATCAGTAACTAATTACTGATTACTTCCCCTAAAAAGTAATCCCCTTACTTTACTGATTACTTATTTTCAAAAGTAATTAATTACTTAGTTACTTTTTAAAAACATGATTTATGACCTGAATAGGTAATAAAGCAATAGATCTTTCAGCCCAATTCTACTTTTTCTGCATCATCCATCATACAAAATGTAATCAAATGGAAAAGTCTGTTTTTAAAACTTGTTTTATTAGTTTGAATCTTTTTACTTTATGCATCAAGCAAAAATTAAATTATATGCAACATCCTGACTAGAAGAAATTTGTGGAAGAATCCGCGAGTCTCTCTGTGAATTTCCAATCCCGTAGTAGCGTACTCGGTGCTTGCTCTGAAGTTAAGGGTTTTTTCGCTGTAAAAAGAAGTTTCTAAAAGTTTTTGTCACTTTTTACGGAATCAAACTCAAAGTAAGCTCAGTACTTCCACGCTTTAAACGCTGCACGGTCATACTCTCTCTGCACTCCTCCATAGATTATCCATTCTTGATCTGCACACAGCTGTTATTGTCATGAGGCACTCTGGCCAAAAATTTTTCAGTAACGCAGTAACGCAGCGTGCTTACGGGAAAGTAACAGTAATCTAATTACCTTTTTTGCAATAGTAATCCCCTTACATTACTCGTTAATTGAAAAAAGTAATTGGATTACAGTAACGCTTTACCCCGCATTACTGCCCATCTCTGGCTGTGAAACACTAATGAAAAATGATTAACTCAAGTTTTTGCTGCTAAAGTTGGTTCCATCAGCTGCTGAATCACAGGATGTACTTGGTTATAGTCATTTGTGCATTTTGGGTTGCTTTAAATAAATAATGATGTGTTGTAATCATCCAGATCTAGAACCTTAAACTGCTTTTTCACGTGTCTGTAAATGAATTTCTTTCTTATCATTGGTGTCGGCTTCTGATTTGTCTGTTGTCAAGGTCTCACCTCAGTGTGATTCCTCACGTTTTGTCATGATTAAAGGATGAATGTGAACACAGCTTCAGTGTAAATGTGAATGAAAAAAAAAAAAAAAAGCTGGAAAAAGGAGGAGCCCGGAGCTTCGTCTTTCGCTCGGCCTACCCCGCTATAGCAGACGGACCGTCAGAGACTCGAACTTGGCCGTTAAACTCTGGGGTCTGAATGCTGGCCTCTTAACGCTGCGCACCACACAGCCGGCCAGAAGAAAATAGAAAAAAAGGACATTTATCTTCTGTTGTTCAACAATTTTTTTCGTTTTTTTTAAATCTATTTAGCTTGTTGTGCAGTATTGTTGCTGTAAACAGTGTTGCTGTAAACAGTGTGTCACGTTACTTGAAAAAAGTAATCGGATTACAGTAACGCGTGGGCTGTTAACATCTCTGTTAACTAGTCATGATAGAAGCCAATATTTCTGTCCTAACATGGTCGGAATATGTTTGACTACAAGCTAACATTTACAGCATGACTTTAAGCTAGCACCATAAAGACGGTAAAAGACACTGTAATATGTAGAAATGCATGTGAAAAGTGTTATATTAGGAGTGGTTGTGCTACTCCACACAGCCACTTTAACATTACTGACACTGTGTTTCTTACCTGTAAACAGCGGGTCTTGTGTGATAAAAGCTTGTGCAGAAAGTAGCAGGTGTAGACTGGTCCATAGCACTGTATGAAGTGATAAGATGTGAAAGGACATATATAGGGTACCTTAAAGGGCGCCTTAAAAGTGTTTCCCTGAGCTTTTACTTGCAGCTTGATATCTAAATAAATGTAAATAAATGTAAATAAATGTGAATGAAAAAAAGAGAAACGAAAAAAAGGAGGAGCCCGGAGCTTCGTCTTTCGCTCGGCCTACCCCGCTATAGCAGACCGACCGTCAGAGACTCGAACTTGGCCGTTAAACTCTGGGGTCTGAATGCTGGCCTCTTAAGGCTGCGCACCACACAGCCGGCCAGTTGGAAATAGAAAAAAAGGACATTTATCTTCTGTTGTTCAACAATTTTTTTCGTTTTTTTAAATCTATTTAGCTTGTTGTGCAGCATTGTTCCACACAAATGACACATGGAAACCTAGCTATTTTTTTATTGGCTTTCACAAAATGGGACTGCCAATGTTGGAGGTGTTACTGCAAAGTCTTCCTGCTAGCCGGAAACCTGCTGGCGGCGCCACTATGTTCTCAGCACACTCTTCAGCGTCAGCTTTGTTGCCTGTTTTCGGCACACCTACCTAGTCCCACTCATCCACTTTATCTGCTCATGGCAGATTTACCCACACTGAGCACTCCTTGGATTAAGGTAAATTGAAGCAGGTCATTATAAAAAAGACACACAGTTTATCATCTTATCCTTGTGCAACAGCTAAAAGCACTCTGTTCATTTGTTTGCTAGATTAGCCGCTAGCATACACACTGTGTTAGAGGCTTGTTGCTACCTAGTTAGCGATGCTACACACCTGTTACTGTGTATTTTTCAATGATTCAGCACTCCTTGGATTTTTAGACAGTAATGAGATCATGTGCACACTCCACAGAGGTCCAGAGTCCAAATGTGACCTCTAGCACCAAACGCTTGCTGCAGTTGTTGGTGTCAGAGGTGACACACAAGGTATCAGGTTTTCTGTGTGATTACTTTTTCATATAGGACCAAGTATGTTTGGATAGCGTTTTGCCCTTGAAAACTGCCGTTGAATATTAGACATTGTTGTCTAATGTTATAAATGTATTGATGTGAAAGGTGTAAGTGTGACAAATATGGAATAAGATAGGAAATGAGAAAGGAGGCAAATACTTGTTCACAGGGCTATAGTCTGTAAATGGTCTTCTTTTGGCTATAGTAGATCTTTTACTTGTTCATTTTTTAATTGTTTGTTAAAATAGTTTTTTCCATCATATTGAGTATAGAGGAATGCAACTGTGAGCTTTAGCAATTATCCCGCTTCAACAGGACCGTGATCCCGATGTGTGAGACAGCAGGGTGCTGCCACTGGTGTTGTAATGTGTGATTTAGTTCCTCCTAACATTTCAGTTTTCTTCCAGTATCTATCCTCTGTGATTACTGGCTCTTTAGACAGATTTAATAGAAGTGTGTGAGCTATTGGCTCAGTATAAAGGGTCAGTAGTGTTTTCATGTCACCTATCCATCCTCCATTTAGTCACCCAAAGCATGTAGTAAATACTGCTCACTTTTATTCATCTTCTCTTAAATCCAGAAAAATTCCCACTTGTTAACGTTGAGTGTGTGTGTGTGTGTGTGTGTGTGTGTGTGTGTGCGTGTGTGTGTGTGTGTGTGCCAGTTGCAGCCTCCAAGTTGAACACCATCACCAAATCCAACCTGGGTCAGTGTGTCAGCAAGTACGACCTGCTGGTCTGGTTTGAGATCAGCGAGCTGGAGCCCACTGGAGAGTGAGTATCCATCTGGAGTGTTATATTCACGCACAAGCTTTAAAGGAACCATAAAAATGATCTCCAGGAAGAATATTATAAGTTGGGATGTTGTGTCACCTCCTCCCTCCATGCACAGGTACATCCCAGCCATCGTGGATCACAGTGGAGGCCTGCCCTGTCATGGTACCTACCTGCTGCACCAGGTACAGGATTGGTGCACATGTTGTTTCCTTATTACTCACACAGTGGTAACTGCTTCCTTTGTACACAGTTGAATATCTTCTTTTAAAGCGTAATGTTGCTCTAGCTGTGCTCACTGTGATCCTGAGCTCCTGTTATGTTTGCTGCAGGGGATCCAGCGGAGGATCACAGTGACCCTCATCCACGAGAAAGGCAGCGAGCTCCATTGGAAAGATGTTCGTGAGCTGGTTGTAGGTGAGCAGCCTGCCTTTAGGGTCTAGTCGTGCTATACCTCTGTGTAGAAAACAAAACCCCAAAGCACCGAAACAATGTTTTATAGTGTTTGTGTGCTTTTGATAGAGGAAGACAGGACAGAACATCATTAAAGGGATTTGACTTTGTGAGATCACCCTGAAAACGCACCACTCGGTTCACTCTGAGATATTTTCAGTCTGGAAAGATGAATCTGTCGGGCTTCAGGCTGCTTCTCACTTTAAGCAGTTCATGCTGTAGCTGATGGACCAAAAATGACATTTGATATTTTAGACATTCAGCTGCTGACTCTGAAGCCAACAGGCTCTTGAGTGTGGATGATTGTGTTGGTACTGGATGCTGTGATCAAACAGCTGTTCTGATCTGTCTTCATTCATGCCTGTTGTTATTAAGCCTCCTAAGCTCCAAACCAGTAAAAGCAATCTTTGGAGGCAACACCCTTTTTAGTACTTTGCTGTATTTGTTTGTGATTGTGTGACACTGAACCACAGTGCTATGTATATCCTCTGTAACACTCAGACGTTTCCAGATCAGTGTTTCCCCCTCAGCTGTTTCTCACTATAGAGTCTTTCCTCTGTAACAATGAGGCACCAGCAGAGCATATCTGGCTCCCAGTCTGTGGCTGATAGTGCCCCCTGCTGTTAATAACAGGAACAGTGTAACCTTGTATGGAGCTCATAGTGATGGTCTGAAGATTGCTGCTGCAAGGCAGTAATTTGTATCCATGTGTGCTGTCTATTCTGAGCATATGCAGTTATGTGAGCTCTCAGGTTTTATGTATCAGGACATAATTAAAAACAATCAGGTCCTTAGTAGGTCTTAATATGAGGTAAATATAAAACATGAAGTGTTTGTGAGGTTCATCTGCAGCACCTTTGTCTCTGTGAAATGTTTGCTAATTTAACATTTTCCCTCCTAAACAGGAAGGAGTTTGTGGAGGCCTATGTGAATCATGCCTTCAACACATCAGTGGAGAATCTGTTCCAGGAGTTCAAGCGAGGCTTCTTCCTGGTGTGTGAGCAGGATTTGGTGAGGCTGTTTCGACCAGAGGAGCTGCAGGGAGTGCTGGTCGGCCAGGACGTGCATGACTGGGAAAAGTTCAAACAGGTAGAGTCAGCCAAACAGACACAGGCTGTAGTTTCACAGCTGTCCTGTAGCACAATAACTGTGTACTGCATACTGTCAAAAGCATTCAGTCGGCTGCTTTAACACAAATATGACCTTGAGTCACATCTCAGTCTTAATCCAGACTTTTGTATGATAGTATAATATAATAGTCAGCCCACCCTTCGCAGCTATAACTGCTTCCACTCTTCTGGGAAAGCTTTCCACAAGGTTTAGGTGTGTTTATGGGAATTTTTTGACTATTCTTCCAGAGGTGCATTTATGGTGTCAGACACTGACGTTGGAGGAGAAGGCCTGGCTCACAGTTGCTGCTCTAATTCATCCCAAAGATGTTCTATCAGGTTGAGGTCAGGACTCTGTGCAGGCTAGTCCAGTTCTTCTACACCAAACTCACTCATCCATGTCTTTATGGACCTTGTATTGTGCACTGGTGCCCAGCCATGTGCACACATGCCCACACTTTACACTTGGCACAGTGCAGTCAGACAAGTACTTCTGGCAACCACCAAACCCTGACACATCCATCGGATTGCCAGTCAGAGAAGTGTGATTCGTCACTCCAGTAAACACATCTCCACTGCTTTAGAGTCCAGTGTTGAGATGCTTAAATCACTCCATCTGACGCTTTGCATTGTGTTTGTCAGTGTAAGGCTGGGATGCAGCTGCTCAGCCATGGAAACCAATGAAGTTTGGACATCTGTAACAACAGCAGACTGCAGATATTGGTGACTTAAGTGCACTATGAGCCTTAGCATCAGCTGACTAGCTGTCATTTCCAATTACTTCCACTTTGTTATAATATCACTAACAGCTGACTATGGAATATTTAATAGCGAGGAAATTTCATGACTGGACTTGTTGCACTGGTGCATCCTATCACATTACCATGCTGGAATTCATTCAGTTCCTGAGAGCGACTCGTCCTTTCACACATGTTTGTAGAAGTAGTCTGCATGCCTAGGTGCTTGATTTAATACACCTGTGTCCATGGAAGTGATTGGAACACATTAATTGAATGATTTGGATGTGTTAGGGAATACTTTTGGCAACATAGTGTATGCCTGACCTTACAAACTCTATGATTATAACAGTCATTTTCACTGTTTTCAGAACACAAGTTATGGTTGGAGATATCATGACCGCCACCCCACCATACAGATGTTTTGGGAGGTATTTGATGAACTAACTGAAGAGCAGAGGAAAGATTTCCTTCGTAAGTACTTGCTGAAGCCTCCATTATGATATGTTACTGAAATCACACTGTATCATATAAAACATTAGATTTTTCTGCGCTTTACCAAGATACATTAGAGAGCAGCATTGTTCTGATTAATATACTGTAAAGCTGCTTCTAGCTGGTGGACTGAGCCGCCTCACCTTTCACCTGGCTCACGTCACACACCTGGAGAGACTCGACCTCCACCTGTGTTGCCTCACGCGAGATGATCTAGAGGCTCTGAGTCAGTTGCTACCAATCTCACACGCCGGACACTAATCGCATGCTCGCTGCAGCAGTCATGTGACTCGTTGTTTTTCAGTCCAGGTGCTGCCCTCTCTCACTGCACTGACCGAGCTTGATGTGTCATCCAATAAGGAAGTGGGAGGTGTGGTCCACCTGCTGGTCTCCGCCCTCCCTGCGACACAAATGAGGAGGCTGCCATTCAACAGCTGCTACATGAGCAACGAGTCCTTCACTGCTCTGGGTAACACACACACACACACACACACACACACACACACTTGTTTATTTATAGAAGTTTTCCTTCAAGTCATTCTCCCCGAATACCTCTTCCACCCTCTAGCCTGAAATGGTGAAAACTTTGTGTTTATGCATCAGCCCTGGCGGTGTCCTATCTGCGCACGGTGGATATTTCCTGGTGTAAAGTGGTTGGCGGTCACTTGGCGCTCCTGCTGGATGCTCTGCAGCCATCAGTCGTCAGCGAGCTCCGTCTTTGCAGCTGCGAGCTCACCACTGATGACATGCAACATCTGGGTAACTAACACACAATGACATTATACTTTTTCTTTTTTGGTCTGTAGTGGATCATTAGGCTGCATAAATGTATATTAAGACAAGTAAAGCCTGAAGGAAATTGATATTTCTTTCATTTATTTCATGCTGCCAGCATCTGTAGCTGTCGTATAAAACAAAACAATGAAAGTATTCGGTGTTATTTTTGTCTCCATCAGAAACATTGTGAACAAAACAGTAAAGTGAACAGGCATAAAGTGATCAGTTATCAATGGGTCCTCTTCCTCTGTGCAGCTGCCGTGTGCAGACGGGGCTGTCTCTCCTCACTCCGTGCACTGGATCTGTCCTACAACAGCTTGGTGGGAGACAACGGTTGGTGCAGTCTGTTTGCAGCAGGAGGTCTGGGCTCTCTGGAAGACGTGGATGTCAGTTTGCGACCTTCAACCTCTGCTCCGTGCTCAGCCTGGCTGCCCGCTCTGCTCCGAGCTCTGCCTCAAATGCCGGCGCTGGCTCGACTGGCCATGCAGAGGTGGACAGCTGACTGTCAGGAGAGAGAGCAGCTCAGGTACTGTCTGAAAAAGAGGAGCGTCCTGCTGGAAAGGGATCCAGATTTACAAGACACATCATCAGCATGTAAAGGGAACAGTCAGGAGAGCCTAGAAGAGAGTCAGCCTGAGGAGATTGGAGCGGACCGCACTGGAATTTACTGTCAAAGAGCGACCCACTTTGTTGCTTTATTATTATTTTTTTAAGTCTCTGTTACCACAAGAAGGTCAGTGTTGACGTCAGCTGCATCACGTCTGATGTAAACTGTGTCACACGTGATGGTTTCAGGGAATACTGGGAACTTACAGAGTTAAGCACAGCTGGTGTGGGTTATCATATTTGTCGTCTCTCACCTTGGCTGCAGGGTCTGGGTCTTTCCAATGCAGCACTCCTAACACTTGAGACACACATGCCGAGAAGTGGGGATACCTGGAAATGGACAAAGGCTTTCAGCAGAGTTTTAAAGCAGCTATTCAGGAAAAGAGCTGTGAATTATCTGCATACCTTGTTAGGTAATCAGCTATTTTGGGGTTCTTTAACAAATCAACCAAAAGGTCGACTGAGTATTTTCTCGTCAGAGTACCTTCACCGTTCACGATGATGTTGAGCACAAGCTGGAGCGTTTGATGGATGTTCTTTGCATCAAAGAGCTACGAGGAAATCCCAGAGATTAGAGACAGGATATTATGTGAATCAGCATGAATGTTGTTTGTTGTTCAACAGATAAAAACAAGAAGAGAAAATAGAAACAAAGTAAAAAAGGAACAATTGTTTCTGCCGTTAAGAAAAAAAAATTGAGTCATGGCAGAGACCTGCAGAAGTCTTGAGTCTCATTTGATGACATTTTGTCAGATTGCCTTGTAATTTAAAAAAAACAAAACTGTTTTTTGAGCAAAAGTTCTCCAGGTTTTTTTGGAGTTCTTTCAAAGTTTTCTTATTTTTGGACGTTAGCTGCTTTTTCACTCTTTTTCAGTCCAGTCTGTGCATCTGAACATTTACAGAAAGATTTCTTTGTTTCGTCTTTAGACACTTTGTTAAACGCAGATCCCAGCAGAGTTCGCCTACCTTCTCTCCAACCTTCTCAGGTTTTGTGGATATTATACATGGTTATGCTGAGGATATGTCGGCTACTTTCCACTGGAAATGCCTTTTGGTTAAACTGTCAGCGAGGAATTTGCACTGTTACATTTTTATATAACTTTAATGCAAAAAAAACAGCTGCTTGTTTAAGTGAAAATACACTGATGGGGTTTTTTTCTATTCATGAACAGGAGTGTGATCAGTTTAATAAAAGAAAAAATAACCATAACCAAGATATGAGGGGAAATCTTGGACAAATACAAGCAGACTGGAGCAGCCAGCGTTCAAAACACCGACGTTCAAGGTAACAGAAGGTTCCCGAGCCACATCCACCCAGCTGGTTTCTGTGTTTCTTGTGTATTTGTGTACACTGTGACTTCATGGCTGTCTTGGGCTCCAGCTCTTGTTTTGGTGTCTCATTAATTTGATTTAATGTCCTGCTTAGTGATAACATCACTCTTGGCCTCCCTGCACTGGCTTCCAATTGAATTTAGGATTCATTTTCAAGTTCTTTTATTGGTTTTTAAATCTTTAAATGGTCTGGCACCTGCTGAAGCCCTATGTCCCCACTCGTTCGCTCCGGTCAGCTGAGCAGCTGTTGCTCTCAGTCCCCAAATCACGGCTGAAACTGAGAGGAGACCGAGCGTTCTCTATCGTGGCTCCTAAGCTTTGGAATAATCTTCCTCTTCACATTAGGCAATCGACATCAGTGCTGGTTTTTAAATCCAGATTGAAAAAGCATTTTTATTCACTGGCTTTTGACTCAGTGGTTGACTGACTTGTATTTTATTGTTTTTCGCTATGTTTATTATTGTATCGTATTTATTATTCTTATGGTATCTATTATGTTTCTATTGTTCAGCAGTTTGGTCAGCCTTGTGTGTTTTTAAAGTGCTATATAAATAAACAATGATGATGATGATGAACATAGTAACGTGTGTTGGGTTGCTCTGTCTTCAGACTCACTGTCAGACTGATTAGACAGTGAGTCTGAAGGTGAGAGTCCTCACTGCCCACGCCTGTCTTTGGGTCTGACCAACACCGTTTCCTGTGTGTCATTCCCCCCTCGCCTTCCCCCCATCCGTCCTGTCTGCACTGACCTCTCCAATAAAGACAAAAGGCCTCATTTTCTGAAACTCTTCCTATCCCATCACCTTGCGAAGAATCACTTCACCATGTTGATTAATAAGGACGGTGGGAATGGTTTGAAGTCTCGTCACAGAAAATGTGCCAAAGGCAAAGAATCTGAGCTTGAAATAAAATGAAATGAAAGATCAGCCCCACACAGGGGTTAAATTCAGATGGAAACTCTTATCACACAAAGAGAACAAGCAAATAAATATATCTGAGTGTGGCCCCTCGACTGTCACAGTGTAGCTGACATTTGATCTTATCATGTGTTAAAGCTATTTTAATTACTGAAGAGAACCAGTGTCAAACTCAGCCCAAGTATGGTTGTACGTTAATCCTTAAAGCAACAACGTTTTTAAAGTTGCAGCGTCATTTTTACACCACACCTAAAATCCCACTAATCGTCCGGGCTCTTCACCCTATGACCACACGCTGGGGTATCTAACACCACATGACCCAAATGGAAACTATGTCAGCTGAAAGAAACCCATCGAAATGTGCAACACTTAAAACTTTGCCTGATTGGAGCATGGCTTCAAATACAGCCCTGAAAACAGACAGGCGGTCGTTGGCATTTCGTTACAAAGTTTCCTTGTTCAAAACTTCTGCTTCATTATAACAACCGAGTGACTGGGATCTACGAGCTGAGCTTGTGTAAGATGTCTGACACTGGAAGCTCAGGTGAGCGGCCATGAAACATGTTTAAAGAACGGCAGCTGTTTTATCATAATTCTGTGGAGAGCTTCATCCTAATGAGGGCTCATGTCCTGAGCAGGGATGCAGAGGAGGAGGAGGAAGGTCCTGGACACATCAGTGGCTTATGTGCGTGGAGAGGAGAACCTGGCCGGCTGGAGGCCCAGAGGAGATAGCCTCATCCTAGAGCACCAGTGGGAGCTGGAGAAGATGGAGCAGCTGCAGGAGGTGGGGCCTTAAAAGATTCATAAAGAAATAAATCTGTTTAATATCGTAGAGGGAAAAATGACTTTTCAGCTCAAAGACCAAAGTGCTATTCTAAAAAGTTTTTTCTTAGAGTACAGACTTTACATGACTAACCTCCCCTCTTCTCCCCACCTCACATTCGCCCCCATCTTTCGTCCAGGTGGAAAAGACCCGTCACCTTCTGGGAGAGGCGGCTCCCGTGGGAACAGCTCCCACCACCAAGTCCCTGAGTGAGTCTCTGTCCCCCAGCGTGAGCTCCGGCACTCTGTCCACATCCACCTCCGTCTCCTCGCAGATCTCCAGCACCACCTTTGAAAGCGTGAGAAGGAGCTGGCCACCAAGGTGAGAAAAACGTGGGCTTAGTGGGCGTTCTTGTTGCTGCCTTCTTCCTTCTCTGCTCGGTCTTGTTCCTGTTGTGTTGTAGTGCCTGCGCCGTCTGACACACACCTTCAATACTGAATACAAGCAGCTGGTGAACAGCATCAGTGACTGCAAGGTGAGAAATAATACAAAGAAATAAAAAAATAGCCTTTCTGTGTCACATCAGGGAGTTCCTATATTGACGTCTACCTCATCCTGCTGTTGTTTCACTTCAGCTTTCTCTCATCTCACCGATCGGACGTGATCCATCCGTGACGAGCTTCAGCAGTGCCACCCTCACCCCTTCCTCTACCTGCCCCTCTCTCTCGGACTCGCGCTGTGGCTCCATGGGCCAGAAGTAAACATATTTTTAGGAACATTGACCTCGATCTGCAAACGGTTATTGACAGGTTATCTATTTGATTCTAACTTGGTGTGATTTGTGTTAAAGGACCCCTGAGAACAGCTCACGTGCCTCCAGTCCCTCCTGCTCAGACTGTGAAAACTTCCCGATGGTTCCCACTCTGGAGACCTCCTACCTTGCGCGGGCTGCAAAAGAACGAGTTCCTGAACTTGGTGCCTGATATTGAAGAAATGCGACCAGGGTGAGTAATGCCATATTAACCCAAATACTGTCACTATGACATGTGTCTCACAGACCAAATGTAAGTCGACACTCATGTTCTCTAGTTCAAGCAGAAATGATGTGGATCGATTCAAATTCCTGAGCCTGGATGATTTCAGCTGGAAACAAACCAACTCTGCTTCTTCTTCAGATAATTCAATTCAATTCAATTTTATTTATATAGCGCCAAATCACAA
Organism: Aulonocara sp. 'chitande type north' Nkhata Bay; assembly: GCF_057382095.1. Taxonomy (NCBI): domain Eukaryota; kingdom Metazoa; phylum Chordata; class Actinopteri; order Cichliformes; family Cichlidae; genus Aulonocara; species Aulonocara sp. 'chitande type north' Nkhata Bay. The sequence continues at coordinate 33,278,088 of NC_141352.1, forward strand.
CAAAAGTCACCTCAAGGCGCTTCATAGATACAGAGAAAAACCCAACAATCATATGACCCCCTATGAGCAAGCACTTTGGCGACAGTGGGAAGTAAAAACTCCCCTTTAACAGGAAGAAACCTCCAGCAGAACCAGGCTCAGGGAGGGGCGGGACCATCTGCTGCGACCAGTTGGGGTGAGAGAAGGAAAACAGGATAAAGACATGCTGTGGAAGAGAGACAGAGGTTAATAACAGATATGATTCAATGCAGAGAGGTCTATTAATGCATAGTGAGTGAGAAAGGTGACTGGAAAGGAAAAACTCAATGCATCATGGGAATCCCCGGCAACTATGCAAGTTGTAAACAGTTGTAGGATTAAAGATTATTGAATGTACAGAATGATTATTTACACAGAGCTATACAGTAGTGCAGTTAAGATAAGTGAGGGTGTAGATAGTTTCTACAGAGGCTATATAAAGTGCTAGTGGTTGTGAGTGGTGGTTCACTCCATGTTATTATTGTGTGTTTGAGGGTACAGTTGTCCATTGTGGGGGTGTGTATGTTCAGTGCATGAGTTTAACGTGGGTCAGATGTCAGGAGGCAGAGTTCAGGAGTCTGACAGCTGTGGGGAAGTAGCTGTTCCGGTACCTGGTGGTCTTAGTCCGGAGGCTCCTGTGGCGCCTCCCAGAGGGCAGGAGGGTGAAGAGTCCATGTGATGGGTGACTGGGGTCTTTGATGATTTTCCCAGCCCTTTTCAGACACCGCTTCCTGTAGATGTCCTTTATGGCAGGAAGTGGTGCTCCGGCGATGCGCTGGGCAGTTTTCACGACCCTCTGCAACGCCTTCCGGTCCGAGGCAGAGCAGTTCCCGTACCAGACTGTTATACAGTTGGTCAGGATGCTCTCGATGGTGCAGCGATAGAAGTTCACCAGGATGTCTGAGGACAGGTGGTTCTTCCTCAGAGTCCTCAAGAAGAAGAGGCGCTGGTGAGCCTTCTTGACCAGCTTGGAGCAGTTGGTCGTCCAGGTGAGATCCTCGGAGATGTGGACTCCCAGGAACTTGAAGCTGCTCACACGCTCCACAGCCGTCCCCTTAATGTGGATGGGTGGATGTGGGTCAGCATTCCTCCTGTAGTCCACGATGAGCTCCTTGGTCTTCTCGGTGTTAAGCAGCAGGTTGTTTGTGTCGCACCACTCAGCCAGACGATCCACCTCCTCCCTGTAGGCGGCCTCATCGTTGTCACTGATGAGGCCAATCACCGTGGTGTCATCTGCAAACTTAATGATGGTGTTGGAACCATCAGCAGGTCTGCAGTCGTGGGTGAAGAGGGAGTAGAGGAAAGGGCTCATCACACAACCTTGTGGTACACCGGTGTTCATTGTGATGGTAGATGAGCAGCGGTTATCCAGCCGGACATGTTGGGGGCGGTTGGTCAGGAAGTCCAGTAACCATTTGCAGATGAGGGAACTGATGCCCAGGTCTGTCAGTTTCCTGATGAGTTGTGAGGGGTGGATTGTATTGAATGCTGAACTGAAGTCTATAAACAGCATTCTGGCGTAGGTGTTGTTGTTGTCCAGGTGTGAGAGGACAGAGTGCAGTGCGATGGAGACTGCATCCTCTGTGCTCCTGTTCTGGCGGTATGCAAATTGGTGGGGGTCCAGGGTGGGGGGGAGACAGGATTTGAAGTGTGCTAGGACCAGCTGCTCTAAGCACTTAGCTATTTACAGTTCATAACAAGAGACAAGGCACCATTTCTCTCCTTTGTGTTCCAGTCATCACAGCAGATTAAACTTTTAAAATATTTGCAAATAGTATAAAGAAATATATAAAGAAGTAAAACAGTAATTTATTAATACTTAGAAATACTAAAACTTACATTTGTCAGCAAAAACTGCTGCCATCTGAACCGAAACGTTACAAACCAGCTTACCCACAATCTGTGTATTTTTCTATGCTGGCTACTTAAATTGGCATCCAACAAGCTATTTGCTTTAATCTTTTATTAGACAAAGGCTGACTGGTTAGTTCAAGCTTCAACTGCATCCAAAGGACTGAAAATGTTTTAACACAGTGACTGAACTTGATTGAAGTCTCCGTAGTTTGTTGAATCTGTTTCGAGTGACTTATTTTCACAATTCCAGGAATTTTTAAAAGGCACCAAAAAGCATTACAACGCTGAGCTCGAGTCTGTGGACTTCAAAGGAAATGCAGAGGAGGCCAGGGTCCACATCAACAGCTGGGTGGAGAAGCAGACACAAGGTAAGCATAATGTAACTTTAAATGATCTCCACTGTAAATCCTTGGGGATCAGTTGTGTTGTGTTCAGTTGAGACATTATTACCGGATTGTCCACCGTCCACATTATTTTCTGTTTCCAGTTCTTCCAGTCTAATTTCTATTCAGTATTAAGCAGCATTATCTCTGGGTTTTACTGTTTGGTTTCATGCTATTAATAAAACCATCACAGCAGTATGTTGCTGTAAATAGCAGGCCAATTCTTCTATTCTTATTATATTATGTGATGGGTACTTCTACTTTGATCACTTGTGTCTTTAACATATTTTTATTTTTCAGGCCCATTTAGGATTGGCTGCTATTGATTCTATATCTTTATATTATCTTAAGTGCAGCAGGAAATTCATTCATTGTTTTTATAAAAGCGCGATACAAATACAGGCCATTTATAAATCTACCATCTATAATAATAGGATACAAGGACTTTCTATGAGGGTTATAGGACTGTGGTGCCACCTGCTGGAAATGAGACATCTTAATCCCATTATTTTTGTAGGAGCCATTTTTGGGTTGATACCTCATGTTGCCGCTAGAGGTAACCTTTTTAAGTTTTTTCTTTTTTTTTTAAACTTTATTTAACAAACAATGAGTATACAACATACGAACAGATGAAGTATACAAAACAACAGAACATGAACACAAAAAGCCAAGAGTAAAAGAAAAAGGTAACAATTATAAGAATACACATACATGTATTGTTTTGAGAGCCTTTGTGTTGGTGGAGTCTGATATTGATTGTATGTACATTTCCACATCCTTAAAATAATGACAGAAATATGGTGTTTTGTTAGTAAACTTACATTTATGGATAAAAAATGTAGCTAAAAGTATGAACAAATTCATCATAAAAAACATTTCTCATACTTCTTGGGGAACTTAAACAAACAGAATAAAACATTTTCCCATCGTAAAGAAAACTCCCTTAAAATATGGACAATAACAAACCTGCTAAATTCCTTCCAGAATCTCTGTGTAAAAGAACAGTACCAAAAAAGATGCGTCACAGTTTCTGGATGATCCCCACAGAAAGTACAATTAGTATTTATGTCCCTTTTAAATTTGACCATGTAGTGACTGGCTGGATAACATTTATGTAGAATTTTAAATGAGACTTCTTTCACCTTATTTACAATCAAATATTTATGGGGGACCATCCAGACTGTCTTCCACTTGATATCTGGAACATATCGGTTCCAATAAGATGTTATATATGGGAGAGAGACGATATCTTCTTGGAATAAACTACGTATTCTCTTATTGCTGTTACCAAGTTCCTGTGAAAAGCAGATTTTTCCTATTGGTGACTCAGCTGGATCGGGGAGAGTGACTGAGGCAGATATTGAGCTGTCAGTGTTTTTATATAACATTAAAGTCCCTGAGGGTGTGGCACCAAGCACCACTGAGGATTCCACCTTTTTAAGTTCCTGTATGGTAGGTTTATGTAAGGTATTTAAGGTGGACGCACGTAATCAGCGTCAGGTGTGTTGTTAATCATAAGAAGGCAAAACGTTTGTGACCGCTGCGCTTTTATCTTAAAATGTTTGGAACAAAGACCAAAAAGGACAAGATAAGTACTGCTGGAGTTATTGGACTGTTTAATTAATTCATGCATACCAGAAGCATCGCGTCACCCCCGCTAACAACCACCTCAGTGGCTTCAAGCCTACGCTTGAATTTTTGTTTTTTGTTCCCTGTTATACTGATCATAAAGCTTTTTCACCTTTTTTTAAAATAAAAACCATCTTGCTGTTGCCCTGTTTTCTGATTTTATAGCTGAAGATGTTGTACAGTAACTAGTGCATCTTTGGTAATAGTTAATAGTTTTCATAAATTCTTTTTACCAGATAAAATCAAGGACTTGCTAAGCCAGGATGCAGTGGGTAGCCTGACGAAGCTGGTTCTCGTGAATGCCATTTACTTCAAGGGCAGCTGGAACACGCAGTTTAAGGAGGAGAAGACTGCTGATGTGCATTTTCGACTGAACAAGGTAACAGTGCAGAAAGGCAGCATAGGATGGTGCAGTTATACTTTGATCTGTCATACTACAAACGAGCTGTGGACTTTGCTGAATGAGAACATAAAGCCTGGAGCTCTGAGGGGATAAAATCGTGCTTTTAGGACGATCACTTTCCAACTTTATGCAGTTATGCAATGCAGTTTATTATTCATGTAATATCCAATAAGTTCTCAAATAAATCTCAAACAACAGCACAACACAAACTTCGGCTAACAAGAACAAATTGTGTTGTGACGTGTGCTCTACATCCAAATCCACTCAATGGCTGGAATAAAACCATGACAGAACTTTTTGAGATCATTTTGAGACTAAACACAAAAAACATTTCTCTTGTCTCCCCTATTTTTCAGAACGACACTAAGCCGGTGAAGATGATGCAGCAGAAAAGTAAATTTCCTTTTGCGACCATTCCTGAGGCCAACTGCAAGGTAACATCCATCACTTTCAGCTTATTACAGGATTTCACCAGCATGATCTAAAACTTGTCTTTTACAAATATCAGCCTAAATTTCTAGATTAGGAAGTCAGATCATCTTTGATGGAGTAATAAATAAAAACAATGTTTCTGGACAGATTCTTGAGATGCCGTATAAAGGAAATGACCTCAGCATGCTCATATTCCTGCCTAATGACATAGAAGATGATACCACAGGCTTGGAAAAGGTAAGATGCACTTACCAGTACTTTAATGTCCAGTTTCAATCAGACAAGCTAGTGACACTGTATCCACACAGCTGGAGAAGGAGCTGACCTATCAGAACTTTGTGGACTGGACTCGCCCAGACATGATGAGCCCCAACGAGGTTGATGTCAAGCTCCCTCAATTTAAGATGGAGGAGAAGTATGACTTGGAGAAAATCCTGACCAACATGGGAATGGAGAACGCTTTTGACATCTACAAGAGAGACTTCTCTGGTGAGAAATATTGCACCAATGAGACACACTGAATCAATTATACAGTTATATTGAGAGCACAAAAACTGCAAAACATCATCTGGTAAAGAAAAAAACACAACTGATTTCTGGGCTCTTCATCTACTAGGAATGTCTCCAGCAAATGACCTGATAGTGTCCAAAGTTGTCCACAAGGCTTTCGTGGATGTAAATGAAGAAGGAACTGAGGCTGCTGCTGCCACTGGGGTTGACATGGAAGTCCGCTCTATAACGATTCCCGCTGAGTTTGTTGCCGACCATCACTTCATCTTCTTCATCCGACATAAACCCACCAAGAGCATTCTCTTTGTGGGCCGGTACTGCTCACCCGAGTAAACACGAGCTGACATTGACATGAATTAAACATAAAACATTATATACAGTATAAGATTTTGTAAGGTAAACCTAGTTCATACAAATGAAGTAAAGAAAAGTTATTAAAACAAAACGTGCCTTGCTGTTTATTCTTTCAGTGTCCCACAGTAGCACATTTCCTGCTAGGAAAATGTCAGAAGTCACATCATTTCTGTAAATTGGGAAGTAACTGTAATACATCAAGTCACCTCTGTCTCTTGTTACCAGGACTTTTTAAAATGAATGGTGCAACATGGAAAGAGGCCCTACACAAGAGTTTAGCTTTGAGCTCAATATGCGATGATCCTTTCAGCCATGACATCTCTGACATGGGAAACCAGGGAATTTGATTAGAAAATGGTGAAGGATTTTCTTTTCAGTTAGAAACTGGATTTGTGTAACATGGTGGTGAAAAGCCCCCAAAGAAAGCAGCATATGATCAGTCGCTATATTGCATTTAATACAAACGTCCTTCGTGTATCCTTTGAATACAGAACAGATCATTTCTGATATCTATGAGTAAACCCAACGAGCACGTGTCCCAAAAGACCCCACAGTGTTTTTATCTGGCTTTTCCCTGACAGTTAGTGGACACTGACAGATGTGTGCTGAATATGAAAGGAAACAAAAGAACTAAAGAAGGTTTGCAGTGTTAAAAACAAGAACTACATGAAGGTTGTTTCATCCTGCTGTAACTTATGACAGAAGCATCTTTTGTTTGTTTTTTCATTTATTTACACAAAGACAGATGTTGAAATAACAGGAGTAACAGTTTAATTCAATTGAAATCAGTCCAATCGTCTATAATGAAATTATTGTTGGACATACATAGTTTTCTTTGGTCGACCAGGCTGGATGCTCTTTGGCATGATTCTGTCTTTCTGTTTCAGCCTGCTTGAAATATCTGGCTTTCTGGTCGTTTGAAAGCGACTTCCACTGTGGACAGAAGATCATAAGAACACACTGTGAGCACTGCTACTACACATAACTACAGGACAGCTGGGACACATGCAAAAACATGAGCAGACAACATTAACAGATGCATAAATGTATGCAGAGTTACACACTTACTCTCTGTCCCACCACTGCATTTACGGCTGCATTTCCAGGGATGTTGAGTTCAGCAATGACCTTTGGCCTCTGCTCTTTGAGATAGAGCATGAAGGCATTTGGAGGCTTCTTGACGTATGGCCCATCTTCATCCTGCTGGGCTGGGCACTTTCTTTTTCTTCAGGAATAAAACACAGAGTAAGAGCACATGTTAGCACTGTGTACAACTGTGAGGGAAGCAGTTCAAAAACACGAGACAAGCTGTAAAACTGAATGAAATCAGGCACCATTAATGGATCATTACAATAATTCCTGCAGACATCTGCAAACAAATGACAGATACTTGCAGATCAGTGAACCAAAGCAGCAGAGCAAACTTAGTTTGGAGTGGAGGTGTTAGGTGGAGGAGCAGGAGTGACATAATCATACATCTGTACACCGTTCCTACACAGATGAAGGGAGACAGATATGAGATAACAGGAAGAAGTTATGAATATAGAGATGTTCAGCAGCTGTGTTCACTCCAGTGTTTGTGTGTTTTACGTACAGTACTCCAACAGGACGCAGGTTCTGGAGCACACAAAACACACAACAGGTGACGAGACAAGCTGCAATACTATCATCTATCCACTAGGTGGAAGAATTGATCAGTAGAAAGAGATGTGCTCAAAACGACATTCATACATAGATTTATTCTTCTTAGTTAGTCTTAAGAATTAGGATTCACTGACAGTGAAGAAGTTTCAGACGTGCACTCGCGTTTCCCCTTTTGCCTTTTCCTGCTCCAGCCAAGTCCTCCGCCTGCTCGACATCTCTCCTATTACCTTTTATTACGCTTGCACTCATGCCTTTGCCTTTCACCACTTCAAAACTGCGCCTTCTTCAATATTACCTTCATATGCTCGCTTTGCTTTTCGCCTTCCTCACTACACTAAGTACCATTTTTTAACGCTGTGTACTCACTCTTGCTAAGTACATGTGAACAGATCTTGAAGAAAAAAAACAAAACAAAACATACTTTTCTTTTCTCTTCTGATACTATTGAATGATCCTAACAGAAAAAAACAGAGTTAACACTGACTTAATAAAAAAGTGTTATATTTTATCTCAGATAAACTAGTCAGTGTTTATTAGTGTTTGCTCAACTAGAAGTCTTCATAGTAGCATCCACACATCAAGTCTTTAAACAAATAATGAAAGGATAATGAAAGAAAGTTTAATGTGAAATTACTGAATTATATGAAATGCCAGAGTGTTTTTCTTTAAACTACTTGCCTTTTAGTGATGTCACTAAAAGGCAAGGTTCTAATGTTGTGTTGCCATAGACTCCGGAGTTTACTTTTAAAGCTCACTTACAGAACTGACTTATACAGCTTAGTTAGAAAAGTCAAGCATCCAGACATTTGAAGGACTATTCACTCATTAAGGTGACATTTTCTATTTTAAAAATTAAGATGAAAAAGGAAACAAGAAAAGTTACGACTGAGGCAGATAAGAAAGATCCAGGAGATCAAAGTAAGTAAAAAATAAAATCCCCTAAATAACAGAATGTACATTTCTAACAATGTTGAGGCTCTGTGTATAAAATGATTCATTTTTAGAGGATTTAAATCCTGGTTTTGATTGAAACTAACCTGAGTGCAACATGTCTAATCAAAGAAAGGTTACTGGGGCACTTTGTCTTTTGGTAAAATAATGTGACAAGTTTATTCTTGGACTGAGCAGTGAAAACAGAGCAACAAGTGTCATCAGTATCTAGACTTAGTAGACCTAATATGGACTCGTGTTGGTGTTTTTTATCAAAAGGATAAACTTGTTATTATATTGTAAGCAATACTAATTTAAAATTCAATGACATCAAAATCCTTCTAGTCCTGATGTCGAGCGCTCTTTTTCACTAATGTGTTGTTGTTGTTTATAGATTGTAAGAGCAGGATGGCTAAAAGAAAGGCCAGTCCTGAAAAAACGACCCCCATAAAAAGAAGGAGGGTCACTGAGCAGGCTGGTCCTTCCACCAGCTCAGATGCTCATGTGGTCGGGGGAGTCAAGCGAAAGGTCCAACAAGATGAAGCGGGGACAACCAATACAGCAAAAAAGCGTAAACTTCTTGAGCATGTGAGCGGTGACAAGGGGCAGGCATCTTCCTGGTTGGACACTGGTAAAGGTAGGCTAATTAGTTGAGTGAGGGGTAGATTAAGTGTACATCTGGTTGCTAGTTTGAAGATATTAGTGTTTGGGAGATATTTGTGTCTATTATCTAATAAGCTGATGTGCTTTTGGTGTTTTCCACATCTGCAGACTGCAGCATAGAGATTTCAGAGAGCTGCAGTAAAAACAAAAAGGCTGGCAAAAGGAAAGCTGCGGGAGACACCAGGGACCCACCTAAGAAAAAGAACGTGGACCAGGACAAAACCAAAACCGTTGCCAAAAAGTCAGTGGCTGAACAGAAACGTAAGTAGCAAGCAGCTTAGCTTTTATATTCAGGTGAAGAGCAAAATGAACATTTAGGGTACAGCAGAGAGTAATTTGTGTGACAGCTGTAGTAAAACCCAATTTGTGTTTGTCTGTTTAGGTGACTTCCAAGCAAGATACGTGGAGGAGCACCGGCTTGGAGAAGGAGGCTGTGGAGCAGTGTTTGCTGGCTACCGCATAAAGGATCATTTACCAGTAAGTGTTCAGATGGTGGTAGTAAGACAGGCAGTAATGCAGATAAGGGATAATATCGTAAGCTGAGATGTATGCTGTTTTACACCTTTAATGATGTCATACTGAGGAAATGCTCATCAATGCCCTGTGTCTTTTAGGTGGCCATCAAACACATCCCAAAGGGGAAAGTGTACTGCAAAGTGAAGGTAAATGTGCAAGACTTGAATTGTTTTTACATTAGTGGATTGCATGCAGCGTTCACCTGTGGAACGTCTGTGCCTCATCATCCACTTTGTTGAAATATTTCAGGATGATAACGGGAAGAATGTGTCAGTGGAAGTTGCCATCATGCTGAAGCTTGCAGCTGAAGCAGATGGATCAGTGGAAACATCAGCCCCAGTGTCTCTGTTGGAGTGGTTTGACTTTGGCAGAGAGCTGATCCTGGTGATGGAGAGACCTGTCCCCGCTGTGGACCTGGATAAATACATAGAAGAAAATGGAGGATTTTTGCCAGAGGACAAGGCCAAGGCAAGTTGACTTGCCTTAGAAGAGTCTTAGACTGTACATCATTCAATCAAAGCACAGAGTATTAGAGAAACATTAACCCATTGATTGATTATTGTCTTTTTCATCGTTTCCAGGTAGGGCTGGGCTATATCATACCATTCACGGTAATACCGGTGTAATTTTGGGCAACGATAGGAAAATGAAATATCGCGCTAGAATAGGTAAAACGCGCATGCGCAGTGCCTATGTTTACATACGCAGATGGCGGTGACGCAGAAAGAGAAGAGCAAAAGTGGATCGTTGAATGAAACGGATGAACCAGAACTGGTTTGTAAAAATGCTGCAACTTTAGTGGTGTGGAACTGGTTTAGCTTTCGTCCGTCAGATACACAACAAAGCACGATTTTTGGTAGCGCATGCTAGCGGGCCGCCGTTATTACCGTGTTGTTTGGAAAATACGGCACACTTAAAATCAATCCTTTGATTTTTCTGAAACTCGACAGTGCCCCTTATAATCCCGTGTGCCTTATGTATGAATTCTGGTTGTGTTTACTGACCTCAAAACGATTTTATGTACACGGCGACTTTGCTAAGCTACAAAGCCGCACCGCTCGATGGATTGTCGGAGCATTACGGCTATCGTAGGCAGGCGCCTCGCGGAGTGATACGTACTGCACCTCAACGTGATATTACCGTATTGTGTGTGTATAACCTCTTTTTAAGCTTTGTGGATATTTTACATGGTTATGCTGAGGATATGTCGGCCAATTTCCACTGGAAATGCCTTTTGGTTAAACTGTCAGCGAGGAATTTGCATTTGCACTGTTACATTTTTATATAACTTTAATGCACATAAAAAAACAGCTGCTTGTTTAAGTGAAAATACATTTATGGGGTTTTTTGCACTAATAAAGTTGTGGCGTTGTAAAGTATTTTGTCTAGTGTCAGTTATATCGTCAGTTATATCGTTATCACAACTTTTCAAATGTATATCGTGATAAATATTTTTGGTCATATCGCCCTGCTCTATTTCCAGGTCATTCTGAAGCAGCTGGTTGATGCTGCGAAGCACCTGGAGGATAAACACATCTTTCACCGGGACATCAAGAGTGAGAACATTCTAATTGAGACCGGCTCAGATGTACCGCGTGTTCGTATCATCGACTTTGGACTGAGCTGCTTTGTTAAGGAGCAGTCGCAGTACCGCGTCTTCTATGGTAACATATTCTGCTCTTGCTCTTCACAGATGTCACAATTTTCGCCTTTTGTTTTAGAAGAAATTGCAATTGTGTCTGTTTATTAGGTACAGAAATTTACTCCCCTCCCGAGTGGTACGGGCGCAGTTGCTACAGGTGTGGACCCACCACGGTATGGCAAATGGGAGTGGTTCTGTACGAAGCGCTTCATGCCGGGGACTTTAACACCACGAGCTTCCTCAAAAAGCGCCTGAAATTCAAAAGACATCTGTCCAAAAGTAAGAAAACGTCACACTTCAAGACTGACTGATGGCTTGGACCACTGGAACTATCATCTTCATGTTTTTTCTCTTTCCTTTCTTTCCAGACTGCCGGGATTTCTTGGACGCGTGTTTAACCAAAGTCCCGGAGACGCGGCCGACGCTGGAGGAGCTACAGCATCACACTTGGCTGAGATAAGCCTATCACACACACACACAAACACACACACACACAATTCAGACGTTATCATTTATGTGTGATGTATGAATTACCTTTCTTTTTTTCAGGAAATAATTTTTTTTAATTGGCCCACTTTAAATTTCAGTGTTTTGGAATTCCTGTAACCCCCCCCAGCCATCCCAGGAAAGGGGATCTCTCTTTGAATGGGCTTTCCCGAGGTTTCTTCCCGTCAGTCTGGCCCCCCCAGGGGAGTTTTTCCTCGTCTTCATAGAGAGCTTGGGCTGGCTCAGGAGCTCCATCAAAACTGTCTTTATTTAATTACTCTAATGTAATCATATACTTTAAAGTAATCAAATAAAAGACAGTAAAAATCTGAAGACTTGAAGTAAACTTCCATTAAAATAAAACTTGTTTAATTCATCTTTGCTGAGGATACTGTGTTATTACTATTTCAAGGATTATGTCAGAACACCGGATACTGGTACCCATCCCTACCCATCACTAGGGAACAGAACAAACCAGACATCAATTACAACAAAAATGACACTGACCCAGCCAGCATGACTCGTCTGCCTTAAGAAATGTTTAGCAATATTACAAATTGGGTGATATGCCTTAAAGTAGCTTCTCATGTGTTCAGCATTGTCAAAGGCTACATTTTAATTAAAACCACAATCTAGTAATGTTCTGTCTTTAACCTTCCTAATTTGTTTTTTGTCCTAACCTAATACTAAATTGCCAGTGAAAACAAAAGTTACATAAATAAAGAAGAGTAAAGAAAATTACGGTCTTTTTTATTGTAACAGTTTACCAGTGTACAGTTTGGTTTGTGACATATCTATCTAATAGACTCCAATTTGTGCATGTAAATGGAGAGTCCTCTTCACACACTGAGGTTAATTATAGAGTTCCACAGGGTTCAGTGCTAGGACCAATTCTGTTTACATTATACATGTTTCCCCTAGGCAGCATCATTAGAAGACATAGCATAACTTTTCACTGCTATGCAGATGACACCCAGCTCTATCTGTCCATGAAGCCAGATAACACACACCAATGAGTTACACTGCAGGAATGTCTTAAAGACTTAAAGACCTGGATGGCCGCTAACTTTCTGCTTCTTAATTCAGATCAAACTGAGGTTATTGTACTCGTCCCTGAAAAGTTTAGAAATATGGTATCTAACCAGATTCTTACTCTGGATGGCATTACCTTGGCCTCCAGTAACGCTGTGAGGAACCTTGGAGTCATTTTTGACCAGGACATGTCCTTCAACGCACATATTAAACAAATATGTAAGACTGCGTTCTTCCATTTGCGCAACATCTCTAAAATTAGAAATATCCTGTCTCAGAGTGACGCTGAAAAACTAGTTCATGCATTTATTGTGTGAATGTGTGTGTGAATGGGTGGATGACTGGATATGTAAAGCGCTTTGGGGTCCTTAGGGACTAGTAAAGCGCTATATAAATACAGGGCATTTACCATTTATTACTTCCAGGCTGGACGACTGTAATTCATTATTATCAGGATGTCCAAAAAACTCACTGAAAAGCCTTCAGCTGATCCAAAATGCTGCAGCAAGAGTCCTGACAGGGACTAGAAAGAGAGAGCAGATTTCTCCTGTTAAATCCAGAATTGAATTCAAAATCCTGCTCCTCACATACAAGGTCTTAAATAATCAGGCCCCATCTTATCTTAATGACCTTGTAGTACCATATCACCCTATTAGAGCACTTCGCTCTCGCTCTGCAGGCCTACTTGTTGTTCCTAGAGTATTTAAAAGTAGAATGGGAGGCAGAGCCTTCAGTTTTCAGGCCCCTCTTCTGTGGAACCAGCTTCCAGTTTGGATTCAGGAGACAGACACTATCTCTACTTTTAAGATTAGGCTTCAAACTTTCCTTTTTGCTAAAGCATATAGTTAGGGCTGGACCAGGTGACCCTGAATCCTCCCTTAGTTATGCTGCAATAGACCGTGGCAGCTGGGGGATTCTCATGATGACGCCGAACATCATCATCACCTCTTTGTCATCATTATCACTGACTACATGTTTATAGACCAATCTCCATTTAATCATTAGTTATCATTAATCCCTGGCCCTTTTCCACAGGTGTCTTTTGACCTGATTTCCTCCCCTCGGCTGTATGAAGTGTTTCGGGGTGACTGATACTGAATTTTCTAACCATGATGTCATCTGACAAAATGACCAAACACAGAGGTTAAGTCAAACTTTCACTTAGACAGAAGCTTAGAAGGGAGAATCTTCTGCAGCTGAAATGTGCGAGAAAGATAGTGGTTCCAGTTTTTAATGTGCAGAATGGATTTCTCTCCACTGAAGCTATGTGCACGGTTTACTTTGTTTGATTCACTTCAGATTCATTGAATCATTTTGTGTCGTATGTTAGACGTCAGTAGTGACGATGTGTTAGGGTTAGACACTCAGCTATAACATGCTTACGCTTTCAATTAAGAACATGAACCTTAAATGTTTGCAGTCTTTATTTATATAGTCTTACTGTTAAGTACACACATTACCAAAACACACAAAATACTCTATGAAGATACAAGAAACCAATCATACCTCCACTCCTTCCAGCTCCAGCGCTCCTCCTCTGTCCCTCTTTGCCCGAAGATGTCTGGCTACATGTGTGAGCATCTCAAGTGCCTCAGTGAGTTGAGCTAGCTTAGAACCCTTTTCCTGAGGACCCAGGTTGGCCAGTTCCGCTACCTCAACCTGTTCTCCGTTGAGGAGCGCCTGAGCCAGCTCGTAGTGGAGCTGATAGGAGGAGCGGATGAGTGTACGACCATACCAGACCTCTTGGACTTCAAGGGATTCTGCGTCAAGCTCCCAAAGCACGCTCATTGCATACCTGAATTTGAAAGTGTCAGTTACACAACTAGCATGCATTTTAAGCATATGAAAATGAAACGTGTGATGGGAAGTCTACTAACCTGTCAGCACCTCCCAGCAGTGAGCAAAGGTCTGCGCTGAGAATAGCAGGCAGCATGTCGTACCTGCGGTCTGCCAGGTAGTAGGTTGTAGCCCTTAAGAAGTGACATAATAAATATAAAAAGGCAATGAGATCAAAGCAGCAGCTTTATCATCTTCTTTCTAATCAAAAGTGAGACATAATTCGAAAATAAGTACTAAATATTCAGAGTTTGTTCCACCTTTGTCATTTTCATCCTTCTGTTTATTAATAAGTCAGGAAGGATGAAATAAATAAGCAAAATGTTTTTCTTATGATTTAATAAATATTCCCCATTTTCTGAAATAGAATTTAAGGCTTCAAACCACAATCATGAGATTTTAATTTACTTCTTTAAAGTGTGGAGGCGAGCTGGACAGGTGGGTGATCTGCACGCTGCTTTGTGGACAGCTATGAAATGTAAAATGGAATTTTAGAGTAAGTCAGAGAGAAAGCAGAGGACCAAAACTACATTAAAAATCACAACATAAAAAATATATAGTAAGATTTCAGTATTATTTTATAAGTGCACGTTGTTAACAGTCTACACGGAGTTTCTCTCCTCACTCGGCTCTCAATCATCTTCTGTACATGCTGCTGCTGCTGCTGCTGCTGCCTTTAAAAAACGACATGCACTTCATGGACCTTCTTACTAATTTATCTGCAGACTACACTTTATCAGATACATTTTATTAGCACTGGGTTAGACACTTCTGCCTTCTGAACACTCCTTTCTTCACTTCCAAGACTCAACAAGGTGCTGAAAGAATTCCGTAGAGATTTTGGATTATAGCGAGATTACACCGAGATGACAGCAGAATGCATTTGCTGCAGATTTGTCGGCCGTTCAGCTGTGACACAAATTTTTTTGGGCTGCTTCCCTGTCACATGGTGTCATCGCTGCATGTTCCCAGGAAGGAAAATTTGTGGAGATCAAGTGCAAGCATTACTTTTGCAGCCCCGACCTTCACTTCATTTACTGCAGATATTTTAAACTCAGTTTTATTCATTTGTACAATACAGCACAAAATAAATAAATAAATCAGAACATGTGCATATATCTGGACATAAACACAGATGAATATCTTCTTGTTCTATTACTGTGGTTCAACTGTCTTGTATCATCATCCTCTTTATTAATAAGATGCACTGAAAGCCAATTATAGACAAACCATTAACATCAGGTACTCAAGGTCACATGCCATCATGTGACCTCCGGTGTTTTCCTGACACCCGTAACTGTACAAAGGGGATCTGAAAACAAATGATGTGTGACACACTGTTCTTTACTTCTACCACTCAGTAGAATAAAACTAATTTAGTTGGAAGCGGACTCATTTTTCCTTTTTTTGCTGCATGACCTTCTGGTTGAATGTTGTGTACAAGTATGGCTGCCATGTCCCGTAGTAATATATGTTTATGAAGGCCACAGTGAAAATCACTCAGGCTTTCCCACAGCGGAAACATTCCCCTGTCCTGTTAATGGCATCGTACTCAAAATGAGCACAAGTTCTTCGTAACAACATGGACCACTGTGTTCTGTGTGTAGCAGTTCTCTACTGTGAGAACCCCAACCACCTTTTAGCACGACCAGCATTCGTCCATTCGCACACATATTCATACAGCGCGTTAGTCTATACCTTTAAGCATTTTCTCTCACATGCACACTCACACTAACGGATGCATCCAGGGAAATTTGGGGGTTAAGTATTTTGTGCAAGGTGACTTTAACATGAAGCCCGAAGGCACCAGGGATTGAACCAACAACGTGCTGACCATTGGTTCAATTCCTGGTGCCAGTGATACTTTCAAAGCCATCATGGACCCTGTGAAGTCCTTCTACATGTGATTAAATGATAGACATTTAAGGCTTAATGCTTCACATCAGACACGAGCCTTATTTAAGGTGGCCCTCTGTGTTATTTATAATTGCGCTACAAGGCATGCTGCTGATGCAACATTAATTCAGGCAACAACTTTCTTGCCTCTTTGTACTTCTGAAAGTTCCTCTGAACACTTATGCAAGATGCTGTAATTTTCTTTTATCCTTTTATATCCCACCTACTCTACCCAACCACTCCAACCAGTTCCTCACCTTGAACGTGCCTCCAAGTCTGTGAGCGAACCCTCTTTGACAAAGTGAGTGACATCAGCAATGTGAACTCCCAGCTCCAGCCTTCTGTTGGGGAGCTTGTGTACAGACAGCGTGTCGTCTACATCTTCACAGCCGCGTGGATCGATGCTGAACACCAGGCGACTGTCCCTAAGATCCCGCCGCTCTGCCACCTCAGAGGGGTCTACCGTCCACGGCTTCTCCAGAGAGTTGACCGGCATCTCTCTCAGCTGATGGCAGACGGACAGGCACAGCTAAACAGCCGCATAGTCTTTTGAACTTTTCACATTTTGTTATGATTCTATACAAAACATTAATAATAATAATAATAATAATACATTTTATTAAGCGCCTTTCAAAACACTCAAGGACACTTTACACAAAGACAAAGCAAAACAGTGTTTCACTTTCAGTTGCTCCCTTGTCACAAGGGGTCACCACACCTGATAGCTCAGCATCTTTTGATACGGCAGAGTTTTATACCAGATGCCCTTCCAGGCACAACCCTGATTTGTATCTCCGGTTGCAATCGAACCAGTGACATTTTGCCTGCAAGCCAGTGTGTAAACCACTGATGAAAAAAGGAAAGAATGAACTATTCCACATATTTAATGATTCTTTAATATTTTGTTGATTTGATAATAATAATAATAATAATAATGGATTGGATTTATATAGCGCTTTCCAAGGCACCCAAAGCGCTTTACAATGCCACTATTCATTCACTCTCACATTCACACACTGGTGGAGGCAGCTACAGTTGTAGCCACAGCTGCCCTGGGGCAGACTGACAGAAGCGAGGCTGCCATATCGCACCATCGGCCCCTCTGGACAACAATAGCTATATTGCAATCTTTAAAACCTTTGGTTACTATGGTAACTCTCTGATAACCAAGCACTCTCTGATGTGACCAATCACAGAAGCTCTACTGCCACCCCCTTTATAACATAAAAAGTTATGAATGATGTTCCAGTCTATGATAGTGGACTCATCTGTGCTTGTCCTTTGTTACAGCCCATTGCAACCCTTACACTCCTTACAGTGGAAATGCAGTTGTCTTCAGGTGTTGCCTAGGTTTAACTGCCGATTGTCTACACCTGGTGAGGTGTGGCTAAAGGCGTTCCTGAAGTGGTCTAGTCCAATCACCTTCTCCAGGCCAATCAGCATTCATGCTGTGTCCTCGGTTATTCTTCCTTGTACACGCCTCATCTCATCACTCATGCTCCATTCAACCATTCCACCACCAGCTTCCAGGCTCTCGGGGCTCCTGCTCTAATCCTTTTCACAGACGGGGTTCTGTTCCGCTGAGATAGGCCATCTGAGTCTAACGGCAAATCACCTGTTTAAATTCTGTTCATCAGTAAATCAATTTCATTCTTTCAAATAACCTCTCCTTATTAAAATATCTGTACTGTATTTAGTGATGAACAATTGTTAAACTCTGGTGTTTGCTCCCATAATTTCCCTTTTATTTTGACGCTCTCTGCTCTTTCCTCTTTCACCTGATCTCTGACTGCGATTGTTTGGAGGTGAAAACCAAACATCACCTGGGTTTCAGAAAACCAGAGTTACCCTGGTAAGCAA
This sequence comes from Aulonocara sp. 'chitande type north' Nkhata Bay, assembly GCF_057382095.1. Classification (NCBI taxonomy): domain Eukaryota; kingdom Metazoa; phylum Chordata; class Actinopteri; order Cichliformes; family Cichlidae; genus Aulonocara; species Aulonocara sp. 'chitande type north' Nkhata Bay. The sequence goes on from NC_141352.1 coordinate 33,296,176, forward strand.
CCATTCTCTGTATCTCACTATGGGAGATATAATCTACTTCCAGGTTGTAAGTTCTTTATCCTTAACAAGGTATGGAGCAGGGTAAGCCCACACTAAGGACTGAGTGTGCCAGTGAGGATGCAATAATATCAAAAACGCATAACCTAACAAATGTAATAGATGGTCCTCTGGTGAACTGTGAAGGTCACACTCTCAGTAGCCTTCAACAGCCACACAGACAGATACACTCAACAAAACAGGAACACACAGATGCTTCAATCTATGCAAAGGAGTGCAAGACACAGAAAAGCGCTATATATGGCTACATTTTCAGCAATTTACCGTTTAAAAGTGGGCCCTGCATAAACAGGATGTGGACCAATTGGTGCATTCCCAAAGTAAATGTGATACGAAAGAGTAGCTAAATGCAGTTTAATAAATGGAAAATAATCCTCTCTTATTTAGCTAATCCTGAAGGAAACATAACATGTGGAACAGAGTTAGGAATGGGTACCGGCAATGTTCCCTCGAAGCTGTGTGTGTGCACAATTGCGCACTGCTGGCACGGTCTCTGCGCACAGAAAATCTGCGTTGCGCACAAAAAAAAAAAATCTAACCTGAATTGAAATTAAAATCAATACTTTAACAAGTCTGTTTTGCAGTGTTAGTCAGTGACTGGCTGCTCCCGTATGGGATCCAGCCAGTAATGCGATTCACATTCGTATATACGCAGCTAATCAATGTCGTTGACAGGCTCTGACAGCGTCCTTATGTGCCGACACCGGTGTTTTAGCGAGCAAAGCGGCGTGGCGACGTTTAGTGTGTGTCAGAACAATGAGGCGACTGCTGAGTGTTACAGGTGTTACAGCAGTGACACATCTGCTGCTGTCAGGCCTGCAGGTATCAGGCTGTTGTTCTCCTTCATCTCATAGTTGACAGAAATTATTTTTGGAGTGGCACAAATAATTTGTGTGGCATCAGATTTGATGCAATTTGATGATTGTTCTCTAAATAATTTAAAATGTTTATTTAAAAAAACGCCTTGGCTGCATTTTTAGGTAAACAGCTGCAAAAAACTTTGTTGTTTGCATAACTCAGTTACTTTTTTGAAGAAGTAACTATATAATTAATTACCCAACATTGGTCATTATTTACTGTATTTTGCAGACAGAGTTACAGACTCTCTCCCAGACCACAGACTCATAATACAAGTCAGAGCTTTATGAAAAAAAAACAAAAGAAACTTGTGTTTTCAAAATTGGAGTTCAAGTTATTTTTACTTCCAATAGTGTTAACATGCTACACAGGTCATGAACAAGATTTTTTTGTTTTGTTTTTTTAAATTTTCATTGTAAGTGGGCTAAAATAGTTAATTAAAAGTAGTCTAACATAAATGTAAATGCTGTAATTTTATTATTTTAATAAACCATGTAACTTGCATGGATTCAATGCTGGCGTCACCACAGTGCACACGTCTGCTGTTGCTCACAGTGGTCCAAGGGATCGCTCAGGGAGTTTCTGTGTTCGCTCAGACACATGAAAAATTAGAGGGAACATTGGGTGCGGGTATACCGGATACGGGTGGCTTTTTTTTTTCTTGAGATGTCATACACTTTGGATTCTAGCCAATCATTTTACGTTTCCGAGGATAGTAGGCGGGTCCAGGTACGTATGTTCTTTGAGAGCAGAGCTACAGATTAAATGTCCAAGGCAAAGCGGTCAAAAGTCTGGCTGTACTTCACAGCAAAATATGCAAACTCAGCAGCAACAAGTGCTTTAAGGTGATACTGTGATACTGTGCAAAGGAAGTAACACCTCGAATCCAATGAAACACCTGGCAACGCAATGGCGTTTTTTTAAAAGCAGAGAAATGCATCGTATTTGATAGCTTGCTGCGAGACTTCACACCGAGCACATCTGCTGCGGGTGGGTTGCCTGTTATTGGACCTGGAGTTAGCAACATCCCCCAAAAACCCGAAGAGGAGAGTCCTGGCCCCTAGCCCTGCCAGTGTAGCAGACGGATGATGATGCAGCAGCAACCGTTCTTCTCTGCATGAGGAGCTTAATGTTGTTCGTGTGTAATTTACGTTGAGTAGGCTAACCACGTTATTACATTAATGCATGTAAGGTGAACTAGCAAACACCGTCGTAGTTACATGCGACTGTCTTCTTGTTTGATAGGGCTGCAGAAAAAGCTAACACCGTTATCTTTTTACAAAAAAAACAAACAGCTAAACATGTTTTCCATTATTCACCGGTTCCAAACAAAGTAGGTATGTTGTATCAAAAGAAAAGGCTAACTTGGTTATCATTTTGCAGAAAAAAGAGACTGCTAAAAATAAAAACATAAGAGGTTTTTGGACAAAGTTTGTGTTCTCCATTCTTTAAGCAATTCAATTCAATTTTATTTATATAGCACCAAATCACAACAAAAGTCGCCTCAAGGCGCTTCATAGATACAGAGAAAAACCCAACAATCATATGACCCCCTATGAGCAGCACTTTGGCAACAGTGGGAAGGAAAAACTCCTGTTTAACAGGAAGAAACCTCCAGCAGAACCAGGCTCAGGGAGGGGCGGGGCCATCTGCTGCGACCGGTTGGGGTGAGAGAAGGAAGCAACGGTTAGAGCACCATTTAAGCACCCGCACAGTTTCAAAAGTACCGGTATCGGATAAAACCTAAACGATACCCATCCCTAAACAGAGTATAGATAAGGAATCTCTCAAATACTTCATAAAATGAGCATGTAGAAAGTGATCTAGCATTCTGAATGTTCACAATGACTCTCAGAGAGAGACCTGCTTCATTTTAAATCAGCCACTCGTGTGCCACGCCCAGAGTGCTGACCATTTGGGATGTGGAAGAAAAAAATCACGCCAAGTCAATGTTCAAAGGCAATGGTCATGGCCAGTAGTGGAACAGAAAAGCTAGTTCTGCCATCAATGGCCTGATGGGCCAGTATGGGATCTATAAAAATGAGAGACAGCTACTCCTCCCTCACCCCACTCAGTATCACTGGTATGAGGTTGAGAAGGGGAAAATGCATACAGGTGCCCTTATCAAGCAGGTGGCCAATGTCCTGAAAGAGCTTAGCCAAGTAAGCTGACAGTAGGGTGACCACATTAAGGGTTATTATGGACCGAGCTGTCAACTTGCAAACCTTTTGGTCATATAAGTCTGTGAAGGTTCTCAGTCATCCAGGTCATCGTAGTCTAAGGAGCTTGGAAAGAAAAGCGTCCAAACTTCTATAAGTTCCTTGAAGACGTTTCACCTGTCAGAAGCTTCTTCAGGTCTAGGAGTAACTGGTGGAAAGAAAGGCTGTTGGCTCTTTTAAAGGGACAGTACCTAACCACTGGTACAGATATGTTGATGACACATGGGTCAAAATCAAAACCCAGGAAGTAGAATCCTTCACTGTTTACATCAACGCTGTGGATAAAAACAAAGTTCACCAGGGAAGACACAAAGGATAACAGTATGCCATTCCTGGACTTTGCCGTGCGCATTAAAGAGAACGGAAACCTCAACATGAAGTTTACTGGAAGCCCACACACACGGACCAGTACCTCCTGTTTGACTCCCATCACCCTCTGGAACACAAACTTTGAGTAATCAGGACCCTACACCACCGGGCAGAACATGTTCCCTCTAAGCCTGAAGGAAAAAAGAGGGAACACACACATGTAAAGGAAGCTCTTAAAATGAGACAAGACTCAGCTGTCAGAAGACATAGTTTGAAAGAGAAGTAAAAGAGGCATCTATGTCCACTGTGAGCGACCATCTTTGAACAGAGGCAGCGGCTTACGACACCAACTGTCTGCCATCTATAATCCAGTTTTGAGATCCCTTCCCAGACGCTTCCACTCACATCCTGGGCCATCTGACCTCAGGAAATCACATGATAGGCTGGGGCTAGGATTCACAGTGGGTTCACCCGAATACTTGGCTGATTGTGACCCACACCCATTTTCACACCTTGGCTCGTGTGATTAGGTAGAGGATCATTAGGGGGTCCATCTCTCCTGGGGGACACTCCCATAGGGCTTAAAATCTGGGACTCTGCACCAGTTTCTCCTAGAACTGAAGAAACCTCTCAGATGAGAGGTGAAACATCTTCAAGAAAAAGTCCAGACTCTTTTTTTCCCCAAGCTTTTGGTATATGGAGCTGCTAGGGTTCTTTCACTGCTTGGTGATTTGGTAATAATGTTTTAATAATGTCCAGCTGTTTTTGGACAATTCTGAAGCTTATTAATCCTTAACAATCAAAAACCTACATCCAAAGTACAACCAGAGCTGGGAATTAGTAACAAAAACATATTTTCTGAAATTACTTAACTTACTAGAATCCTGCAAGTTTTATCACACAGGATGAAGCAAATTACTCACCAAAGTATTTCCAAACTGTGTAGATGGGTATTTGCCACCATTTGCGTCAATTATGGTTGAATTTAACTGTTTAATTGCAATTTATAGACATCAAAAAAAATCACATTTTATCATAATATTTATATTCACAATAATTGCTGATGGGTTCACAACAGCTAAATACGAAAGGTGAAACATACTATATAGGCTTGTGGAATTTGCCTTTTAGAGATGTAAAAACTTGAATTTATCTCTAACGTAGGTGCTCTCACCTGTGCGTCTGAGAAAGGAAGAATATGGATGCAGTTCTCTAGGAGGATGGTCTGGACCTCAGTCTCAAGCTCTCCAGCTCGACCCAAAACCCGTACACTATGGCCGTTGGGATAGAATGACGTGCTTTCCCATGAATCAATGCGCACCACAACTCTGTGGTCCTAGGTGAGGATGAGAAGACAGGGATAGAAATGAGACAGCACTTAGTAAACACTGGTCACACTATGAGACAAAAGCATAATGCTATAGTAACACTAGAGACTGGAGCGCAAACAAGATCGGTGTTGCTATGTGCAATGAATTTGCAATATTGTTGGCTTTGAAATGCTTCTTTGGAAGACGGGGACTAATTCTGCAACTACTCTCAGTCAGTTACTTTTATTTAAAGGGTGCAAAACACCAATCAAATGGTGATAAGATGGTCTGGAGATAGAGTCCTGCTTTTCAAGGCAATCACCTTGAAAGCGTTCATCCAGAGGTTGACAGTGTTGTATTCTCAACCTTTGATCGACCAGTTGGTTGCCGTAACTACTTGTAATTGAACGCTGAATGCAAAATATTCACTGCAATCACTGGAAAAGCAGCGTTTTTTCTTTGTTACAAGGCAGGTGCCGTCCTATTTTTACTCATGTGACTAAGCCATAATGTACATCATGAAAATAAAATCAACCTATAGATGTAAGTCAAGTCAGACCTGCAGAGCTTCAGCCTGTTGAGTACTGATGCGGATTTTAGGAATACGCTGGTCCCAAGGTATGGTCAGTATCCGCTGGGAATTCCTGCTCTGGGACTGAATCCCATCCCTAGTGGGGAAAGTTACCACGTAGTCTCTCCAGTTCCTCTGCAGGATCCCTACAATACGACCTGTGGGGTTAAATGTCAGACATCAGTACAGAGAGACATTTATGGAGTAAGTGAGGATGGACTCGATGATTGCGATGTAGAATTGCATCATCGTCCGTGTTGGCAGGTTGAATTTCTTCAGCTGCCTCAGGAAGCACATCCTCTGCTGAGCCTTCTTTATGACGGAGGTGACGGAGGCTCCCACTTCAGGTCCTGGGTGATGGTGGTACCCAGGAAGCGGAATGAGTCCACAGAGGTGATGGGGGTGTCAGTCAGGATGATGGGGGGGAGTGGGGCTGTGTGCTTCCTGAAGCCCACAATAATCTCCACTGTCTTCTGGGCATTCAGCACCAGGTTGTTGTGGCTGCACCAGGACACCAGACGTTCAACCTCCCTCCTGTAGGCAGACTCATCCCCGTCCGAGATGAGTCCAATAGCGGTGGTGTCATCTGCAAACTTGATTAGCTTGACAGACTGGTGGGTGGAGGTGCAGCAGTTGGTGTACAGGGAGAAGAGCAGAGGAGAAAGAACGCAGCACTGGGGGGGAGCCGGTATATACATATGTACTACATAATTACATATGTGTTCATTCATAGTTTTGATGCCTTCAGTGAGAATCTACTATGTAGAAGTACCAGGCCATGACAGAAAAACCACTAAAAAAAAGGCGTGTCCACACTTTTGACTGGTAGGGGCTTCAGGTGTGCTTAGTGAATACCTCAGGCACCAGAAACCCAAGAAAGAGGAGCAAGAAGAGGAACCATCATGGAAGGACAGGATCCTGCACAGTACCACCAACAGATAAAAGAACTAGCTCACATCCAGAAATCCTACCAGTGGCTGGACTGGACTGAAATAGAGCACAGAGGCACTAATAATGGCAGCACATGAAGCCATAAGTACAAGATCCATAGAGGCTGGGGTCTACCAGACCAGTCAGTCAAGACCCCAGATACAAGCGTAAAGATGCCCCTGAGACAATCCAGCACATAACAACAGGGTGCAAGATGCTAGCAGACATACATGGAACGCCATAACCAAGTGGCCGGCATAGTATAAAGGGAATATCTGTGCCGAGTATGGCCTGGAAGTCCCGAGGTCAAAACGGGAGACGCCCCTTAGTGTGATGGAGAATGACCGAGCTAAGATGCTTCGGGGCTTCCAGATACAGACGGACAAAATGGTGATGGCTAATCGGACATAGTGGTGGTGAACAAGCAGAGGAAGACGGCTGTAGTGACAGATTTAGCAATCATCAGGAACATCAGGACGAAGGAACATGAGAAGCTAGAGTACCAAGGGCTCAGAGAAGAGCTTGAGAAGATGTGGAGGTGACAGTAACAGTGGTCCCCGTGGTAACCTGAGCACTCGGTGCGGTGACTCCCAAGCTAGGCGAGTGGTTCCAGCAGATCCCGGGAACAACATCTGAGATCTCTGTCCAGAAGAGCGCAGTCCTGGGAACAGCAGAGATGCTGCGCAGGACCCTCAAGCTCCCAGGCCTCTGGTAGAGGACCTGAGCTTGAAGGATTGACCGCCCGCAGGGGGGGGAAGTTTTTTGTCCTTAGGACCTCGTGTGTAAAAATAATAACAATAAGAAGGGTTAACAATGGTCAATTGCCTCCAGTTAGATTAAAATGTATTTTATGTGTTGCATATTTTTTATGTAAAAACACAGGGTGTTCCCATTAGCCAAATTAAAAGTGTGACAAGCTAAAACAGTATTTTTGCACCTGAACTATCCCTCCCTGTTCTAGGTCTGCCACAGCTGAAAAGATTATTGATTATTTGTGCGAGTCCACGTGTATAGTTGCAGGAGTGTTCCTCGCCTTTTGAATACTGGGCCCTGAGTTGTGTGCTTAATTAATTAGTGTTTTTCTTTCTTTCTCTCTTTTGTCATTTGCGAGGTTACACTGGCAAACTTACGGGGCCCCGTCTGTCTCTGTTCTGTTGTGTTTGGTAAAGGGAACTGTATGTTAGTGGAAGCTCAGGATGCGTTCCCTGCCATTTGTGTCTCCTAGACTTAAAACTTTCTTTTGTATTGGACGAAAGAAAAGGTGTCAGACGTAAAAAAAATTCTACAGAAGATGAACAATATCTGCCATGTCATTAAAAAGCAGGAAAAACCAGCAAAGACGTGACACAGAACCTGAGAGATGCATTTGGCCCTTGAGTTGTTCGACGAAACTTCATCGTTATTTGAATCTCTGGAAATGTGGCTGTCAAGAAGCTATTCCCTGACGAATGGAACCATGGAGAAGAGGTTCAGTTGTGCCAAATTACACCAGAACTGTAATAAAAATCAGTAGCAACTTTAAAAAAAGTTTAATTGTGAATGCCTGTCCAGAAAATAGCTTCCAAATGTTATTTCACCCAAATATGTTCTTATAATGTTGCTTCATGCAGGTGATATAAACAAGAATGGTGAATGGACTAATTCTTATACAGCTCTTTTCTACTCTCACCCAATCACCCCATTCACACAAGCACTTCCTTCTATGCGTTTAAGTGCTTACTAAGCAACATTCACACTCACTATACTCCAATGGATGCATCGGAGAGCAACTTGGGGTTAGTATCTTTCCCAAAGATACTCGGCTTGCAGACTCGGGGAGCCACGGATCGAACCATTCATGTGGTTCGATCAAGATGCTTCATTGTTTTCATTACTTATTTGTGAGATATCCTGAACATATTTTAGGCAAATCAGACAGAAAATATAATACACAAAATATCATTAAATACAAAAATAAATCAAATGTGAATGAATGGAGTACAAACATTCCCACCTGTTGGCAGAGGTGTACTCTCATTGTCCTCTCCAGTTTTTTCATCCCCATCAGTCAGGGCTGTGTCCCTCCCTCTCCACTCGTTCTTGGGCAACAACTCCACCACAACCTCGTCCCCATGCACCGCTCTGTTTCGATTTTTTCGACCATACACAAGCACATCCCAAGTCAGATCTAAGATGGATAGGGGGGGGTCAAAGTCGGGAGAAGAGATCAGAAACGTCTAGCAAATATAAGTTTAATGTGTCTGTTCCACCTGTTTTGAAAATGTAAGGCGTTTTCACCTGTGCTCTTGGTTGAGAAGTTCTTCGGCCTGACGAAAGCCTCGTTCTGTGCCCGATGCTTGTTAACATTCAGTGTACCCTAGTAAAAAGGAATGAAACAAGACATTTACTCTTCTGCCACTGAGGTTGTGTTAAACAATCTGGTGAAAAACTCCACTGCCTTCTCTTTGTGACATCTCCATACCTGCTCAGGTACAGTTGGGGAAATAATTATCACTGCTGAATTTGTAGGTTTCCTCAGTTACAAAGAAAGAACAATTATTCATGTTATTTCTTTAATGTTAGTTTCATTTAATGGAGAGCGATAGAATATCAACCAAAAACTGTCTGTGAAGGTTCTCAGTCATCCAGGTCATCGTAGTCAAAGGAGCTTGCAAAGAAAAGCGTCTGGACTTCTTTAAGTTGCTTGAAGACGTTTCACCTCTCATCCGAGAAGCTTCTTCAGTTCTAAGGTCAAATGGTGGAGAGTCCCAGATATAAACCTAGAGGGAGTATCCCCCCACAGAGGGACAAAAGGACCCCCTGATGATCCTCTAATCGCCTGAGCCAAGGTGTGAAACTGGGTGTGGGTCCCAATCAGCCAGAGTTTCGGGTGTGTTCATTGTGAAACCTGGCCCCACCTTATCATGCGAATTCCTGAGGTCAGATGGCCCAGGATGTGAGTGGGCGTTAAGGCGTCTGGGAAGGATCTCAAAACTGGATTATAGATGGCAGAGAGTTGGTGTCGTAAGCCCCGCCTCTGTTCAAAGATGGTCGCTCACAGTGGACATAGATGGCTTCTTTCACTCCTCTTTCAAACCATCTGTCCTCTCTGTCCAAAATGTGAACATTGGCATCCTCGAAAGAGTGACCTTTGACCTTTAGACGCAGATGTCCATCTGCCTCAGGAAACTCTTTCTCCCCATCGTCACTCTCTGACTACTCCACTTGATACCAAGAAAAGTCTTACCACTGGCAACAAAGGTCTCTACCCCAAATACTAAGCCATGTTTTGCTTGGGGACTCACTGAAAGTAACTTGCCAATCCCTTTATGACTTTTTAAAATAATAATAATAATAATAATGATGTGTTTTTTCTGTCTCTCTCCTTTAAAATTAAACTGCAAGAAAACTTAGAGACAGTTCATATCTTCTTCATTCAATAACAGTCCTGCTCTTCATCTCATTTTCTTTATTCGTCAGCCCCTCAAATACTCCTACCTCCTCAGCACACTCCCTACACTCATCAGTGTATTTCGTTAGTATAGATTAGTATATGTATTAAAGGTACCTGCAGTTTCTCTGAAAAATGAACAGGCTTAAAGCTACTAAAATATTTAAACGTTGTTCCTGCAGTTGTTTTAAACTCGTGTTTTAAAGAGAGATCCGGTATACTTAAAACAGGAGTTAGAGAATTGTGGATCAATATGTTTGACATATCCATCGGATTGCCAGTCAGAGAAGTGTGATTCGTCACTCCAGTAAACACATCTCCACTGCTTTAGAGTCCAGTGTTGAGATGCTTAAATCACTCCATCTGACGCTTTGCATTGTGTTTGTCAGTGTAAGGCTGGGATGCAGCTGCTCAGCCATGGAAACCAATGAAGTTTGGACATCTGTAACAACAGCAGACTGCAGATATTGGTGACTTAAGTGCACTATGAGCCTTAGCATCAGCTGACTAGCTGTCATTTCCAATTACTTCCACTTTGTTATAATATCACTAACAGCTGACTATGGAATATTTAATAGCGAGGAAATTTCATGACTGGACTTGTTGCACTGGTGCATCCTATCACATTACCATGCTGGAATTCATTCAGTTCCTGAGAGCGACTCGTCCTTTCACACATGTTTGTAGAAGTAGTCTGCATGCCTAGGTGCTTGATTTAATACACCTGTGTCCATGGAAGTGATTGGAACACATTAATTGAATGATTTGGATGTGTTAGGGAATACTTTTGGCAACATAGTGTATGCCTGACCTTACAAACTCTATGATTATAACAGTCATTTTCACTGTTTTCAGAACACAAGTTATGGTTGGAGATATCATGACCGCCACCCCACCATACAGATGTTTTGGGAGGTATTTGATGAACTAACTGAAGAGCAGAGGAAAGATTTCCTTCGTAAGTACTTGCTGAAGCCTCCATTATGATATGTTACTGAAATCACACTGTATCATATAAAACATTAGATTTTTCTGCGCTTTACCAAGATACATTAGAGAGCAGCATTGTTCTGATTAATATACTGTAAAGCTGCTTCTAGCTGGTGGACTGAGCCGCCTCACCTTTCACCTGGCTCACGTCACACACCTGGAGAGACTCGACCTCCACCTGTGTTGCCTCACGCGAGATGATCTAGAGGCTCTGAGTCAGTTGCTACCAATCTCACACGCCGGACACTAATCGCATGCTCGCTGCAGCAGTCATGTGACTCGTTGTTTTTCAGTCCAGGTGCTGCCCTCTCTCACTGCACTGACCGAGCTTGATGTGTCATCCAATAAGGAAGTGGGAGGTGTGGTCCACCTGCTGGTCTCCGCCCTCCCTGCGACACAAATGAGGAGGCTGCCATTCAACAGCTGCTACATGAGCAACGAGTCCTTCACTGCTCTGGGTAACACACACACACACACACACACACACACACACACACACTTGTTTATTTATAGAAGTTTTCCTTCAAGTCATTCTCCCTGAATACCTCTTCCACCCTCTAGCCTGAAATGGTGAAAACTTTGTGTTTATGCATCAGCCCTGGCGGTGTCCTATCTGCGCACGGTGGATATTTCCTGGTGTAAAGTGGTTGGCGGTCACTTGGCGCTCCTGCTGGATGCTCTGCAGCCATCAGTCGTCAGCGAGCTCCGTCTTTGCAGCTGCGAGCTCACCACTGATGACATGCAACATCTGGGTAACTAACACACAATGACATTATACTTTTTCTTTTTTGGTCTGTAGTGGATCATTAGGCTGCATAAATGTATATTAAGACAAGTAAAGCCTGAAGGAAATTGATATTTCTTTCATTTATTTCATGCTGCCAGCATCTGTAGCTGTCGTATAAAACAAAACAATGAAACTATTCGGTGTTATTTTTGTCTCCATCAGAAACATTGTGAACAAAACAGTAAAGTGAAGTGATCAGTTATCAATGGGTCCTCTTCCTCTGTGCAGCTGCCGTGTGCAGACGGGGCTGTCTCTCCTCACTCCGTGCACTGGATCTATCCTACAACAGCTTGGTGGGAGACAACGGTTGGTGCAGTCTGTTTGCAGCAGGAGGTCTGGGCTCTCTGGAAGACGTGGATGTCAGTTTGCGACCTTCAACCTCTGCTCCGTGCTCAGCCTGGCTGCCCGCTCTGCTCCGAGCTCTGCCTCAAATGCCGGCGCTGGCTCGACTGGCCATGCAGAGGTGGACAGCTGACTGTCAGGAGAGAGAGCAGCTGAGGTACTGTCTGAAAAAGAGGAGCGTCCTGCTGGAAAGGGATCCAGATTTACAAGACACATCATCAGCATGTAAAGGGAACAGTCAGGAGAGCCTAGAAGAGAGTCAGCCTGAGGAGATTGGAGCGGACCGCACTGGAATTTACTGTCAAAGAGCGACCCACTTTGTTGCTTTATTATTATTTTTTTAAGTCTCTGTTACCACAAGAAGGTCAGTGTTGAGGTCAGCTGCATCACGTCTGATGTAAACTGTGTCACACGTGATGGTTTCAGGGAATACTGGGAACTTACAGAGTTAAGCACAGCTGGTGTGGGTTATCATATTTGTCGTCTCTCACCTTGGCTGCAGGGTCTGGGTCTTTCCAATGCAGCAGTCCTAACACTTGAGACACACATGCCGAGAAGTGGGGATACCTGGAAATGGACAAAGGCTTTCAGCAGAGTTTTAAAGCAGCTATTCAGGAAAAGAGCTGTGAATTATCTGCATACCTTGTTAGGTAATCAGCTATTTTGGGGTTCTTTAACAAATCAACCAAAAGGTCGACTGAGTATTTTCTCGTCAGAGTACCTTCACCGTTCACGATGATGTTGAGCACAAGCTGGAGCGTTTGATGGATGTTCTTTGCATCAAAGAGCTACGAGGAAATCCCAGAGATTAGAGACAGGATATTATGTGAATCAGCATGAATGTTGTTTGTTGTTCAACAGATAAAAACAAGAAGAGAAAATAGAAACAAAGTAAAAAAGGAACAATTGTTTCTGCCGTTAAGAAAAAAAAATTGAGTCATGGCAGAGACCTGCAGAAGTCTTGAGTCTCATTTGATGACATTTTGTCAGATTGCCTTGTAATTTAAAAAAAACAAAACTGTTTTTTGAGCAAAAGTTCTCCAGGTTTTTTTGGAGTTCTTTCAAAGTTTTCTTATTTTTGGACGTTAGCTGCTTTTTCACTCTTTTTCAGTCCAGTCTGTGCATCTGAACATTTACAGAAAGATTTCTTTGTTTCGTCTTTAGACACTTTGTTAAACGCAGATCCCAGCAGAGTTCGCCTACCTTCTCTCCAACCTTCTCAGGTTTTGTGGATATTATACATGGTTATGCTGAGGATATGTCGGCTACTTTCCACTGGAAATGCCTTTTGGTTAAACTGTCAGCGAGGAATTTGCACTGTTACATTTTTATATAACTTTAATGCAAAAAAAACAGCTGCTTGTTTAAGTGAAAATACACTGATGGGGTTTTTTTCTATTCATGAACAGGAGTGTGATCAGTTTAATAAAAGAAAAAATAACCATAACCAAGATATGAGGGGAAATCTTGGACAAATACAAGCAGACTGGAGCAGCCAGCGTTCAAAACACCGACGTTCAAGGTAACAGAAGGTTCCCGAGCCACATCCACCCAGCTGGTTTCTGTGTTTCTTGTGTATTTGTGTACACTGTGACTTCATGGCTGTCTTGGGCTCCAGCTCTTGTTTTGGTGTCTCATTAATTTGATTTAATGTCCTGCTTAGTGATAACATCACTCTTGGCCTCCCTGCACTGGCTTCCAATTGAATTTAGGATTCATTTTCAAGTTCTTTTATTGGTTTTTAAATCTTTAAATGGTCTGGCACCTGCTGAAGCCCTATGTCCCCACTCGTTCGCTCCGGTCAGCTGAGCAGCTGTTGCTCTCAGTCCCCAAATCACGGCTGAAACTGAGAGGAGACCGAGCGTTCTCTATCGTGGCTCCTAAGCTTTGGAATAATCTTCCTCTTCACATTAGGCAATCGACATCAGTGCTGGTTTTTAAATCCAGATTGAAAAAGCATTTTTATTCACTGGCTTTTGACTCAGTGGTTGACTGACTTGTATTTTATTGTTTTTCGCTATGTTTATTATTGTATCGTATTTATTATTCTTATGGTATCTATTATGTTTCTATTGTTCAGCAGTTTGGTCAGCCTTGTGTGTTTTTAAAGTGCTATATAAATAAACAATGATGATGATGATGAACATAGTAACGTGTGTTGGGTTGCTCTGTCTTCAGACTCACTGTCAGACTGATTAGACAGTGAGTCTGAAGGTGAGAGTCCTCACTGCCCACGCCTGTCTTTGGGTCTGACCAACACCGTTTCCTGTGTGTCATTCCCCCCTCGCCTTCCCCCCATCCGTCCTGTCTGCACTGACCTCTCCAATAAAGACAAAAGGCCTCATTTTCTGAAACTCTTCCTATCCCATCACCTTGCGAAGAATCACTTCACCATGTTGATTAATAAGGACGGTGGGAATGGTTTGAAGTCTCGTCACAGAAAATGTGCCAAAGGCAAAGAATCTGAGCTTGAAATAAAATGAAATGAAAGATCAGCCCCACACAGGGGTTAAATTCAGATGGAAACTCTTATCACACAAAGAGAACAAGCGAATAAATATATCTGAGTGTGGCCCCTTGACTGTCACAGTGTAGCTGACATTTGATCTTATCATGTGTTAAAGCTATTTTAATTACTGAAGAGAACCAGTGTCAAACTCAGCCCAAGTATGGTTGTACGTTAATCCTTAAAGCAACAACGTTTTTAAAGTTGCAGCGTCATTTTTACACCACACCTAAAATCCCACTAATCGTCCGGGCTCTTCACCCTATGACCACACGCTGGGGTATCTAACACCACATGACCCAAATGGAAACTATGTCAGCTGAAAGAAACCCATCGAAATGTGCAACACTTAAAACTTTGCCTGATTGGAGCATGGCTTCAAATACAGCCCTGAAAACAGACAGGCGGTCGTTGGCATTTCGCCCTCGTTCCTGAGAGACTACATCGATGTATCAGTCAACAAATGAACTACTGTGGCGTCACAGCTGGGGCCTTCTCTGTGTCGTTTATAACACAGAGAAGGACCCAGCTGTGACGCTGAAGTGGTATCTTTAAATTAGCTGTAGGTGTGAATGCTTGTCTGTCTCTCTGTTAGCTTTGCAACAGACTGGTGATATTCAGAGTGCACCATATGTCTGGTATTATTTCCCTTCCAAATTAGTGCTTCCTCTTAGTTGCTGGTCTAAATTTGTTTCCTTTCATGTTCAGGCCGTGTTAGTGTTGTCTCTGTGTGTAGCAGGTTTTGTCTCCATGTTTGTTTCACTGTCTGCCTGTCTGTCTCTGTATTCTGTACTTCTGATAGACGTCTAATTTTGCCAGTCCCTCTTTTTGTGCGCCTTGTACCTTGTCACTCTCTGTGACCGCGTCTCACTTTGCCAGTTCCCATGTATTTAATCAGTTAATGGTGGTCTGAGTAACCCTCACCACTTTGTTCTCCAGTGTCTTTGTTCCTGTTCATCCTACATATTTTCCCCCATTTGTTATTTATTTCTGCTGTTTGCTATTTATATTTTATTCCTGCACAGTTTGCTTGAAGCACTCATATTTTGTCTATTCTATTCATGTGGATCTTATCTTTCTATTTCCTTGCTTCCTTTTCTGTTTACTTTGCTTCTTGCCCGTGTTTCGTCCTTTTGCGGTGTCTGTGTTTTTTTAATCCTATGGTCTCTTTTAAGTTTGTTTGTCTCTTTACTTCTTCAAACTGAATTCAAAGTGGAGCAAATGCTATATAACATTCTCATAGTCTCATTCACACTAACGTTGGTTCTGTATCTTGTAACCAAAGGAAGCTTCAGCATGCAGACTGGAGCCAGCGATCAAAACACGTGCTTCCTATTTTATTTTGTTGGTTATGTTGAGTTTTGCTGTAACTGTCTCATTACTCCTGATTTGTCCCTGCCGTCTCCTCTTCCCTAATGACCGTCCTGTGTGTTTATTGTTTAATCTTCTCCTTTCGTCACCCAGCTTCACTGGTCATGTTTCCTAGTGTTATCCCCCAGTATAGGTTTCTGAGTTTCTCAGTTCCCTGTCAGATATTTCATATCATTCTCTCCGTCCAAAATAAACAGGCTGCCTTTAGTTTATCCTTGCCAGCCTGTGAGTCTGCATTTGGGTCTTCTTTTTTCATAACAAATGATCATACTCCCCGCAGATTGTGATAGTGACACCTCCAGGCCATGCTGCAACTCTCTGGAGCTTTCCGCTCTTCAGGAACTCTCTCTGCAGGAGGGGGAGATACAGGAGAGGTGGAGGAAGATCTCAGCCTGGGCGTCTATTGTCTTATGTAGTCTGGAAGATGAGTGGATGGTGGGGTGGGTGCAGTTTTCTCTGTGGTGGGGTTGGGTGGACTGTCCCGGGCTCTGTGGGGCCGGGAGGCGCTGCTGCACTGGGCCCCGGTCTGGATGGGCCTGGGCCCCCTTTCCCTGGCGGGGCGCGGAGTATGGGGGTGTCACCAGGGTGCAGAGGAGGCTACCCCCCCTCTGTCCCCTTCTGGCTGCCTCTGCCTCAATTTTATCCCACAACTTAGACATTCACATTACTCACACTCTCATTACACATACATATAGGATCTTGGGGGTGGGCACAATACATGGATACATGGATACACGATACATGTACACCCCACCCCTGGTGTCGTTGCCCACCTCTCAATTTTAAATACACGTAGACATTGAGGGCTATCAGGAGGGACTATGCGCTTACCTGCTGCTCTCTGGCAGGTAGCTCCATGCCCTCCTGGGTTTTAAATGCACCTTAGAACACACATGCATCAACACTACAATGAGCGGGTTGAGGGAGGTTTGGAGTCTTCTCTCACCCCCATTCTCTGCGGCCTGCTGGAGCGGGGGGGCTAGGAGGAGGAGTTGGCCGTCCGACTGCGGTCTGGAGTGTGGGGCCTCCCTGCTGCTGCGGAGTTGGGGTGGTCTGCCTCTCCCCACCGCAGGGAAAAGGGTAACACTACCTGGGTCTGGGTGCAGTTCCCCCTTCCAGGGGCAAGGGTACCTAGACCCGGTTTGTAGAGTACGCTTGGGGAGTGTGATCGTGTGTACAGCGTCTCTTTATGTCTGTCTCCACGTTGGTTGAGTGTGGAGTAAGTACATATGAGAGCATGAGGGTGGGAATGGATGTTTGTGTCTGTGTGTGCCTGTATGTCTGTGTCTATATGTCAGGTTGGGTATCAGACACCACCTCTCTGGGGACATCTCAGGCCCTCCAAGGTTTGGAGGCCTATCTCCCCCTACCACCACTTCCCCTGCCAGTGGCGGACTCCCTCAGACATCGGTGCATTGGTGGTTCTTTGTGTCCGGGGATGCGCGTCCAGGTACACACCGGTTCACTCCTTGGCGGCCGCTTATCGGGGCCTGGAGCCTGGGGCTCGCTCGGGCCACTTCGGAGGTGGGGGTGCCCCCGGCCTCTCGGCCTGGGGCTCGGTCACTCAGGCACGGCTGGCTGCCGGCGGAGCTCACGGGCGCGTCACTGCAACTCCCCCTGGCTTCTGCTCCGCGGCTGCTGAGTGAGCCCTCATCTGGGACTCTCCTCAGCTCTCAGCTCTACCTCAAAGCACACTGTGTTCTGTTGATCTTATGTGCTGCACAATAATGTTTAATATTTAGTATTTACTGTCATATTCCCATATATCATTGTGATGTTGTTTATTCTATTACTCTTGTTCTCTTCTGCTTGTTTTCTTTTTTCTTTCTCAACAGGTGATCCAGGTGATTAATAGATGCATTTTTTTTCTTTTTTTTTTCTATGGCTTTGTGTCCAGATATCAGCGCTCACCTGGCTGGTACCAAGAAGGTTCAGCAAGTGCTCCCCAGACCTGGAGTCCTGGACAGATTCTTCCCAGACCAGCCTCAAGCTGTGCAGCAGATCCGAGCGACATTGGCTGACCTCTACACTCTAGACATGGTGAGAAAAAGGGCACGGTTTGTTCATTGTTTGGAAAATTTGGCATTAGATAATCCTCACCTGGGTGTTGCTGTTCAGTGTAAGCAATATCATTTGCATTTTATTCCTCTGATTTATTTCTCTGTGGCGTTTATGAACTCGTATTTCTTAGGCTGGCTTTTAAGGAAGGAGAAAAGGTATGTATCAGTTGGCTGGGAAGAAAGATGGAGGTGGAAAGGATGTGCGAGCTATGGGACAAAGTTGCTGAGACTAGGTTAAAAAGAGGTGAGGATCAGTGAGCAGGAGTGTGGCTTTGTGCTGAAAAGAGCACAACAGATTGTTTGGAGAGAAGGTGAAGGAAAGTCAGCTGAAGCAAGACAGTTTGTGGAGTTTGTGTTGGACTGTATGTTATGCTGGGAGCCTGGGGATTAGTGCACTTTGATTCCAAGTTAATACTAACTAGTGTTTCTCACTGGTTTTTGGGTGGTGGAGTAAAAGGGATTGGTTGGTGGCTGTTTCTAATGTTAGCCTTTTCTTGGTTTTCTTACAGGCAGGGTAAAGACATGGTGATGAATGAGTGTGTGGGCCATCTGCTGAGGACCAAGAGCTCAGGACAGTCAGACGGGGGCGTCGCAGCAGGAGTCACCGTGCTCGACAACCCTCTGCTGTCCTGAGATGTCAGACTCCTGCCTGCACATACAAACCACACTGAAGTCAAAGTTCCACCTGCACCTCCACCTGTTCTTGCAACAGCATGAAAACTGACAGAGGTGAGACAGAAGAAAAGTTCTTGTCTATTTTTTTTTTTTTTTTACTAAGTTAAGGAATTAAGTTAAGAAGAGTGATTAAATAAATAGTTTCTTGCATTTTTGATTTAATGATTGTGTTTAGGATTATTTCAGAAACATGTTTAGAGGATCTTTGTAAGCCTGTATTTACTTTAAAAGAAGGGAAGCACTTCTTCATCCTACAGAAAAGGTGACACATTACAGATGAGTTCATAAAAAGTGTCTCTGTCACTCTTTCAAGGCTCTGTCACTTTTTCTTTTGTACTGGAACAGCATGGTAAAGTAGGCCTAGGCTGCCATCTTGTGGCAGTGTGTTGTTACTACAACATATGAAATTGTGTTTCTATTGGAAATATAATTCAGCGCCACTGAGCCGCTCTCTCAGTTACAAACTGAACCTGTTTTGTAGACGTATAAATCACTAAGTACAGTGAAGCTTTTGGTTTTGTAAAAGTGTTTCTTATTCTAAATGCATGTTGATTTTTATCAGGGTGAAGAGCAGTTAGCAGTGCATTCATGGACATCTTTAAACTATTAATTGAAGAATCTTTGGTCATGATGGCATGAACTAGAAGCGTGAGCTCCAGGTGAGACTGCACAGAACAACAAGTGTCCTTAAACTGCATCAACTGATGACGTCTTACAATTTTATTCCACTGTGTGTTTTTATCATTGAATGTTTCTGTCTTTGTGTACATGTAATGCAGACACTAAAGCTGAGCCAGAACTTCATGCTGAAGAGAAGGATTCTTTTAAAATGCATGGGGGAGCAAGCGAGTCAGATACCAAGGGCACAAAGATGAAGCAGGTCTGATCGGAAACCGTTTATTTCCAGGCCAGGGAGCACAAATAAAAACACCCTTAAAAGGTTCCCTCCTGCTCAACCGCGTCACTCCCTACGGAGAGAAGATCTACATGACCTTATCTGCGTATCTGGAGGTCAGCCGCTGCTCCGCCGTGTTGTACCTGTTTGTACGTGTTTTTAAGTCTCTTGATGTCATCGTGTCAAGATTTCCCCACCCCGTTCTCTCAAGAACCTCTTTGGGACTGGATACTCCAAAACTGCTGACTGGTAAATCTGGGCTGCTGCACTGTGGCCATCTCTGTTTCACAATCAAAGATATCTGCCCTGTTACAAAGTTTCCTTGTTCAAAACTTCTGCTTCATTATAGCAACCGAGTGACTGGGATCTACGAGCTGAGCTTGTGTAAGATGTCTGACACTGGAAGCCCAGGTGAGCGGCCATGAAACATGTTTAAAGAACGGCAGCTGTTTTATCATAATTCTGTGGAGAGCTTCATCCTAATGAGGGCTCATGTCCTGAGCAGGGATGCAGAGGAGGAGGAGGAAGGTCCTGGACACATCAGTGGCTTATGTGCGTGGAGAGGAGAACCTGGCCGGCTGGAGGCCCAGAGGAGATAGCCTCATCCTAGAGCACCAGTGGGAGCTGGAGAAGATGGAGCAGCTGCAGGAGGTGGGGCCTTAAAAGATTCATAAAGAAATAAATCTGTTTAATATCATTGAGGGAAAAATGACTTTTCAACTCAAAGACCAAAGTGCTATTCTAAAAAGTTTTTTCTTAGAGTACAGACTTTACATGACTAACCTCCCCTCTTCTCCCCACCTCACATTCGCCCCCATCTTTCGTCCAGGTGGAAAAGACCCGTCACCTTCTGGGAGAGGCGGCTCTCGTGGGAACAGCTCCCACCACCAAGTCCCTGAGTGAGTCTCTGTCCCCCAGCGTGAGCTCCGGCACTCTGTCCACGTCCACCTCCGTCTCCTCGCAGATCTCCAGCACCACCTTTGAAAGCGTGAGAAGGAGCTGGCCACCAAGGTGAGAAAAACGTGGGCTTAGTGGGCGTTCTTGTTGCTGCCTTCTTCCTTCTCTGCTCGGAGCTGATCGGTCTTGTTCCTGTTGTGTTGTAGTGCCTGCGCCTTCTGACACACACCTTCAATACTGAATACAAGCAGCTGGTGAACAGCATCAGTGACTGCAAGTTGAGAAATAATACAAAGAAATAAAAAAATAGCCTTTCTGTGTCACATCAGGGAGTTCCTATATTGACGTCTACCTCATCCTGCTGTTGTTTCACTTCAGCTTTCTCTCATCTCACCGATCGGACGTGATCCATCCGTGACGAGCTTCAGCAGTGCCACCCTCACCCCTTCCTCTACCTGCCCCTCTCTCTCGGACTCGCGCTGTGGCTCCATGGGCCAGAAGTAAACATATTTTTAGGAACATTGACCTCGATCTGCAAACGGTTATTGACAGGTTATCTATTTGATTCTAACTTGGTGTGATTTGTGTTAAAGGACCCCTGAGAACAGCTCACGTGCCTCCAGTCCCTCCTGCTCAGACTGTGAAAACTTCCCGATGGTTCCCACTCTGGAGACCTCCTACCTTGCGCGGGCTGCAAAGAACGAGTTCCTGAACTTGGTGCCTGATATTGAAGAAATGCGACCAGGGTGAGTAATGCCATATTAACCCAAATACTGTCACTATGACATGTGTCTCACAGACCAAATGTAAGTCGACACTCATGTTCTCTAGTTCAAGCAGAAGTGATGTGGATCGATTCAAATTCCTGAGCCTGGATGATTTCAGCTGGAAACAAACCAACTCTGCTTCTTCCTCAGATAATTCAATTCAATTCAATTTTATTTATATAGCGCCAAATCACAACAAAAGTCGCCTCAAGGCGCTTCATAGATACAGAGAAAAACCCAACAATCATATGACCCCCTATGAGCAAGCACTTTGGCGACAGTGGGAAGGAAAAACTCCCTTTTAACAGGAAGAAACCTCCTCAGGGAGGGGCGGGGCCATCTTCTGCGACTGGTTGGGGTGAGAGAAGGAAGACAGGATAAAAGACCTGCTGTGGAAGAGAGACAGAGGTTAATAACAGATATGATTCAATGCAGAGAGGTCTATTAACTCATACTGAGTGAGAAAGGAGACTGGAAAGGAAAAACTCAATGCATCATGGGAATCCCCGGCAGGCTACATCTATTGCAGCATAACTAAGGGAGGATTCAAGGTCACCTGGTCCAGCCCTAAATATATACTTTACCAAAGAGGAAAGTTTTAAGCCTAATCTTGAAATCTTGTCTTCTGAATCCAAACTGGAAGCTGGTTCCACAGAAGAGGGGCCTGAAAACTGAATGTGTTCACTGACCGGTGTTGCCAGCTTTGGTGGCTCGTCTCCCGCTCGAAGAGGACCAAAAAGAGAACCATACAGTGTTCAGCTGCCTGGCTGTGCTCTACACACACAGCCCTGCTCTGGTACAGTAAAAACCACATTTACATTTGTTTACATTTCCAATGTAGAGGATGAGTTTAGATCACTGTGGTCCAAGCTTGTCGTCAGTTATAGAAACTGGATGTTGCACAGGAAAGTGTGTTTCCTTACATTTATTTTGTGTTGACAGAAGTCTTTGATTCATATTGATTATTAAAGCGGGCTTTAACCTGTGGAGAAACGCGTGTGTTCTTGCTCCTTCAAACGGTTTTCTTCAGAGATTTCTCACTGTTTGTACACATGCTGAGTGGCTAGTTTTGAAAACACTTACTTTACCTTTACTACTCTGCTCAGAAATGCAACCTGTGACCTTACACAGCCCAAAAACTTATCCTAAAACATAAATTAACAAGGACAGAAGCTTTTTACAAATGCTTCAACAGTGTAATTCTAACAAGGTATGCAATACATCTAATGTCAGTTCAGAGGTATGAAGTGATGACACTTTGACATCACTGAATAAAAGCAGTCTTGTCATAATAAGCTTTGCTGTGGACAGTTGGCGCGTTAAACTTTTTCTTACAAATAAAAAAGGTAATCAGATGTTAAGTTTGTTCAGTTTTAGTTGTTCTCATTGTGTTGCTCCTCAGATCTCCCGTTGTCCCTGAGCCTGACTAAAGCCCGGCAGCTTGTTTTCAGGGCATGGCAATGCAGATATGAGCTAAATGTGACACAGCAAAGAAAAATCAGAATCAAGAAACCCTGAGCTGACTTTCATGGCTGCAGACGTGACATTAAGAGCCTCACAGATCAAAAAAGTATGGGATTTAAACTGCTTCTAGACCTGCACACGTCTGTTTCCAGGGCAGGATATCCATTCCAGTGCAGCAGAAGGAGCGGTCAGTGTGGACCTCGGTGCTGTACAGGACCTCCTGGAGCTGCTTGTCTCCTGGCATCTGGGCTTTCACTCGTATCTGAAGGACAAAATAGGAAAATCAAGTTGCTCTCACTGTCACCTGATTTCCACAGACTGCCATCTGACCACATCCCTGCAGTTGGATCCCACCGCCGTACCTCTAGGATGGGTCTTCTTGTTGTCAACCCAAACCACCCTCTCCTTCAGCTCTGAGCTGAATATATACACATGATTGCTTCTTAAAAAACAAACAAAAACAAAAAAACGTCCCCACACGGAGTGAGACTCAGTCTTGGATGCCCAGATCAGCCAGTGTGGTGTCCAAGAAAGGGAAGGGTTGGTTTGCCAAGTTGGGCTGTACCTCGATGGGCAGTGTCACCAACATGGGGATATCCTGCTCCAGTCTGACGCGCAACATCTTGTTGTGGGACCCCGGGAGCTTCCTGTCTGCCGATCCGCCTCTCCGTCGGCCTGCTCCACAGTCGCCGCCTCCTCCAGAGAGCGTTTTGTGTCGTCTGCTGCCAGCTTGACTTGCTGATCTTTATCTCAGGAGGCAGTGGGTTTTTACCCTCTCCCCCTTTGATCCTGTGCGTTATCGTTTAAAACTCGCTATCTGCATCTTTTGGCTCCAGCACGTCTTTATTGTTAGAGTTGTTGCTTGCTGTGTTCTTCTGCAGGGTGCTGATGATTCATTGTTCTGCTTCTTCTGATGGTAAACGCCTCTGGAAAGCCTGAATATGTGAGCGCGTCTGATTCATACAGAGTTCTGCTCTGCCCCCCCGGACTGATATATGCAGCCAGTGTGAATGTGTGTTATGTATCACTCACATGTTAGGTTCATTAGACTGACACAAGGGTGATGCACAGATGTTGGTGTTTTTAGGGCCAAGTGTGAAAGTGGAAGAAAGACAAATTCTTTTGAAATGTTAAAAGAATGTTGGAAATTTGATCAGAATACAGTAAAAATGAAAGAAACAGATATTTTTCTCAGATCATTGTGTTAAATTGTCATAATCGCCGTGTTCTCTTTAAGACTATCAGCTCTACTCTAAACAACCCTGAAAGCCTCTGCTGACACATGTCATCAGTTCCTTTCTTTCTTTGTAAACAAGGTCGAGTCTGTCAGGTCAGCAATAGAACTTCCTACAGATGACCCATCAGTGTTTATTCCATGACTGTAAACATGTTTCCATTTGTCACTTCAGTCTTTACTCTGAAATACAGGAAATGACATCATGGCTCAAAATCTTTGTCGTTCAAACAATTCTTTATTTAACATTTTTTTAACTTTATTTAACAAAATACATTCAATAAAAACTTAAACAACAGAAAACTGATTTTTAATCCAACCACTGAAAAAAAAAGGTAACGACTGAACACAAACAGAAGAACAATTTATAAAGATTAACATGGAACTACAGGAAGTTTGATTCACAGCCTCATTTGAACTTAAACTTAAACTTAAGGAGAGCCGACCTGAGCTCTGTGGAGCCTGATCTCCAGGGTTTTAAGTTGGACTCTGAAACCAGAGGATGTTTCTCTCTCTTCAGATTCACTCTGATCCTGTGATGGGAACGATTTCAGCCCTGCGTGATCGCGCTGATGTTTGCACAGAGCAGATGATGAAGTGAATGTTTTGGCACAGTGGTAACAGTGAAACAGTTTATTAGTAACGTGGGATCGTTTGTGTGCAGAGTATGAACTGAGATTACTGAAGCTCTTGTCACACTGCTCACAGCTGTAGTTTCCTTCCATGTGTGTACGTTCATGCTCGTTACGACTACCTGAATGTGAGAAGCTTTTGTCACAGTGTCTGCACTTGTATGGTTTCGCTCCTGTGTGGACTCGTTTGTGTCTTTTAAGGTGACCTGCAGTGGTGAAGGATGACCCACACTGATCACAGAGGTGCTTTTTGACCCCACTGTGAAAGAGTTCATGTTGTTTTAACTCAGCTGATGTGGGGAAGCTTCTCCCACATTCTTTGCAGTATTTCAGTTTGTCTCCAGTGTGTTTACGTTGATGTATTTTTAGGCTGGCTTGGTGACTGAAAGTTTTTCCACAGATGTCACAACGAAAGTCTTTCCCACCACCACAGCGATGACAGGGTTGAGAAGTGGATCCATCTGTGTCGCTCTGCTTCTAAACAAAGACACAAAGACAGTGTAAGTCAGTCCTTCAACACTTTTATCCTGAAAGTCGCCTGAAATAAAGAGCATCTCTGCAGACGTCCAATTACATTTTACTGTTTCGATTAACACACTCAGTTTACTGGGCTACAATAACTACAATACTACCACCATAATACTACAGCAATACTTATTTAATATTACAGTAACATCTGACTTACACTTAAATGAAATGAAAACCTGAATAATGGCTCAGAGCTACTCTTCGGTGCAGTAGAAGTGCTAACATGCTAACACAATTTAATGAGCAGACTTGTTCCAAACAGTCAGACTGAACTTACAAGAATAAAATAAAAATACAAACCTCACAGTAACTGCACTTGTAGAGTCTCTTTCTGGTGTGGATCTGTTGGTGTTTTCTCAGGTACTGTGGAGTTTTAAAAGTCTTCTCACACAGGTCACATTGATAAGGTCTCTCCTCAGTGTGGGTAAACATGTGGTGTTGTAACTGTGCGTCTGTTGTAAAGTATTTACCACACTGATCACACCAGTACACATCTTCTCCGGAGTGAATGCGTAGGTGTATATTTCGGCTCCATAGCTGGCTGAAGGTTTTTCCACAGATGTCACAGCTGTATGCCTTAACTCCAGAGTGGGTAACTAGATGTCTCTGCAAGTGGCTACTTCGAGTAAAAGCTCTGCCACACTGATCACAGCTGTAAGCTTTAACTCCACTGTGGACGACTTGGTGTCTTTTCAGGGAATTCTTCCAGGAAAACGACTTTCCACACAAGTCACAGCTGAACGGTCTCTCTCCAGTGTGGATGAGCTGATGTTGTTTTAGTTTAAACTTCCAGGTAAAATCCTTCCCACACTCGTCACAGGTGTATTTTTTCTCTCTCTTGCTTCTTTGAGGTTTGTCGGCCTCCTGAGAGTGCTGACTTCTCGGTCCATGTTGGTCCTGCAGTGACAGAGATACAGAGTCAGTGAGTGAAATGCAGTCATTGAACAAACTGAAGCTTCAAACTCCCTCCATTAACACTAGTTTTAAACCTGAAGGTGGAGTGTGGCACCAAACACCACCAGAACCTGAACGACTGCAGGTGCTGATAAGTTGCGGTCGCGGTATTTCAACATCTAGTTAGCAATACAGAAGACGAGCGAGAATAAATGGAGTAATATTTTTTACGTGGCAGGTAATTTCAAATGCAGCGATTCTATCAGCCCAACAAACATCAGTAAACACACAAACTGTTTGTGTGCAGTTTGTCTCACAATGTGATGTAAAGACTGCAGTAAAATCCTCTGCAGGTTAGTGCAGGATAAGCAGGCAAGTTTACTGTAATGTGATGGATTTAAGTAAAGAACAGTGTGTGACTGGTGCACAGTGACTGTGGTGCTCATGTCAGAGTTAGATTACATCAAGTGTAGCAGAGATTAACTTAAACTTAAGCTCATGATGCTGACATTCATTCACTGAGCTCCACCCACATACCAACAGGTTAGTGTCTAATATAAAGACAGTGTACTGTCAGTGTAGAGAAAGGAAATCAGCCAGGACAACTCATGAAACATCTGCAGACATCTGGATGAATTCACAGAGAGCAGCAGGTCAGCTGATCACAGCCTGTACATTAAAAAAAATCTACTGGAGCTCTCAATAGAAATGATTGTGAGCTGTGACCCTTTTCCCCACACTGAGCCACTACAGCTGATTTTAGGGTTGAATCCTGCTGAATCCCACTTTAACATCTTCCTGCTCATTTTGATGTTTAGAGGCAACGTCACCGTCTAAGATGTAGGCATTGTATACATTGTATACATTATTTCTACATTACATTAATATTGCACAAGGTTCACTTAGTTTAGCATAAAATATACATACTGTATCAGTACTTCAGCTTTTAATGGAGTATTTCTTAACACTAGTATCTGTCACCTTCTGTGTTGAGCTCATTGTTTTCTCTGCAGTGGCTGAGCTGAGTCCAAGTAGCTGAAATTTCCTCTGCTGCTCCGTCAGACTCTTCTCCTCCTCCTGATCAGCTGGGACACAAAACAGAACTTTGTTAAGCTCCACACTGCACTGAAGAGTCAAAGTGTCTTATATGTTCATCTGAGAACACACAGAACACATTTTAGCTTCCTTGGGTGGACAACTTGTTTGAAACAAACACAAAAGGTTTGAACACCGATACCAAATTCAGCAGTATGGCACACCAGTACCAGGAGAGCAATTCCTCTTTAAAATATGCCCTGGCCAAGAAAAAACCCGACAATATACGTGTGCCGTGAGAAATGATAGATAGATAGATAGATAGATAGATAAAATTTATTTCAAACATGCAAATATAATTGAAATAACAACAGAAAAAAATAAAAATAACAAAACTTAAAAATCATCAAGTTTTCATGTAAATATCTATGTCTACAGAATGTGTGTGCTCGAAAAGGAGTAGGGTGAAGTTTTCTTGTTCCTACCCCCTTATTTCAAATTTCATTGCTTACAAATCCATATCCAGGATTCAACATTATTTGATCATATATTTAACTATGTACAAGTCTAACACATTGAACATACACAAATAAAACCATTTTCAGCACGTAAACCAGAACAACAACAAACTACATTTTTTACATAAACTAATCACTCTGTTTATAACAGCCGCTTAATCTCTGAGTTTATTTTCTATCTATGTGACAAAAACCTTAATGAAGACTTAAGGTTGGGTTACTCAGGCCTTGATTTATAAAAAATGAGGACACAATGAGACAACTCAGTCACTGAGAGGAAGATTTCCTATATTCATGCAATTTATTATTTTTTGAACAATCCTGTGAATTTTTGTATTGATGTACTTGGGCCCGTTCTTCGTACCTCGCTAAGTAGGTTAGCCGGATTAGATTGTTGACGATTTCGCGTGATCCTGGATCAGTCGGTTCCCCGAAGCTCATCCGGGACTTGCTGTCATAGCAACAGAGCCGTAAGCGTAAACCTGCTCGGGAGCAGGTTTACTTTATGTAAACAGGATTAGATCGCGGCCACGCAGGTATGTCCGCTTCATTTATACGAAAGCAACAGCGATATTTTTCCACTGTTTCACCATAAATAAATATTATCAATGTAACTAAAGATAATGCAGCACTTGATCCTTTTATTGATGTCACACAGATACATATAGGTCATTTCCTAAAAAAGGGAAATGTACTATTAACATTCTATTACATGTATGTGATTATTACAGATGTAATTCATATTTCAGAGTAGTAATTGTAAATTACTTCGTGTAATCAAGATGAGAGACCACGGCTATAAAAGCGAAGGTGGATTTGGGAAGTCTGTCGCAGCCATGTCCTGTCCGTATGCGCGACCAACCCATTGCGGAAGGTGCAAGATTGATAAGGAGAGTCCTCAGAATTCAGCGTATATTGCGGGATAGACAGGATCCTTTAGCTCAGCGCGACAGTGTGCTCATAGAGAGATATCGATATTCCCGTGAGGGTATTATTTACTTAACCAACTTGTTGACGAGGGGGTGCAGGACCACCACCTGTCTTTTTTTCCTCTGCCCTTTTCTTGGTTGCTGTTATGAACAAACTAACAGAGTATTACAGGCCAGTATTACCTTGCCAAGAGACGCAAAGCAATCTAAGAGATAAATATTACCATTCTGTAGAATACTCCTGTATTCCACTTTTACTTGTTCCCATGTTCTTGTGGGTCCTGTTGTGGCTCTAATGTGAAAGGGGATATAATATAACATATTATAATATAATATAATGCCATATGATATTGGACAATATAGTGTCATATGATAGATCTACCCTACCGCCAACTGGTGTTGGCCAGAGGGGCCGATGGCGCGATATGGCAGCCTGGCTACAACCGTAGCTGCCTCCACCAGTGTGTGAATGTGGGAGTGAATGAATAGTGGTATCGTAAAGCGCTTTGGGTGCCTTGGAAAGCGCTATATAAACCCAATCCATTATTATTATTATTATTAAATTACCTACGAGTTTGATTTGTCAGCAACTTTCTGCCAGCCCTCTCTCCTTGCTTTTGCAGCCTTTGCAGTGTTCTCTTGCGTTTTAATTAAACTCTGAAACTCCTGAAATCCCTCACTCATGAGTTCTTGCTCTGCTGCCGGAAAATACCGAGCACGCCCCTTGGACATTTTCGCCGACCAATCAGCGGGTTGCCGATCAATGTTTCTACTATCGATGCGTAGCCCCTTTTACGACACCCAGTGATGTCACATTCCTGCGTCCAGCTGTAGTAATCGTCAACAGCAGGTGTGTTCGGGGAACCGGATTAGCGAGCTCACGGTTAGCGCGATGATTTGATCTTGGATGTGTCATTTGATCTTGGATGTAGTAAGCGACGTACGAAGAACGGGCCCCAGGTCTTGATTTCATCTGTATATCCGAGTGGGTGTAGAAATCTGAGCCATCATCTGAGTAAGCCTCATCACAACTTTGCGCTGATAAAGGCAGCTGTGTTTTAGCCTGGAACACATTTATTTTTACATTTCTCATAAATGTATTTCATTATAGCACTTTTACCGCCAACATGTTGGGTCTTTTGGAGCCGGAAGTGACCTTATATGGAAGAAGGGTGGCGCTAGCTAGCTTAGTTAGCAAGCTGCATTCATAAGCTGTGCAGGTGCCACAGAGATGCTAAGTAGCCTTAATAACAGACTAATAAAACAACACAAACTCTGATTACAATGAGCTCATTTAAAAGCTTTCTTCTAATAAATTCTTTTCTTCTCTGTGTTTCACAACCTTTTGGTGATATCTTTCTGTGAATTAGTTTAAAGCAGCTTGAGTCAATTTAGTCAGATTTTTTTTTCCAACTTGTTCACAAAAACTTGAGAAGAGACACCGAGGAGAGCAACAGAAAGCCTCATTCAGGAGCTAAACTCAAGATTAACTAGACTCGGATTAATATTAGCTCGATACTTACCTTTAAGTGTTAAATCAGTCTTGACAATAATCGGAGAGAAAAACGCCATAAAGCGGGAACTCGGCTTCTTCTTCTTCTGCTCTTGTATTTTTTGGCGGTTAAAGCTTTAAGGCGCATTACCGCCACCTGCTGGACTGGACTTTTCATGTCCCAAACATCATCGATTGGGCACAAATTTGTTGGAGTTTCTGTTAATAAAAAAGATGGAATTCAAGGATCTTGTTATTTGGTTTGTTCGTTTTCACCATTTACTCTACAATTTTCTGCCAGTGTATAGCAAACCCCACAGCTCAAATCAATGAAGAATTTAGTATTTTTAACATATTGCTTAAACTGGAACCAGCAGCTATATAGGCCTAATTTTTAATCCAAACATGTGATAGAGGTTTACCACCAGGAGAAGCAGACTGTAAATAAAAGACTGTGCTACTGAAAACTGTTAGTCTGACTTTGGATTGTAAATATGTTTCCTTTTGTCACTTCTGTATTTGTATATGGCTCAAACTATTTGTTATGAAAGCAAAACAAACAAACTGATGTTGTCTCATCAGATCCAGTTGTGACATTAGCTATAGTTTCCGCGGAGGGTACTTGGTTCTGTATGACAGCACAGCTTTTAGGTTGAATTCAAGCGCTTGAGTACAGCCTGATAATTAGAGGCCTGCAAACTGTTTGCTGATGAACTTTGGAAGTAAAAGTACAGACAGCTATAGAAGACACAGGACACGAGATGGGTTCATTATTTCTTTTGAGTTCCATGTAACAATCCGTAACTCTGTAATTAATGAATGTGCCATTTAATCTTGGCTGCAGCCAAGATTAAATGGCACATTCATTAAATGGCTAAAATGGGTTGGCTGCCGTTCAGCATTTAGTACAAGTCAGCTTTTGATCAGAAAGTTTTCTGGTTTGATCCCTGGCTGCTCCAGTCTGCAGGCGAAATATCCTTGGACAAGATTGTAATCCCAAGCTGCTTTCTGATGCATCCATTGGAGTGTGAATGCTTTATAGAGTTTGTGAAACAGTTGTACGTGTGGTCAGATTGTTTTGTATTTGTGTGTGGATTGAAGCACATGTCTGAGAGCACATCAATCACGGCACATATTTTTTAAAATCTTAGTTTAAATAAAGTTTTTGATTATTTATTATAAAAAAGAGATGATATATATATAATGCAGTGGGCACTCCACCAGCTAACATGTCAGTTAATTTGACACATTGATTTATTTATCATTTCTTTTTCTCTCTCAGCTTTTCAGCTCCATATTTTTGCCATTTCTTCCACACTCAACTCTGTTCTACAAGGTGAGCCCACAGTTAATGTAGGAGAGGGCAGGTGGCATTAAGAGGTTTGATTGGGCAATCTAGGGCCCAGTTAGTTCTTCCTTTTGGTGAAAGCTGGGCTCTTCAGTTCAGCATGGCACAGCTCCAAAGATTCTGCAACATCAAACCCTCTGTCTGCTAATGTTACATCACCTGGGCTGAGGCAGTCCAGGTAATTTCAACACTTTCTTGAAATTAGTTAATTCAGATATAAACAGAGTGACAGTTTACAGATTCAAACATGTCTCAGAGAAAACAGAAAAAAACAGTAAAGCCCAACTCTCCTCTTTGTGATCAGGAAGACAAAATTCAACTTCCTGATCAAGTAGACAAATCATTCAACCAGCTTCTAGAAAAGGAAGATATTCAAAAGTTGAAAGAAATGGAACTCCTAGACAGGGAAGAAACTTTGAGCTCCAAGCAAAGCTTGATAAAGCACTAGAAAAACTAGTGCTGAAGGACAAAAAGAATCAGGAGCTGCAAGTAAAGCTTGATGAAAGACCGCACACAAATGAAGAGTTTCTTCAAGAAAAAAGGCTACAGGAGATAAAACAGAAGGAAATGGATTTCAAGCTCCAGGACCTGGAGAAACACAACAAAGGCTTGCAAATCAAGCTTAATGAAGCTCTGCAAAAAAAATTAAGAACTCCTCCAAGAAAAACAACAACAGGACATGAAGCAGTGCAAACTCCAAGGCATGGAGGAAAAATACAAAGCGCTTCAGGTAAAGCTTGATAAAACACTGAACAAAAATAAAGAGTTGCTTCAAGAACAAAAGCAACAAGAAATTAAACAGAAACAAACGGACTGCAAGCTTGAAGACGTGCAGGAAAAATACACAGCGCTGAAAATGAAACTTGATAAAGCACTGCAAAGAAATAAAGATTTCCTTCAAGAGAAAGAACAGCAAGACATGAAACAGAAACATCTGGATTGCAAACTTCAGAACATCGAGAAACACAACGAAGGCTCGCAAGTAATGCTTGATGAAGCTCTGCAAAAGAATAAAGAAATCCTTGAAGAGAAAGAAAAACTGGACCAGAGAGACACGCAGTGCCAACTCCAAGGTGTGCAGGAACAATACGGAGCGCTGCAGGTAAAGCTTGATGAAACACTGCACAAATATCAAGAGCTGCTTCAAGACCAAGAACAACAGGAAATAAAGCAGAAAGAAGACAAAGAAATTCTCCAGGACTTTGAGAGGAAAAACCAAAACCTGCAAGAACTTTATAACAAACTGAACTACAAAACAACTGAACTGGAAGAGGAAAAGGAAAAACTGCAAAACCAATGCTCAGAGATGCAGAGTAAGCTCAATGACATGCTGAGAAAAAACACAGAAGTCGAGGAACTTTCAGACAACGTGAAGTGCAAAAACACTGAGATGCAGGTGCTAAAGCAACAACTAGAGAAAACAAACGAAGACCTGCAGTGTTCACTTCAAGAAATCGAGAGCAGAAGTCAGCAGTTGGAAGACACGCACAACAAATTACAACAGAGTTATACAGAGCTGCACGAGGCAAAGCTAATGCAGGAGGCAACATCTAAAGAAATGAAAGAAAGGCTCGAAGACAAACAAGCCAAATTAGAAGAAGTGGAGAAAACATGCAAGAGACTTGAGCAGGAGAATGCAGAAACAATCGATCAGTTGAGAACCCTCATCCTAGAGAAAAAAGTGCTCGTGGAAAAGCTCATGGAAAAGAAGAAAAAACGCTTCTGCTTCTTCTGGAGGAGGGACACTCCTGCTTTTTCTACTTTTTCTACTTTTTCTACTGCTAATGTCACCTCGTCTGTTCCATCTTAATTTTCACCTCTCCTCTCTCTTTCTCTCCCTTTCTCTCCTGACACCTCTCCCTCCCCTGTCTCCCTTTAACTCCTATCACCTGTCCCATCTCCTCCCCCTCCCCCCCCCTCTCTCTTTTCACCCTCACCCCCCAACCAGTCCCGACAGTTGACTGCCCCCTCTAGAGCCTGGTTCTGTCATAGGTTTCTTCCTTTAAAGGGAGTTTTTCCTATCCACTGTCGCACCTAGTGCTTGCTCAGAGGGGATTGTTGGGGTTTTCTCTCCTCTATCTCTTTCCTCCTTTCTATCCCTTTCCTTTACCTTCTTCTTTAAAACCCCTCCCCCGTTTCTATTTCCTCAATAATTTAATAATAAACACAATTGGCAAAATTTTAAAAAGTCAGATCAATGTCTTCATTCAAGAATGAATTGTCTTTGTCACCGGGTCATGTGTATTTTGTGTTTTCCTCGGGCTGGTGATCCTTGCAGTTGTTGAGCCCAAGAGTCCAGATTTTTAGTGTTTTAATCACATTTAGTGTTACATTTTAGATCACAACAAAAGGATATCCACAATTTAGGATTCAGGCATTTGTCTTTTTCAATATCATAATCATTCTATGATTGAGTCGGTTACAGAAGCAGCAGTTAGCAGCAATAACTTCAATTCATCAACATTTGCAAGCATTTCTTTATACACAGCATTTCTGTCAGGTTGAGGTCTGGACTTCCATGCAGTAGATTTGCTGCTGTGCTTGGGCTCATTATCCTGTTGCATGGCCTAATTTAGGAGAAGCTTTAGCTGTTGGACAGACGGCCTCACATTTGACTCTAGAAAACTTTGGCATACAGAGGAGTTCGTGGACTGCAAGGTGCTTATTGCTTGTGTCTGCAGAACAAGCTCAAATCACCACAATTGAACCAGCGTACTTGACAGTGGATTTGAGGTGTTTGTGCTGTGTTTGATTTTTGCTGAAGTTACTGCTGTGCATTATGACCAAACCTCCACTTTAGTCTCATCTTTTAAAAATATGTTGCTCCAGAAGCTTTCAAGGGCAAATTTGCAAACCTCAACTGAGTTGTTGTGTTCTCTTTAGAGACAAGAAGCTTTCTCCTGGCGGCCCTTCCAGACCAACCATACTTGTTTTGTCTTTTTCTAATTAAACTGTCTTGAACATTAACATGCTGTTTAAGGCCTGTAGAGGCTCAGATGCAGCTCTTGGGTATTGTGCAGTTTCTGTGAGCACTGAACAGTCTTTGTGGTGGATCTGAATGCTCCAGACTAGCAAACTTGCTCATGGTCAGTTAATCAAGTGCATAGAGCCCTGTGATGAATTTTCACATTTACTCTGTGAATCTTCATTCTTCTAGCTAGTCTTTACTCTTCTAGAAGCTTTCTTTGCTCAGACGTCTGCAGCATTGAATCTATGTCTTCTCCACTGCTATTCCAAACAAGGTGCTGATGCAGGGGTCATTAGCACAGTAAGATTTAAGTGCACAAAATGTTCACATCATAATAGTAATAATAATTAGAGGAGAGTATTATGTAGTCCAAGAAGTGTGTGGAGAAGTTTTCAGTGCAGAGGAGGGAACCATGGTGTTCAGGAGCCAAACTGCTTTGGGGGAAAATGCTATTGCACAATCTTGCCGACCTGCTCCTGATGACGCAGTCGTCTTCTGGAGGGAAGTGTGGTAAACAGTTGATGGGAAGGGTGATGCGGGTCAGCCATGATGCTAGTGGCTTTCCCAGTGAGGTGTAAATATCCTGTAGACTGGGTAGAGAGCTGCCAATAACACGCTGTGCGGTCCACACAATCCTCTGGAGGGCTCTGCGATTGGACGCATGACAGTTTTCATACCAGACTGTGATGCAGCGGGTTAGGATGCTCTGCATGGTACCTCTGTAGAAAGTATTAAAGATGGGTTTGGGGATGTGCACCTTCTTCAGTCGTCTCTTAAAATGCAGTCGCTGCTGAGCTCTTTTAGTCACTGATTTGGTGTTGCTGGTCCAGGACAGGTCCAGGGGCGGATCTAGAGAAATTTTTCCAGGCTGGCATGGAAATCAAATGGGGTGGCAAAATCAAAGCCTTGTTTTAAAGACATATGCAGGTGTTACATATGATTAATATACATTAAGCATATGTTTCATATAAATATGGTCTATAACTTAATTATTTTCTATAGCCCACATAATTAAACATTTCAGTTACATAAAATGTGTGTACTGTATAGCCTGTATAATAAATAAATATGTAACCAATAAGTATAAAATCCAGAAAGCTACACAACACTGGGCGGGGGCTCATTTCCAAACACAAGTCTAACTTAAGTTTCATACTGTTTTTGTTAGAAAAAAATCAAATTGTACTGACTACTACTACTGCCAGAAAGCTGCACTGTCACAAACAATTATTGAAACCTCATTTTTCATGATTTGTTGGGTCAATATTCTGAGGTCCAAAATATAATTGGCCATTTTTGGCTGCTTTTGATTGTTGTTGTTTTTTTACCTTGTCTTTCTTGGTATCATTCTTTTCAGCACAACCTCACACGTCCAAATTTACAGTTATTAAAACAACTGGTCTGAAATCACACAAACACATAAAACCCTAGTAGTAGTTATATTTTCTCTTTACTATAAAAACCACAGACATGTTTAGTAAATTATTTTCATAACTTGAAATGCAAATATAAGTGGTAATTATTTTAAATTAAAATTAAACAAAAATTTTGTAAATAATAAAGTTATATACAACTATTCATCTAAAAATGCAGGCAATGCATCTGGGGTTCTTATTTTTATTTTTTTGCACAGCCATTTTAAAAATACTACAACAATCAGGTGTCACAATAAGACGCCCCACAAATTATTTGTGCCAGTAAAAAAAAAAAAATGTCAACCACAAGACAGAGAAGAACATCACAGGGAGAAACCCTGCAGGCCTGACAGCAGGTGTATCGCTCATTCTGTTTTCCACCTGGAGACAGGGTTCACATGGCATTCTGCCTGTGTAACTTGTGTAACTACACAAGTTAACACAATTCAATTCAATTCAATTTTATTTATATAGCGCCAAATCACAACAAAAGTCGCCTCAAGGTGCTTCATAGATACAGAGAACAACCCAACAATCATATGACCCCCTATGAGCAAGCACTTGGGCGACAGTGGGAAGGAAAAACTCCCTTTTAACAGGAAGAAACCTCCAGCAGAACCAGGCTCAGGGAGGGGCGGGGCCATCTGCTGCAACCGGTTGGGGTAAGAGAAGGAAAACAGGATAAAAGACATGCTGTGGAAGAGAGACAGAGGTTAATAACAGATATGATTCAATGCAGTTAACTCATACTGAGTGAGAAAGGTGACTGGAAAGGAAAAACTCAATGCATCATGGGAATCCCCGGCAGCCTACATCTATTGCAGCATAACTAAGGGAGGATTCAAGGTCACCTGGTCCAGCCCTAAATATATACTTTACCAAAGAGGAAAGTTTTAAGCCTAATCTTGAAAGTAGAGATAGTGTCTGTCTCCCGAATCCAAACTGGAAGCTGGTTCCACAGAAGAGGGGCTGTAGTCGCAAATTTTGAAGCCATCCTGATAATCTTCTTCCACCAACGATGTGGAGATCCAACCCTTTTAGATCCAATTAAAATCAAGACACTCAAAAAGATGCTCTGTAAAAGAGTAGAAAAAATAGATACAGACATGTGCTGCATGAAAGACGTTAGGGAAGGTTAGTTAGCTGGAGAGCGAGTTAGGCAGGAGAACTCTCAGCAGCATTAACTGCCCTGTTACTGCACCACCTTAATAAACCATGGTGAAGCAAAATGTCTTGTGCTTAAGACTCTACATGAAAGTTAAAATATATATGTTCAGTGCACATAGATATATAGTGTATAGTTATACATATCACACAAAAATCCACCACATCCCCCCTTGTGGTACCTGGAGGTACCACCTAAAAAGACCCAATGACTAAAGAAGAACAAAAATCGTGAAAACGAATGCGTGCGCTGTTTTTTTGCTAACATACTTTAAAGCAAGCTCTAAATAGAATATAAGAATTTGTATAAAGATCCCACACAGTTGTTGCTCTATTGAATAAACCCCAGAAACCTCATAGTCATCAACATAACATTCTTCCAACGCTTCATTTCTCTTAGTCAATTAATTTAAGACTAATTGATTCCTCTTCATTTGCAAATCATACTACACAGTATCCTTATCAGAATACTCAAGAAACTTAAAACTAGCCTAATTACAGTAAAATGAAAGTGAGGCATGAAACACATCAGCAGAGACACATAATACATACACGGATTACACAACACCATATGTGACATTAAAAATAATACAATAAAACAATTAATTCCCAATTTTGGATTTCATCTTGGTCAGGTTCAACTTCTTTTTCTGAACAACTTCTCAGTGTGGGCTTTGAAATGTTCTTTGATCATCACTTCATCTTCTTCATCCGACATAAACCCACCAAGAGCATTCTCTTTGTGGGCCGGTACTGCTCACCCGAGTAAACACGAGCTGACATTGACATGAATTAAACATAAAACATTATATACAGTATAAGATTTTGTAAGGTAAACCTAGTTCATACAAATGAAGTAAAGAAAAGTTATTAAAACAAAACGTGCCTTGCTGTTTATTCTTTCAGTGTCCCACAGTAGCACATTTCCTGCTAGGAAAATGTCAGAAGTCACATCATTTCTGTAAATTGGGAAGTAACTGTAATACATCAAGTCACCTCTGTCTCTTGTTACCAGGACTTTTTAAAATGAATGGTGCAACATGGAAAGAGGCCCTACACAAGAGTTTAGCTTTGAGCTCAATAGGCGATGATCCTTTCAGCCATGACATCTCTGACATGGGAAACCAGGGAATTTGATTAGAAAATGGTGAAGGATTTTCTTTTCAGTTAGAAACTGGATTTGTGTAACATGGTGGTGAAAAGCCCCCAAAGAAAGCAGCATATGATCAGTCGCTATATTGCATTTAATACAAACGTCCTTCGTGTATCCTTTGAATACAGAACAGATCATTTCTGATATCTATGAGTAAACCCAACGAGCACGTGTCCCAAAAGACCCCACAGTGTTTTTATCTGGCTTTTCCCTGACAGTTAGTGGACACTGACAGATGTGTGCTGAATATGAAAGGAAACAAAAGAACTAAAGAAGGTTTGCAGTGTTAAAAACAAGAACTACATGAAGGTTGTTTCATCCTGCTGTAACTTATGACAGAAGCATCTTTTGTTTGTTTTTTCATTTATTTACACAAAGACAGATGTTGAAATAACAGGAGTAACAGTTTAATTCAATTGAAATCGGTCCAATCGTCTATAGTGAAATTATTGTTTTTCATTAGTTGGCAAAAGATGGGGGTTGTTGACGGCAATTCAGTGAATGCAACAGGGGAGGACGCCAGTTTGGATGGAGGGGAATCAGCAGGACAGATGAGATTTTGTTTAGGAGTCGAGTAGTTGTGTGAATGAGGAGAGGAGAGCACATTAGACTGCTGAGAGACGGGGAGGTAGTCAAGCACTGACCACATGTCTTCTTGGATTTCAGCAAAACAGATGGGCTCATCTCGGTCTTGGAATAATTCAACTCGGGGTTGAACTGATGCAGTTTGAGAGGCATCTACAGGAGAGGCAGGGGTGGGTGAGGGCTGCTGAGACTGCGCAGTGATGGGGAGGGGGTCGAGCTCTTCCAGCACTGACAGCAGTTCTTCCTCACTTCCCATCTTCATCCTGAATGTGTTCACTGACAGGTGTTGCCAGCTGTGGTGGCTTGTCTCGCGCTCAAAGAGGACAAAATAGAGAACAATACAGTGTTCAGCTGCCTGGCTGTGCTTTACACACAGCCCTGCTCTGGTACACCCACTATGCCGGCCTTTGTACACTCTCTCCATCTAATGATAGAGAGGAAGGATACATTCACTACTTCTAGCCTCCACTATTCAAATTGAGTATTTTCACAGTGTCCTAAAAGCTTCCTGAAAAGCCTTTACACTATTTTCCAAAACGCTGCATCCAGAGCACAGTCAGGGACTGGAAGGAGAGAGTATATTTCCCCCATATGGACTTCTCTCTTCATTGGCTCCCAATTAAATCCCAAATAAAAATCCAAATACTTGCCCTCACACACACAAGGTCTTGAATAATCACCCCCAATTTTGTCTACAAGATCTCACAGTGCCATATCATCCCAACAGAGTGCTTTGCTCTCAGACTGCTGTCTTCCGAGGGGATTTAAAAGTACAATGGAAGGCAGAGCCATCACTTTTCAGGCCCCTCTCTGTGGAACCAGCTCCCACTTTGTATTCGGGACACAGACACTTGCTCTCATTTTTTAATTAAGCGTGAAACCTTTTTGCCAAAGTCCAATAACTTGAGAGAGGAGCCAAAGACGTCCTCGTCCCAGATTCGTCCCAAGACAGATTCACACCTATTCGCACCTTGTCTGCTGTGACCTGAAGAACTCGCGTGACCATTGCGACTCTCAAGGTGCTAAAAATCACACAAGAGTTTAAATGCGTGAGAGGCCACACTTGAGTAGCAAAGAAGCTTAGCTGATGAGATTAAATGTGCAGTTGCATGAGAGCACTAGTCTTTTTAGTGATCTACCTTTTGACCAGTTTAGAACCTGACAAGCGAGTAATCACAATGCCCACCTTGTTAATTGTCCTGAAAGCTTCATAAGCCGGACAATGACTCAGTGATGTTGCAGTTTTTCACAGCGATGGTGGTATAGTGGCGAGCATAGCTGCCTTCCAAGCAGTTGACCCGGGTTCGATTCCCGGCCATCGCAGTTGCTTCTCGCAGTGCTGTTCAAGCATGTGGGCTGCGTACTGTTTTACAGTAAAAACGTTCTCCGCTCTTTCTGCAAAGGCTTACAATGTCAGGCCAGGTGCATTCTTCATCGGCCTCGCTGCTACCGTTTGCTGTGGAAAGACACTGTTCACACAGGCTTTGAGTTCTCATCACTTCATACATATACCTTCTTACATGAAACTGTGATTGGACACGCTACTTCTTCATAAAGACACCCAGTCCCACTTTAAATATTGTGCTGAATGTTTGGAATGAAGATAACATTTTACTAACCATGTACTGATCAGCTCTTTGCGGTGGCAAAATCATCAGCTGTGTGTGTTACTGTTCATGCAAACAAGCAAGCTAATGTCAGCCAGCTAGCTTCAACCGCAGCTGTGCTGCACCGATCTCACGGAACTGCAAAACCACAAGCTTTCTCACCAAAGTCATGCAGCTACCGCATTTACAATCCAGCGTGGCCGTTGTTGTGCACATCCTACTTGAAAGACGTGTGGCGTAGGACTTGGAAGACGTATGTCTTTCAAGTATGTAGCTCCAAAACCAAATGTGGTTGTTGTGGCCGAGCGGTCAAGGCGATGGACTCGAAATCCATTGGGGTCTCCCCGCACAGGTTCGAATCCTGTCAACAACGGTCAGCTGTTTTGCGGCAGTCCAGACGTTGATTTGAGAAGAAGCCACGGCATGGAGATCACCTGAGAAAGAGCCAGGCCTTTGCTTGTGAAAATAGAGCACGCAGAAGCAATGGACCCAGCTATGTCCTGACAAAATTAGGCACATATTCAGTAAACATGGCATCCTTCAATTGCTCTCTTAGCCACCCCAGACGTGTAGTCATCCAGGATCCTGTCTGAGTACCGCCAATGACTGATGCGTCTGACAAATGCTGATTGCTTTGCAAGAGGATCGGGATTGGAGGGACAGCGGATTTCACCGGGAATGGGACAACAGCAGAAATAGCTTCAAACATCAAACATTACTGCATGAAAAGCACAAAGAGTGGACACATTTCATTGTTTGGAACACTGCTTTTCACTTCAGCTCTTTGCATGTAAAAACTTTGCTCTTCTCCACAGCTGGCTGACGGACACGCAAAAGTGCAAGCAAGAGTGGCCACAGACCCACTATGCCGGCCTTTGTACACTCTCTCCATCTAATGATAGAGAGGAAGGATACATTCACTACTTCTAGCCTCCACTATTCAAATTCAGTATTTTCACAGCGTCCTAAAAGCTTCCTGAAAAGCCTTTACACTGTTTTCCAAAACGCTGCTGTGCTGCCCCTTTAATCCTCCCCAGTTCCCTCAGTTTGAGATCCTTCTTGGACTTGGTGTCATGGTACTCCAAGTTTTGCCAAACTTTGCAACTGTTGTAGCCCCTATGTGTGCCTGTGCTAACGACAAGAACACTTTCACATGGACTTCAGGTGCACAAGCGAGCTTTGAAGAAGTAAAAAAACTCCTGGTGAATAGTCCTGCACTGGCACTGTTTGACCCTGCCTTGCGTGTTGTGATCTCTACTGATGCAAGTGACTATGGGCTTGGTGCTGTATTTGCTCAAGTGCAACCTGATGGCACAGAAAAACCTGTGGCGTTTGCTCCCTGCACACTGCCTGCAACAGATCAAAAGTACTCAACTGTTGAAAAAGAAGCTTATGCTTGTGTGTGGGCTGCAGAGAAATGGAGAACGTATTTGTGGGGCCGACGTTTCACTCTGCGGACAGACCACCAAGCTCTGACAACGCTGCTGAGCACCAAAGGGTTTAATAGGGTTGGCATGCGCATCGCCCGCTGGTCTGCCCGCCTCCTGTGTTTTGACTATGATGTTATTTACCGCCCAGGTTCTCAGAACTATACAGCTGACTGTCTCTCTCGCCTGCCCCTGCCCGTTTCTTCCCATTCCACATCAGATTCAGATCATGAAATGGTAGCCCAAGTTTCTGCTGCCATGTCCTCACTTCCAGTTGCGGACTTTGACTCTGCCTGTTCAACTTGCCCTGAACTGGTTGCTTTGCGTTCACAAATACAAAGTGGCTGGCCTGCCTCAATCAAAGCACTTGATGTCACGCTTGCACCTTACTACAAAATCCGTAATGAACTCTCAACCCTAAGTGATTATGTTCTCAGAGGCTCAAGGCTCATTGCACCACTTTCAGTGAGACCTAAACTGATTGCACTGGCACATGAAAGTCACCATTGTGCGCACAAAACAAAGATTAAGAGATCTCTACTGGTGGCCAAAAATGGACTCACAAGTTCAGTCTGCCATAACCTCATGCCTCCTTTGCCAGTCCAATGACAAAACTGCACATACTAATCCTGCTCCTCTCCAACCCGTCCCACTGCCTGATGGACCGTGGAAAAAACTTGGTCTTGACATTGTTGGGCCTTTTGATACTGCAATACCTGCTTGTAGATACGTCATAACATTGACTGACTACTACTCCAAATGGCCTGAGCTTGCCTTTTCACCTTATGCTACTACTGATGATGTCATTCAGTTCCTCTCATCTGTCTTTAGTCGTCATGGCAACCCAGAGAACATCATAACTGACAATGGTGCACAGTTCACCTCTGTAATGTTCACCTCATTCCTCCAGAATAGAGGCATCTCCCACAGCAGAACATCTGTCTACTACCCAGCTGCAAACGGAGCAATCGAACGGTTTCATCGTGCCCTCCGCACCTGTATCCAGACATCAATCCAGCAGTCGAAACCATGGAAGGCGA
Organism: Aulonocara sp. 'chitande type north' Nkhata Bay; assembly: GCF_057382095.1. Lineage (NCBI taxonomy): Eukaryota > Metazoa > Chordata > Actinopteri > Cichliformes > Cichlidae > Aulonocara > Aulonocara sp. 'chitande type north' Nkhata Bay. Next base: position 33,338,583 of record NC_141352.1, read on the forward strand.
CTGTGCTGGATTGGCTTCAAGTTTACTGTGCAACACCGCATGCAACTACTTCCCTCTACTTCCCTCTCCCTAAGAACTCCTGTGTGGCAGGAAGATGCGTACTATACTGGATGTACTCCCTTTGCCTCCTGCTGTGTCTCCACTGGATACGTTGCACGTCACTCAGTTCAGAAATATCAGTTGAAAATGCAACGTTACACTGATGGTAGGCGTCACGCACGGAAACCTTCTTTTCTACCAGGAGAGAGTGTGAGGATAAGGAAACCCCACCATGTTCCCAAAGGACATCCCAGATTTACCCCTCCTGTAACAGTAACAAAAGCCAAAGGCTTGAATGCCTTCTTGCTGAGTGATGGAAAGAGTTGGAATGCCACTCATCTAGCACGCTGTCGCCCAGTGACTGAAAAGAACGCTGACACTGCTAGGCTGCACCACACTCAGACTGGCTCACCTACTGCCAGAAGACTGCCACGCGTCAAGTACAAGCCTCGCTGGCACAAAGACTATATTGTAGCATAATAGGTTGCTTCCTCTCTGTGCAGGGGGATGACTGAAGGGATCACCTTGCTAATCCTTGCTGTCCAAACTGGCCTCATTGAGCTGCAGGTCATCCACAGAGCCTTCCTCCTCTCTATCATCCTCTTTATTGTTGTTGCTTCCATCCTGCAGTCCATGCTGGAGACAGCTGAGTCCTAGCCCTGGGAGCATCTAGAGGCAATTAAGATAATATACCAAAGACTTTTTTCATGTGTTTATTTTTAAGAAAACTCTGTGTCCCACTGTTTGTTTTATTTTTTACTGATCATAAACAACCAGAGGTGTGGACTCGAGTCACATGACTTGGACTCGAGTCAGACTCGAGTCATTAATTTTATGACTTTAGACTTGACTTGAAAAAATGTTCTAAGACTTGTGACTTGACTTGGACTTTTACACCAATGACTTGGGACTTGAATTGGACTTGAACCGGTTTACTTGAAAAGACTTGATATTTCACCCCAAATATAAAATTTAACATACATATTATATAGAGATTGAAAATGTGACGTCATTCAGGGGTAAAACCGCAAAGGATTCTGGGAACTCGTGGCAAGAGGTACTAGCGCACGCAGGCTTTCAATTGAAATCACAGCGATAAAAAAGAAACACAAAAATGGCAAGAAGCTGTTGTATTATTAACTGCAATAGCCGGTCGCATGACAGCCACGGGAAGCCGACGGGTAAAGAGATCGGTTGTTATCGGATTACGTTGTTGAAGAGAAATTGTTCGAGCCATGTTTCCGAAGTAACAAAGAGGCGACGGGTGGCCTGGATTGCAGCCATTCAAAGACCAAATATAACGTCCCAGAACACTCCAGCTCACAGGTTAGTCTGCTCCAAGCATTCCCACAAAGGTCAGTCTGCTGTTGTAGTTAATGCGTCATTTTCATAACATAATTGGTGATATAGGTTACAAGCAAGTCTGGCGCTGAACAGAAATTGTCGCTCCTTTGTTTGTTGTGCATAAATAGTGAATTGTCCTGACACAATATTGCGTTTCGCTTCTGTTATTTTGGTACATTGACAAAAACATATACTTTTATTGACAGGATAAAACAGGTTTTTTGTATCACTAATTGTCCAGTACGATTACAGCATACAGTATTATTGTCACTGCTACATTTCTGTAACGCGTACCAGAAATTATTTCCACTGCTAATTAATTACCGTTGAGCTCAAAGGTCCTATTAATAAACGGTTAAGGAATGTGTATTTATGAAGACGATTTGTGAGACTGGTAAACTTATGATACGTACGATGGTCTTTCGTTCTACACGGTGCATTTCAAGGTCCTGCACCCATCCGTCGGTAAACTGTACCTGGGCTTGTTGCAGTGACCTGAAGTTACTATCGTGCCAAACTAGGTATCCCCGACAGAATTTGTTTCCCCTGCGTCGGGAGCACACGCTGGACTGTCCAAATCACGGACAAACAGTATCCCACATTGTTGATTTTTAGTTTACAAACACTTCTTATAATGACTGACTACTCCTGACATTTTTGAGATCTTAGCTCTTTATACAACGAAGTTATAGTGGGATACAAATAATATCAGGCTGGTCCTGCCACAATTTGTTCCCCCTGTGTAAATCACGGACAAACAGTATCCCACATTGCTGATTTTTCGTTCACAAACACTTCTTATTATGACGCATTTCTCCTGAAACTTTGGAGGATTTAGCTCTTTATATAATAAAGTTACAGGAGAATAAAAATAGTTATTAGCCAAAATGTTTATGGTTTATTAAAATAATCCCATCTGATACCCCGTGAGCAATAAATATATAATTTTCTGTTGTAACCCTCAAACTGAATGGTAATGTAACGATACTAATTTTTCACAAAATGAAAACATCAGTACTTCCTGCATGCTCCCAGCACAGGGGAAACAAATTCTGTCGGGGATACCTACTTTGGCACGACACCGGTCCTACAACCGCATCCAAGAATAACATGCAGCTTATCTCAGAACTGTCGGTGAAAATTATCCTTGGAGCTAGGTTTAATTGAGCTGCATTTTAAAGAGGTGCAATTTCACAATTTGTGTATATTTTCTAAGTTCACTATTTTGTCATGTGTTGAGAAAAACACAGATTTAAAAATTACATGGTCTAATATTTACATTTAGCATAACTGCAACATTATTTTTTTGTTTTTTTCTTTTTAAAGACTCGAAAGGACTTGAAATTCAAAATTTCAGACTTGTGACTTTACTCTGACTTTTACACCAGTGACTTGAGACTCGACTCTGACTTGCCTGACATTACTTGAGACTTGACTTGAGACTTGAGGATAAAGACTTGAGACTTACTTGAGACTTGCAAAACAATGACTTGGTCCCACCTCTGGCTTTATCAAGTTTTATTTTCAGCGCTGTGTATTTTTCCTGCACGTCTTCAAGCTTGCAGTCCGTTTGTTTCTGTTTAATTTCTTGTTGCTTTTGTTCTTGAAGCAACTCTTTATTTTTGTTCAGTGTTTTATCAAGCTTTACCTGAAGCGCTTTGTATTTTTCCTCCATGCCTTGGAGTTTGCACTGCTTCATGTCCTGTTGTTGTTTTTCTTGGAGGAGTTCTTAATTTTTTTTGCAGAGCTTCATTAAGCTTGATTTGCAAGCCTTTGTTGTGTTTCTCCATGTCCTGGAGCTTGAAATCCATTTCCTTCTGTTTTATCTCCTGTAGCCTTTTTTCTTGAAGAAACTCTTCATTTGTGTGCGGTCTTTCATCAAGCTTTACTTGCAGCTCCTGATTCTTTTTGTCCTTCAGCACTAGTTTTTCTAGTGCTCTATCAAGCTTTGCTTGGAGCTCAAAGTTTCTTCCCTGCATTTCTAGGAGTTCCATTTCTTTCAACTTTTGAATATCTTCCTTTTCTAGAAGCTGGTTGAATGATTTGTCTACTTGATCAGGAAGTTGAATTTTGTCTTCCTGATCACAAAGAGGAGAGTTGGGCTTTACTGTTTTTTTCTGTTTTCTCTGAGACATGTTTGAATCTGTAAACTGTCACTCTGTTTATATCTGAATTAACTAATTTCAAGAAACTGTTGCAATTACCTGGACTGCCTCAGCCCAGGTGATGTAACATTAGCAGACAGAGGGTTTGATGTTGCAGAATCTTTGGAGCTGTGCCATGCTGAACTGAAGAGCCCAGCTTTCACCAAAAGGAAGAACTAACTGGGCCCTAGATTGCCCAATCAAATCTCTTAATGCCACCTGCCCTCTCCTACATTAACTGTGGGCTCACCTTGTAGAACAGAGTTGAGTGTGGAAGAAATGGCAAAAATATGGAGCTGAAAAGCTGAGAGAGAAAAAGAAATGATAAATAAATCAATGTGTCAAATTAACTGACATGTTAGCTGGTAGAGTGCCCACTGCATTATATATATATCATCTCTTTTTTATAATAAATAATCAAAAACTTTATTTAAACTAAGATTTTAAAAAATATGTGCAGTGATTGATGTGCTCTCAGACATGTGCTTCAATCCACACACAAATACAAAACAATCTGACCACACGTACAACTGTTTCACAAACTCTATAAAGCATTCACACTCCAATGGATGCATCAGAAAGCAGCTTGGGATTACAATCTTGTCCAAGGATATTTCGCCTGCAGACCGGAGCAGCCAGGGATCAAACCAGAAAACTTTCTGATCAAAAGCTGACTTGTGCTAAATGCTGAACGGCAGCCAACCCATTTTAGCCATTTAATGAATGTGCCATTTAATCTTGGCTGCAGCCAAGATTAAATGGCACATTCATTAATTACAGAGTTACGGATTGTTACATGGAACTCAAAAGAAATAATGAACCCATCTCGTGTCCTGTGTCTTCTATAGCTGTCTGTACTTTTACCTCCAAAGTTCATCAGCAAACATGTTTGCAGGCCTCTAATTATCAGGCTGTACTCAAGCGCTTGAATTCAACCTAAAAGCTGTGCTGTCATACAGAACCAAGTACCCTCCGCGGAAACTATAGCTAATGTCACAACTGGATCTGATGAGACAGCTATGATTTCTGGACTCGAAGTAAATAATCCTGAATCAATTTATACAACATCAGTTTGTTTGTTTTGCTTTCATAACAAATAGTTTGAGCCATATACAAATACAGAAGTGACAAATGGAAACATATTTACAATCCAAAGTCAGACTAACAGTTTTCAGTAGCACAGTCTTTTATTTACAGTCTGCTTCTCCTGGTGGTAAACCTCTATCACATGTTTGGATTAAAAATTAGGCCTATATAGCTGCTGGTTCCAGCTTAAGCAATATGTTAAAAATACTAAATTCTTCATTGATTTGAGCTGTGGGGTTTGCTATACACTGGCAGAAAATTGTAGAGTAAATGGTGAAAACGAACAAACCAAATAACAAGATCCTTGAATTCCATCTTTTTTATTAACAGAAACTCCAACAAATTTGTGCCCAATTGATGATGTTTGGGACATGAAAAGTCCAGTCCAGCAGGTGGCGGTAATGCGCCTTAAAGCTTTAACCGCCAAAAAATACAAGAGCAGAAGAAGAAGAAGCCGAGTTCCCGCTTTATGGCGTTTTTCTCTCCGATTATTGTCAAGACTGATTTAAAGGTAAGCATCGAGCTAATATTAATCCGAGTCTAGTTAATCTTGAGTTTAGCTCCTGAATGAGGCTTTCTGTTGCTCTCCTCGGTGTCTCTTCTCAAGTTTTTGTGAACCAGTTGGAAAAAAAAATCGGACTAAATTGACTCAAGCTGCTTTAAACTAATTTACAGAAAGATATCAGCAAAAGGTTGTGAAACACAGAGAAGAAAATAATTTTATTAGAAGAAAGCTTTTAAATGAGCTCATTGTAATCAGAGTTTGTGTTGTTTTATTAGTCTGTTATTAAGGCTACTTAGCATCTCTGTGGCACCTGCACAGCTTATGAATGCAGCTTGCTAACTAAGCTAGCTAGCGCCACCCTTCTTCCATATAAGGTCACTTCCGGCTCCAAAAGACCCAACATGTTGGCGGTAAAAGTGCTATAATGAAATACATTTATGAGAAATGTAAAAATAAATGTGTTCCAGGCTAAAACACAGCTGCCTTTATCAGCGCAAAGTTGTGATGAGGCTTACTCAGATGATGGCTCAGATTTCTACACCCACTCGGATATACAGATGAAATCAAGACAAGTACATCAATACAAAAATTCACACGATTGTTCAAAATATAATAAATTGCATGAATATAGGAAATCTTCCTCTCAGTGACTGAGTTGTCTCATTGTGTCCTCATTTTTTATAAATCAAGGCCTGAGTAACCCAACCTTAAGTGTTCATTAAGGTTTTTGTCACATAGATAGAAAATAAACTCAGAGATTAAGCGGCTGTTATAAACAGAGTGATTAGTTTATGTAAAAAATGTAGTTTGTTGTTGTTCTGGTTTACGTGCTGAAAATGGTTTTATTTGTGTATGTTCAATGTGTTAGACTTGTACATAGTTAAATATATGATCAAATAATGTTGAATCCTGGATATGGATTTGTAAGCAATGAAATTTGAAATAAGGGGGTAGGAACAAGAAAACTTCATCCTACTCCTTTTCGAGCACACACATTCTGTAGACATAGATATTTACATGAAAACTTGATGATTTTTAAGTTTTGTTATTTTTATTTTTTTCTGTTGTTATTTCAATTATATTTGCATGTTTGAAATAAATTTTATCTATCTATCTATCTATCTATCTATCTATCTATCTATCTATCTATCTATCTATCATTTCTCACGGCACACGTATATTGTCGGGTTTTTTCTTGGCCAGGGCATATTTTAAAGAGGAATTGCTCTCCTGGTACTGGTGTGTCATACTGCTGAATTTGGTATCGGTGCTCAAACCTTTTGTGTTTGTTTCAAACAAGTTGTCCACCCAAGGAAGCTAAAATGTGTTCTGTGTGTTCTCAGATGAACATATAAGACACTTTGACTCTTCAGTGCAGTGTGGAGCTTAACAAAGTTCTGTTTTGTGTCCCAGCTGATCAGGAGGAGGAGAAGAGTCTGACGGAGCAGCAGAGGAAATTTCAGCTACTTGGACTCAGCTCAGCCACTGCAGAGAAAACAATGAGCTCAACACAGAAGGTGACAGATACTAGTGTTAAGAAATACTCCATTAAAAGCTGAAGTACTGATACAGTATGTATATTTTATGCTAAACTAAGTGAACCTTGTGCAATATTAATGTAATGTAGAAATAATGTATACAATGTATACAATGCCTACATCTTAGACGGTGACGTTGCCTCTAAACATCAAAATGAGCAGGAAGATGTTAAAGTGGGATTCAGCAGGATTCAACCCTAAAATCAGCTGTAGTGGCTCAGTGTGGGGAAAAGGGTCACAGCTCACAATCATTTCTATTGAGAGCTCCAGTAGATTTTTTTAATGTACAGGCTGTGATCAGCTGACCTGCTGCTCTCTGTGAATTCAACCAGATGTCAGCAGATGTTTCACGAGTTGTCCTGGCTGATTTCCTTTCTCTACACTGACAGTACACTGTCTTTATATTAGACACTAAACTGTTGGTATGTGGGTGGAGCTCAGTGAATGAATGTCAGCATCATGAGCTTAAGTTTAAGTTAATCTCTGCTACACTTGATGTAATCTAACTCTGACATGAGCACCACAGTCACTGTGCACCAGTCACACACTGTTCTTTACTTAAATCCATCACATTACAGTAAACTTGCCTGCTTATCCTGCACTAACCTGCAGAGGATTTTACTGCAGTCTTTACATCACATTGTGAGACAAACTGCACACAAACAGTTTGTGTGTTTACTGATGTTTGTTGGGCTGATAGAATTGCTGCATTTGAAATTACCTGCCACATAAAAAATATTACTCCATTTATTCTCGCTCGTCTTCTGTATTGCTAACTAGATGTTGAAATACCGCGACCGCAACTTATCAGCACCTGCAGTCGTTCAGGTTCTGGTGGTGTTTGGTGCCACACTCCACCTTCAGGTTTAAAACTAGTGTTAATGGAGGGAGTTTGAAGCTTCAGTTTGTTCAATGACTGCATTTCACTCACTGACTCTGTATCTCTGTCACTGCAGGACCAACATGGACCGAGAAGTCAGCGCTCTCAGGAGGCCGACAAACCTCACAGAAGCAAGAGAGAGAAAAAATACACCTGTGACGAGTGTGGGAAGGATTTTACCTGGAAGTTTAAACTAAAACAACATCAGCTCATCCACACTGGAGAGAGACCGTTCAGCTGTGACTTGTGTGGAAAGTCGTTTTCCTGGAAGAATTCCCTGAAAAGACACCAAGTCGTCCACAGTGGAGTTAAAGCTTACAGCTGTGATCAGTGTGGCAGAGCTTTTACTCGAAGTAGCCACTTGCAGAGTCATCTAGTTACCCACTCTGGAGTTAAGGCATACAGCTGTGACATCTGTGGAAAAACCTTCAGCCAGCTATGGAGCCGAAATATACACCTACGCATTCACATCCACATAAGCCACTGATGTGTCCAGCACCTTCCTCCTCCTCCTCTGCATCCCTGCTCAGGACATGAGCCCTCATTAGGATGAAGCTCTCCACAGAATTATGATAAAACAGCTGCCGTTCTTTAAACATGTTTCATGGCCGCTCACCTGGGCTTCCAGTGTCAGACATCTTACACAAGCTCAGCTCGTAGATCCCAGTCACTCGGTTGCTATAATGAAGCAGAAGTTTTGAACAAGGAAACTTTGTAACAGGGCAGATATCTTTGATTGTGAAACAGAGATGGCCACAGTGCAGCAGCCCAGATTTACCAGTCAGGAGTTTTGGAGTATCCAGTCCCAAAGAGGTTCTTGAGAGAACGGGGTGGGGAAATCTTGGCGTCTCGGGAGTAAAAGACCGTGCAGATGTCTTTGGTGATAATGGCAGGCTGGATGCAATGGTCCAGCTGCAGAGAGGAGATAAAGGGTGTGTGTTAGACACGATGACATCAAGAGACTTAAAAACACGTACAAACAGGTACAACACGGCGGAGCAGCGGCTGACCTCCAGATACGCAGATAAGGTCATGTAGATCTTCTCTCCGTAGGGAGTGACGCGGTTGAGCAGGAGGGAACCTTTTAAGGGTGTTTTTATTTGTGCTCCCTGGCCTGGAAATAAACGGTTTCCGATCAGACCTGCTTCATCTTTGTGCCCTTGGTATCTGACTCGCTTGCTCCCCCATGCATTTTAAAAGAATCCTTCTCTTCAGCATGAAGTTCTGGCTCAGCTTTAGTGTCTGCATTACATGTACACAAAGACAGAAACATTCAATGATAAAAACACACAGTGGAATAAAATTGTAAGACGTCATCAGTTGATGCAGTTTAAGGACACTTGTTGTTCTGTGCAGTCTCACCTGGAGCTCACGCTTCTAGTTCATGCCATCATCACCAAAGATTCTTCAATTAATAGTTTAAAGATGTCCATGAATGCACTGCTAACTGCTCTTCACCCTGATAAAAATCAACATGCATTTAGAATAAGAAACACTTTTACAAAACCAAAAGCTTCACTGTACTTAGTGATTTATACGTCTACAAAACAGGTTCAGTTTGTAACTGAGAGAGCGGCTCAGTGGTGCTGAATTATATTTCCAATAGAAACACAATTTCATATGTTGTAGTAACAACACACTGCCACAAGATGGCAGCCTAGGCCTACTTTAACATGCTGTTCCAGTACAAAAGAAAAAGTGACAGAGCCTTGAAAGAGTGACAGAGACACTTTTTATGAACTCATCTGTAATGTGTCACCTTTTCTGTAGGATGAAGAAGTGCTTCCCTTCTTTTAAAGTAAATACAGGCTTACAAAGATCCTCTAAACATGTTTCTGAAATAATCCTAAACACAATCATTAAATCAAAAATGCAAGAAACTATTTATTTAATCACTCTTCTTAACTTAATTCCTTAACTTAGTAAAAAATAAAATAAAATAGACAAGAACTTTTCTTCTGTCTCACCTCTGTCAGTTTTCATGCTGTTGCAAGAACAGGTGGAGGTGCAGGTGGAACTTTGACTTCAGTGTGGTTTGTATGTGCAGGCAGGAGTGTGACATCTCAGGACAGCAGAGGGTTGTCGAGCACGGTGACTCCTGCTGCGACGCCCCCGTCTGACTGTCCTGAGCTCTTGGTCCTCAGCGTCTGCCCACACACTCATTCATCACCATGTCTTTACCCTGCCTGTAAGAAAACCAAGAAAAGGCTAACATTAGAAACAGCCACCAACCAATCCCTTTTACTCCACCACCCAAAAACCAGTGAGAAACACTAGTTAGTATTAACTTGGAATCAAAGTGCACTAATCCCCAGGCTCCCAGCATAACATACAGTCCAACACAAACTCCACAAACTGTCTTGCTTCAGCTGACTTTCCTTCACCTTCTCTCCAAACAATCTGTTGTGCTCTTTTCAGCACAAAGCCACACTCCTGCTCACTGATCCTCACCTCTTTTTAACCTAGTCTCAGCAACTTTGTCCCATAGCTTGCACATCCTTTCCACCTCCATCTTTCTTCCCAGCCAACTGATACATACCTTTTCTCCTTCCTTAAAAGCCAGCCTAAGAAATACGAGTTCATAAACGCCACAGAGAAATAAATCAGAGGAATAAAATGCAAATGATATTGCTTACACTGAACAGCAACACCCATGTGAGGATTATCTAATGCCAAATTTTCCAAACAATGAAAAAACCGTGCCCTTTGTCTCACCATGTCTAGAGTGTAGAGGTCAGCCAATGTCGCTCGGATCTGCTGCACAGCTTGAGGCTGGTCTGGGAAGAATCTGTCCAGGACTCCAGGTCTGGGGAGCACTTGCTGAACCTTCTTGGTACCAGCCAGGTGAGCGCTGATATCTGGACACAAAGCCATAGAAAAAAAAAAGAAAAAAAATGCATCTATTAATCACCTGGATCACCTGTTGAGAAAGAAAAAAGAAAACAAGCAGAAGAGAACAAGAGTAATAGAATAAACAACATCACAATGATATATGGGAATATGACAGTAAATACTAAATATTAAACATTATTGTGCAGCACATAAGATCAACAGAACACAGTGTGCTTTGAGGTAGGAGCCAAAAAGGGTGAAGTTTGTGTGTGTGAGCACCTGTGAGCATGGACGCGCTTGTTTTTTAAAAAGGTTCCTTCATGTAATGATCTGCTAGAGGGTGTGGGGGGGCCACAGCCCCGTCCTCCAGGGCATGAAGCAGGTATGGAGGAGATCAAAACTCCAGACATCCAGAGGCCCCCAGAACACAACAGACCAAGGAAGACCAACAGAGGGGCAGCCGCGCCACTGTCCCAGAAAGAGCTGAGGAGAGTCCCAGATGAGGGCTCACTCAGCAGCCGCGGAGCAGAAGCCAGGGGGAGTTGCAGTGACGCGCCCGTGAGCTCCGCCGGCAGCCAGCCGTGCCTGAGTGACCGAGCCCCAGGCCGAGAGGCCGGGGGCACCCCCACCTCCGAAGTGGCCCGAGCGAGCCCCAGGCTCCAGGCCCCGATAAGCGGCCGCCAAGGAGTGAACCGGTGTGTACCTGGACGCGCATCCCCGGACACAAAGAACCACCAACGCACCGATGTCTGAGGGAGTCCGCCACTGGCAGGGGAAGTGGTGGTAGGGGGAGATAGGCCTCCAAACCTTGGAGGGCCTGAGATGTCCCCAGAGAGGTGGCGTCTGATACCCAACCTGACATATAGACACAGACATACAGGCACACACAGACACAAACATCCATTCCCACCCTCATGCTCTCATATGTACTTACTCCACACTCAACCAATGTGGAGACAGACATAAAGAGACGCTGTACACACGATCACACTCCCCAAGCGTACTCTACAAACCGGGTCTAGGTACCCTTGCCCCTGGAAGGGGGAACTGCACCCAGACCCAGGTAGTGTTACCCTTTTCCCTGCGGTGGGGAGAGGCAGACCACCCCAACTCCGCAGCAGCAGGGAGGCCCCACACTCCAGACCGCAGTCGGACGGCCAACTCCTCCTCCTAGCCCCCCCGCTCCAGCAGGCCGCAGAGAATGGGGGTGAGAGAAGACTCCAAACCTCCCTCAACCCGCTCATTGTAGTGTTGATGCATGTGTGTTCTAAGGTGCATTTAAAACCCAGGAGGGCATGGAGCTACCTGCCAGAGAGCAGCAGGTAAGCGCATAGTCCCTCCTGATAGCCCTCAATGTCTACGTGTATTTAAAATTGAGAGGTGGGCAACGACACCAGGGGTGGGGTGTACATGTATCGTGTATCCATGTATCCATGTATTGTGCCCACCCCCAAGATCCTATATGTATGTGTAATGAGAGTGTGAGTAATGTGAATGTCTAAGTTGTGGGATAAAATTGAGGCAGAGGCAGCCAGAAGGGGACAGAGGGGGGGTAGCCTCCTCTGCACCCTGGTGACACCCCCATACTCCGCGCCCCGCCAGGGAAAGGGGGCCCAGGCCCATCCAGACCGGGGCCCAGTGCAGCAGCGCCTCCCGGCCCCACAGAGCCCGGGACAGTCCACCCAACCCCACCACAGAGAAAACTGCACCCACCCCACCATCCACTCATCTTCCAGACTACATAAGACAATAGACGCCCAGGCTGAGATCTTCCTCCACCTCTCCTGTATCTCCCCCTCCTGCAGAGAGAGTTCCTGAAGAGCGGAAAGCTCCAGAGAGTTGCAGCATGGCCTGGAGGTGTCACTATCACAATCTGCGGGGAGTATGATCATTTGTTATGAAAAAAGAAGACCCAAATGCAGACTCACAGGCTGGCAAGGATAAACTAAAGGCAGCCTGTTTATTTTGGACGGAGAGAATGATATGAAATATCTGACAGGGAACTGAGAAACTCAGAAACCTATACTGGGGGATAACACTAGGAAACATGACCAGTGAAGCTGGGTGACGAAAGGAGAAGATTAAACAATAAACACACAGGACGGTCATTAGGGAAGAGGAGACGGCAGGGACAAATCAGGAGTAATGAGACAGTTACAGCAAAACTCAACATAACCAACAAAATAAAATAGGAAGCACGTGTTTTGATCGCTGGCTCCAGTCTGCATGCTGAAGCTTCCTTTGGTTACAAGATACAGAACCAACGTTAGTGTGAATGAGACTATGAGAATGTTATATAGCATTTGCTCCACTTTGAATTCAGTTTGAAGAAGTAAAGAGACAAACAAACTTAAAAGAGACCATAGGATTAAAAAAACACAGACACCGCAAAAGGACGAAACACGGGCAAGAAGCAAAGTAAACAGAAAAGGAAGCAAGGAAATAGAAAGATAAGATCCACATGAATAGAATAGACAAAATATGAGTGCTTCAAGCAAACTGTGCAGGAATAAAATATAAATAGCAAACAGCAGAAATAAATAACAAATGGGGGAAAATATGTAGGATGAACAGGAACAAAGACACTGGAGAACAAAGTGGTGAGGGTTACTCAGACCACCATTAACTGATTAAATACATGGGAACTGGCAAAGTGAGACGCGGTCACAGAGAGTGACAAGGTACAAGGCGCACAAAAAGAGGGACTGGCAAAATTAGACGTCTATCAGAAGTACAGAATACAGAGACAGACAGGCAGACAGTGAAACAAACATGGAGACAAAACCTGCTACACACAGAGACAAAGCTAACACGGCCTGAACATGAAAGGAAACAAATTTAGACCAGCAACTAAGAGGAAGCACTAATTTGGAAGGGAAATAATACCAGACATATGGTGCACTCTGAATATCACCAGTCTGTTGCAAAGCTAACAGAGAGACAGACAAGCATTCACACCTACAGCTAATTTAAAGATACCACTTCAGCGTCACAGCTGGGTCCTTCTCTGTGTTATAAACGACACAGAGAAGGCCCCAGCTGTGACGCCACAGTAGTTCATTTGTTGACTGATACATCGATGTAGTCTCTCAGGAACGAGGGCGAAATGCCAACGACCGCCTGTCTGTTTTCAGGGCTGTATTTGAAGCCATGCTCCAATCAGGCAAAGTTTTAAGTGTTGCACATTTCGATGGGTTTCTTTCAGCTGACATAGTTTCCATTTGGGTCATGTGGTGTTAGATACCCCAGCGTGTGGTCATAGGGTGAAGAGCCCGGACGATTAGTGGGATTTTAGGTGTGGTGTAAAAATGACGCTGCAACTTTAAAAACGTTGTTGCTTTAAGGATTAACGTACAACCATACTTGGGCTGAGTTTGACACTGGTTCTCTTCAGTAATTAAAATAGCTTTAACACATGATAAGATCAAATGTCAGCTACACTGTGACAGTCGAGGGGCCACACTCAGATATATTTATTCGCTTGTTCTCTTTGTGTGATAAGAGTTTCCATCTGAATTTAACCCCTGTGTGGGGCTGATCTTTCATTTCATTTTATTTCAAGCTCAGATTCTTTGCCTTTGGCACATTTTCTGTGACGAGACTTCAAACCATTCCCACCGTCCTTATTAATCAACATGGTGAAGTGATTCTTCGCAAGGTGATGGGATAGGAAGAGTTTCAGAAAATGAGGCCTTTTGTCTTTATTGGAGAGGTCAGTGCAGACAGGACGGATGGGGGGAAGGCGAGGGGGGAATGACACACAGGAAATGGTGTTGGTCAGACCCAAAGACAGGCGTGGGCAGTGAGGACTCTCACCTTCAGACTCACTGTCTAATCAGTCTGACAGTGAGTCTGAAGACAGAGCAACCCAACACACGTTACTATGTTCATCATCATCATCATTGTTTATTTATATAGCACTTTAAAAACACACAAGGCTGACCAAACTGCTGAACAATAGAAACATAATAGATACCATAAGAATAATAAATACGATACAATAATAAACATAGCGAAAAACAATAAAATACAAGTCAGTCAACCACTGAGTCAAAAGCCAGTGAATAAAAATGCTTTTTCAATCTGGATTTAAAAACCAGCACTGATGTCGATTGCCTAATGTGAAGAGGAAGATTATTCCAAAGCTTAGGAGCCACGATAGAGAACGCTCGGTCTCCTCTCAGTTTCAGCCGTGATTTGGGGACTGAGAGCAACAGCTGCTCAGCTGACCGGAGCGAACGAGTGGGGACATAGGGCTTCAGCAGGTGCCAGACCATTTAAAGATTTAAAAACCAATAAAAGAACTTGAAAATGAATCCTAAATTCAATTGGAAGCCAGTGCAGGGAGGCCAAGAGTGATGTTATCACTAAGCAGGACATTAAATCAAATTAATGAGACACCAAAACAAGAGCTGGAGCCCAAGACAGCCATGAAGTCACAGTGTACACAAATACACAAGAAACACAGAAACCAGCTGGGTGGATGTGGCTCGGGAACCTTCTGTTACCTTGAACGTCGGTGTTTTGAACGCTGGCTGCTCCAGTCTGCTTGTATTTGTCCAAGATTTCCCCTCATATCTTGGTTATGGTTATTTTTTCTTTTATTAAACTGATCACACTCCTGTTTCATGAATAGAAAAAAACCCCATCAGTGTATTTTCACTTAAACAAGCAGCTGTTTTTTTTGCATTAAAGTTATATAAAAATGTAACAGTGCAAATTCCTCGCTGACAGTTTAACCAAAAGGCATTTCCAGTGGAAAGTAGCCAACATATCCTCAGCATAACCATGTATAATATCCACAAAACCTGAGAAGGTTGGAGAGAAGGTAGGTGAACTCTGCTGGGATCTGCGTTTAACAAAGTGTCTAAAGACGAAACAAAGAAATCTTTCTGTAAATGTTCAGATGCACAGACTGGACTGAAAAAGAGTGAAAAAGCAGCTAACGTCCAAAAATAAGAAAACTTTGAAAGAACTCCAAAAAAACCTGGAGAACTTTTGCTCAAAAAACAGTTTTGTTTTTTTTAAATTACAAGGCAATCTGACAAAATGTCATCAAATGAGACTCAAGACTTCTGCAGGTCTCTGCCATGACTCATTTTTTTTTCTTAACGGCAGAAACAATTGTTCCTTTTTTACTTTGTTTCTATTTTCTCTTCTTGTTTTTATCTGTTGAACAACAAACAACATTCATGCTGATTCACATAATATCCTGTCTCTAATCTCTGGGATTTCCTCGTAGCTCTTTGATGCAAAGAACATCCATCAAACGCTCCAGCTTGTGCTCAACATCATCGTGAACGGTGAAGGTACTCTGACGAGAAAATACTCAGTCGACCTTTTGGTTGATTTGTTAAAGAACCCCAAAATAGCTGATTACCTAACAAGGTATGCAGATAATTCACAGCTCTTTTCCTGAATAGCTGCTTTAAAACTCTGCTGAAAGCCTTTGTCCATTTCCAGGTATCCCCACTTCTCGGCATGTGTGTCTCAAGTGTTAGGACTGCTGCATTGGAAAGACCCAGACCCTGCAGCCAAGGTGAGAGACGACAAATATGATAACCCACACCAGCTGTGCTTAACTCTGTAAGTTCCCAGTATTCCCTGAAACCATCACGTGTGACACAGTTTACATCAGACGTGATGCAGCTGACCTCAACACTGACCTTCTTGTGGTAACAGAGACTTAAAAAAATAATAATAAAGCAACAAAGTGGGTCGCTCTTTGACAGTAAATTCCAGTGCGGTCCGCTCCAATCTCCTCAGGCTGACTCTCTTCTAGGCTCTCCTGACTGTTCCCTTTACATGCTGATGATGTGTCTTGTAAATCTGGATCCCTTTCCAGCAGGACGCTCCTCTTTTTCAGACAGTACCTGAGCTGCTCTCTCTCCTGACAGTCAGCTGTCCACCTCTGCATGGCCAGTCGAGCCAGCGCCGGCATTTGAGGCAGAGCTCGGAGCAGAGCGGGCAGCCAGGCTGAGCACGGAGCAGAGGTTGAAGGTCGCAAACTGACATCCACGTCTTCCAGAGAGCCCAGACCTCCTGCTGCAAACAGACTGCACCAACCGTTGTCTCCCACCAAGCTGTTGTAGGACAGATCCAGTGCACGGAGTGAGGAGAGACAGCCCCGTCTGCACACGGCAGCTGCACAGAGGAAGAGGACCCATTGATAACTGATCACTTTATGCCTGTTCACTTTACTGTTTTGTTCACAATGTTTCTGATGGAGACAAAAATAACACCGAATAGTTTCATTGTTTTGTTTTATACGACAGCTACAGATGCTGGCAGCATGAAATAAATGAAAGAAATATCAATTTCCTTCAGGCTTTACTTGTCTTAATATACATTTATGCAGCCTAATGATCCACTACAGACCAAAAAAGAAAAAGTATAATGTCATTGTGTGTTAGTTACCCAGATGTTGCATGTCATCAGTGGTGAGCTCGCAGCTGCAAAGACGGAGCTCGCTGACGACTGATGGCTGCAGAGCATCCAGCAGGAGCGCCAAGTGACCGCCAACCACTTTACACCAGGAAATATCCACCGTGCGCAGATAGGACACCGCCAGGGCTGATGCATAAACACAAAGTTTTCACCATTTCAGGCTAGAGGGTGGAAGAGGTATTCGGGGAGAATGACTTGAAGGAAAACTTCTATAAATAAACAAGTGTGTGTGTGTGTGTGTGTGTGTGTGTGTGTGTGTGTGTGTGTGTTACCCAGAGCAGTGAAGGACTCGTTGCTCATGTAGCAGCTGTTGAATGGCAGCCTCCTCATTTGTGTCGCAGGGAGGGCGGAGACCAGCAGGTGGACCACACCTCCCACTTCCTTATTGGATGACACATCAAGCTCGGTCAGTGCAGTGAGAGAGGGCAGCACCTGGACTGAAAAACAACGAGTCACATGACTGCTGCAGCGAGCATGCGATTAGTGTCCGGCGTGTGAGATTGGTAGCAACTGACTCAGAGCCTCTAGATCATCTCGCGTGAGGCAACACAGGTGGAGGTCGAGTCTCTCCAGGTGTGTGACGTGAGCCAGGTGAAAGGTGAGGCGGCTCAGTCCACCAGCTAGAAGCAGCTTTACAGTATATTAATCAGAACAATGCTGCTCTCTAATGTATCTTGGTAAAGCGCAGAAAAATCTAATGTTTTATATGATACAGTGTGATTTCAGTAACATATCATAATGGAGGCTTCAGCAAGTACTTACGAAGGAAATCTTTCCTCTGCTCTTCAGTTAGTTCATCAAATACCTCCCAAAACATCTGTATGGTGGGGTGGCGGTCATGATATCTCCAACCATAACTTGTGTTCTGAAAACAGTGAAAATGACTGTTATAATCATAGAGTTTGTAAGGTCAGGCATACACTATGTTGCCAAAAGTATTCCCTAACACATCCAAATCATTCAATTAATGTGTTCCAATCACTTCCATGGACACAGGTGTATTAAATCAAGCACCTAGGCATGCAGACTACTTCTACAAACATGTGTGAAAGGACGAGTCGCTCTCAGGAACTGAATGAATTCCAGCATGGTAATGTGATAGGATGCACCAGTGCAACAAGTCCAGTCATGAAATTTCCTCGCTATTAAATATTCCATAGTCAGCTGTTAGTGATATTATAACAAAGTGGAAGTAATTGGAAATGACAGCTAGTCAGCTGATGCTAAGGCTCATAGTGCACTTAAGTCACCAATATCTGCAGTCTGCTGTTGTTACAGATGTCCAAACTTCATTGGTTTCCATGGCTGAGCAGCTGCATCCCAGCCTTACACTGACAAACACAATGCAAAGCGTCAGATGGAGTGATTTAAGCATCTCAACACTGGACTCTAAAGCAGTGGAGATGTGTTTACTGGAGTGACGAATCACACTTCTCTGACTGGCAATCCGATGGATGTGTCAGGGTTTGGTGGTTGCCAGAAGTACTTGTCTGACTGCACTGTGCCAAGTGTAAAGTGTGGGCATGTGTGCACATGGCTGGGCACCAGTGCACAATACAAGGTCCATAAAGACATGGATGAGTGAGTTTGGTGTAGAAGAACTGGACTAGCCTGCACAGAGTCCTGACCTCAACCTGATAGAACATCTTTGGGATGAATTAGAGCAGCAACTGTGAGCCAGGCCTTCTCCTCCAACGTCAGTGTCTGACACCATAAATGCACCTCTGGAAGAATAGTCAAAAAATTCCCATAAACACACCTAAACCTTGTGGAAAGCTTTCCCAGAAGAGTGGAAGCAGTTATAGCTGCGAAGGGTGGGCTGACTATTATATTATACTATCATACAAAAGTCTGGATTAAGACTGAGATGTGACTCAAGGTCATATTTGTGTTAAAGCAGCCGACTGAATGCTTTTGACAGTATGCAGTACACAGTTATTGTGCTACAGGACAGCTGTGAAACTACAGCCTGTGTCTGTTTGGCTGACTGTACCTGTTTGAACTTTTCCCAGTCATGCACGTCCTGGCCGACCAGCACTCCCTGCAGCTCCTCTGGTCGAAACAGCCTCACCAAATCCTGCTCACACACCAGGAAGAAGCCTCGCTTGAACTCCTGGAACAGATTCTCCACTGATGTGTTGAAGATACCATATTTCTAACATGTTCAGGACTCAGTACAATAACTGAATGAATTTAGACGCAGGAGTCTTCCAGGTCTTTATGTTTAGTTTGGTTTTTTGCTGTGTTATTTACAGAATTACAGATGGATACCATATATTTCTTTTCATCGATAATAAATTATAGTACGGTCTAATAGAGACGTTATTTTTAAAATCAGGCGTCTAAGCAGAACACGTTCCTCAGCAGAAAACATTTTATCAGAAAGTCATTTCAGTGAGAATATTGGAATAAAGAAACCAAGCACTCCACTGTGAAACCACTGACAGTTTTCACATTAGATCACAGCCATTTATCTACAGCGGCTGGTCGGCCATCTGTTAAAACCTCATATGGACAATTCCTGTTGTTCTATAAGATGCTCTCTAATAGGATGTCTTGGATTTATTTATTATTCAGTTATTGCATTCCTGTTATGGCTGTACGCACACAGAATATTGATATGAAGTAAAAATGATTCTCTCGGGTTGCTTCTGGGATAGTGGAAAAACCAATATATTTCTAAAAGTGTGTTTAATGATTGAGCTGCCACCCAAAAATCAAGTTCTTATCTTGACAAAGCTGGATTATTGACCGCTGGTGAAACATCTATTGTCCTGAAGGATAAGGACAACAGATGTTTCATCTTGATCTATTATATAAAACGGCCAAAACTGTGTTCAAATCCAAACTTTCTGGCTTCTTTTGGTTCCTGCTGAAGTGCTTTGGGTCCCCTCAGTTCATCCTTAGTCTGAGAAAAGTTTTGTTCTCTCTTTAAGGCACATTTCCTTTGAGCTAACTTAAACTCTGATTGGCTGTCCACTATAAACAAAAAGCATGAACAGCAGATCGGTGGAGTTTCTGTGCCCATGAGCAGAGCTGTGTGCCTGTTAGGGATATGTGTTCTTACTGGTATGATAGAGAGCTGAACGTAGGAAAGACAGTAGACTGTTTTCAGGTTGAGATTCATTCACATTTGGTTCTCCGTGCAGCATTTGTTCCGGTGGAATGGTGCATGTTCAACTGAGTTAAAGTAAACTGTAGTAAAATGTGGCCCACTGATGCATTTTCATATTCTTTTTCATTGAAGTCACGTTAGAAGCATTTTCCCTTTTCAGGTGGGTGCCCAGCTGGATGAGGAGAGGAACATTACGGCCCTGGTCCCTCGTCAGCCCCTGGAGGTCCATGAGACCGTGGCAGAGTGCATGATTTACGCCAACCACTGGGTGGCCCGCAAGATCCAGGAAGCTTTCCCCAACCAGGCCCTTCTAAGGTGTCACCCACCACCACAACAGGAGCTATTCAACCAGCTGGTGGACACTGCAAAGGCCAAAGGTTTCACCATTGACACCAGGTAATGTTTTTGACTGTTCAGTATAGAAACTGAGGAAATGCATATTGTAGTCCAACGCACATCATGTTCAGACACACAAGTGTGTGAACCTGAAATGTTTGATAACACGGGGACACACTCAGGTGTCACATGAGCAGTCAGACAAGAAGAAGACATGTTCCTTCAGCTCAGGTTGAGGTTGAAGCCAAATATGCTTCCAAACCAAAGACTAGAACATATGATGAAGCATATCTTGCCTTTGGCTTCAGCTTCACAACAGCTGTCGTGGCAAGGTCGGTCTCCCCGACAGAATTAGTTTCCCCTGCGTCGGGAGCACACGCTGGGCTGTCCAAATCACGGACAAACAGGATCCCACATTCTTGATTTTCAGTTCACAAACACTTCTTATAACGACTAACTACTCCTGAAACTTTGGAGGTTTTAGCTCTTTACACAGTAAAGTTACAGGAGAAATATAATTATCAGGCAAAATGTCCTTCGTTTGTTAAAATAATCCCGT
This sequence comes from Aulonocara sp. 'chitande type north' Nkhata Bay, assembly GCF_057382095.1. NCBI lineage: Eukaryota > Metazoa > Chordata > Actinopteri > Cichliformes > Cichlidae > Aulonocara > Aulonocara sp. 'chitande type north' Nkhata Bay. The sequence continues at coordinate 33,359,408 of NC_141352.1, forward strand.
CTGATACCACGAGAGGACAATAAATATTTCATTTTCTGTTGTAACCCTTAAACTGAATGGTAATGTAACGACACTCAGGTTTCACTTTTTTACAAAACTAAAACATCACTACTTCCACGTCTGACTGTTTGTAATGGAGGCGGCGTAACCTGGATCCACACTCCGTGCCCAGCGAACGCTCGCCACGCAGGGGGAACACATGCTGTCGGCGATGCCGACCTCGGCACAACGCTGATCCTGCCGCAGTTTGTTCCCCGGTTCAAATCCCGGACAAACAGGATCCCACAGCTGTTTATGCTTTTAAACCCGTTTTGCACAGAGAGCAGTGTTGAATATTCTCACACGGGAACAAAACAAACAACTCAAATAATTAAAGATGGTTTGTTTTTCTGTTTTTTAAAAGAGGCAGTGATTTATTTAATTACAACCTGTAATCTATTACAGTTAACTTTTATTTGTTTAACTGTTTACAAAAGGTCTGAGGATCTGAGGCGTGGAATGAACTGCAATGGAGTTTGAAAACAAAATATGAATGTGCGGTTGGAGGATTGTGGGGGGGGGGTTAAACCAACAGCAGAACCGGTCCCAGGACAAGAGACATGGTGATGCAAGTAGCTTTGTGTCACTGACTGCTGAGATGAGAGGCCTCACTCATCCCTGGTTTCTGGCTCTGTTCCTTCAGGTCCAACAAGGCTTTAGCTGCCTCACTGGACCGAGCTGTGGACCCACAGGACCCCTTGGTGAACAGGTTGTTCAGAATGATGGCCACCACTGCTATGTCACAGGCTCTGTACTTCTCCACTGGTGCTCATCCTCAAGACCAATACTACCATTATGGTACGATACCGCTGCACAGCTTTTATTGGCTGCACTAGAGTTTCAGTGTGACTGTGGGTCAGTCCATCCATCACACGTCTGCACACACTTGTCCAACGTCTGTTGTTTGTGAAGAATTATTCGACTGAGAACTAGAAAGAAGGCTAACGTGCTGATATTTGCTTCGTTGTCGTAGGTCTGGCTCTGGATCGCTACACACACTTTACCTCACCCATCCGTCGGTACGCAGACATTGTCGTGCACCGCCTTCTTACCGCAGCCCTGCACATGCAGAGGGGCGTTGTATCTGGTAAAGCACCAGCCAGTAACAAAGAAGTGGAGGAAATGGCTCACCATGTCAACAGCAAGAACAGGGTCAGGGGTGTTTTATTGTTTGTGTTTTTCAATGATTCACCTCTTACTCTATTAACAGAAGCTGTGCTGACGTCTGTGTTTCATTTGCAGGCAGCACAGGCAGCCCAAATGCGATCCACAGCACTGTTTCAGTGTCTGTTTTTCAGAGAACGAGACCCTCAGACAGACCCGTGCTGTGTGGCTGACGCTGTTGTCTACTCCATTCGAGACAACGGTGTCTTGGTGTTTATCCCAGAGTAAGAACCTTCAGTCCTGTGTTTTGTTCTGCAGTCTTCTTCTTTTCCTTTGTTTAATGGAGCTGTACAGCAGCTCACAGACGGCCAACCACTCGTGTATTTTTAATAGACGAATTCAAAGTTTATGACAATGAATGAATTTGTTGGAAGATGTAATTGCACGCTAATCAATGTATATTTAACAGTATACACGCTAGTTTTATTTTCTCTTAAAAAACCTCAAAATGAGTTTTAAATTGTATAAATTTACTAAACTAATTCCTTAAACATTTATTGTGAGCAGGGAAAATCGGCTAAAACCCCGAATCTTTTCTCTACCAGGCTTTAAATAAGTTAATTGCATTGCTGAAGTTGAGTCTGTGGGGAGGGACGGTGCTTTGGAGCCAGCCTTGTGTTTGTGGCACTTCTACGTTAGCTTAGCTAACCTCTGGAGGTTGCTGCTTGTTTATTGCAAGGAAAGTGTAATTTAATAACATCAGTGTTCTCCATGCTTGTGGTGTTACAGGGATATGCAATATTAACAGTTTATTAAAATGTAACCTGTGGTCATTTTGAGAAGGCTGTAGAATCCATGTAATGATTAAAATCACAGGGCGCAAAGCAGGTTGAGTAATATCACTGAGTAAGTAAGGCTGCCTCTGACCACAGCCATGTTGTTCACAGGTATGGTGTGAGGGGGCCTGTGTATCTGAAGAACAAAGAGGGCCTGGTGGTGGTAGCGGGACAGGACGGCAGCTGTGATTGGCAGGGTGGCACTGTGCGAAAATACCCGGACCGCATTACCACCACCTCCAGCTGTGGCACCTCCACCTTCAAACTGTTTGACCACATCACCGTAAGTCACAGAAAACGCTAATCAATCATTTTAGAAGGTTTCCAGCAATGCAGCGCCTAAAGGCGACGATTCCAAATATATATGCATGAGTGTATATGAATCACAGGTTCATACGACTACTGGATCTTTTGTGGTCCAACATTAAGAGACGTTTTATGATCTTGTTGTGATAAAGTGTTGTGTGGTTGCTGCTTTGTTAGCTAATCTCAAGGTAACAAAACGTCAGTAAGATGAATGAGACGAAAATGATTCCTGAAAATAAATCATTTAAAGTTATTCAGTTTATTGTTTTTAAATATTATATGAAAACAAAAACATAAGTGTGGGGGGGGGGGGGGGAGGCTCTCCTCCAAGACAAGAAATGTAATGCTTCCAGTTTGTGGCGTTTCTACACAAACCTTTTTGTAAAGGGAGATAAAAAATGACAGTGGGCGGTAATTGTTTTCACATAAACGCCTTTAAACGCTGCACGGTCGCACTCTCTCTCTCGCACTCGATAAATGATCCATTGTTGCTCTGCACACGTTTGTTACCACAAACGTCGCATGCACTTATGTCATTGTCATGAGACACTCTTGCAAACAAACTCACGGTTTAGTAACACAGTAGAGCAGCGTGTTTACGGGACAGTAAAAGTAATCTAATTACCTTTTTTGCAACAGTAATCCCTTACTTTACTCGTTACTTGAAAAAAGTAATCTAATTATGCGTTGCTGCCCATCACTGGCGTCAAGTTATATTAAGTTCAGGCATGTTACACACGATGATTGTGAGGAATAAGTGCATGTGATTTAAGCAAAAAGAGCAGGAAACATTACCCTAAGGTTAGCTAACAAAAAGAAACTGAAGTAACGGTGTGTTATTCTCACATCTTTGGCTTTAAGACATGAAAAAGTGACAGAGTACTGCTGCTTCCACTGTTATCAACATCTTTTCTTTCTTTCATGGACTTATCCTGGGGTCATAAATGTCAAAGGGCAAAGGCAATGCTAACAACATAGCTTACTGATGGATGATGATGGATGACACATGTGGCCAAAACAAGATAGAAAGAAACATTAGCCCAAACACAAGTTGTCCACCACAGCATTGACTGCTGTCAAGCTATGATCATATCAAACAAAGAGATGATGATGATATTCAACAAACAAATCAACAAAACAACAACCTCACTGTGACACTTGACCGAGGTCACAGTGTTAATGAATGTTTTTCTCCCCCTCTGCTCCAGTCTCCACGTCGTGTGAATGTTAGAAAGCACAGTAAAGAAAGTTCGTGTACGGATGGATGAACGTTTGTTACATTGGATACGTGTGTGTAACATACGTATCCAATTTATCCTATTTATGAACAAAATTGTGGCACAGTCGGAAACTTCTCCACTCTACACCACTGTCTACTTAGCTGTGACGCTGCGCACAGTGCTGAGAGGACTGCTGTTATATATTACGTCACAAACCTTAAGTGGGCCTGTCTTTGCATAGCATTCCATTAGACTATTTTCAGTAGGTGCCATTACTGTGTAGTGATCGAACTGAGGAATACTGTGACTTACGTTCTCTGCTCTCTTCAGGTTCGTATTTCTGTCCACTCTTCAACTTGCCACGCTGACCGTCTAAACCTCGAGGTCATCAGCAACAAGCCTCACCACAGTGCCAAGTCCCAGCAGCCCAGCCCTCAGGGCCGCAGTCAGCTGGTCAAAGAGGTGGTGCGTCAGAATGAAGAGGCGCTGGCTCAGGAGAAGACAGCCCGGCGCCCCAAACTCTCCAAAGAGGAAAGAGAGTTTCGTCAGAGCAAAACTCCCAGTCTGTACTCTATTCTGGAAGAAATCAGAGAGTTGGCTCTGATGGATCTGGAAAGGGCTTCACGCCTCCCGGCAACAACAGCATAGAAACGCTGTAGCCCAGCTTTACCTCCAAGCAGACACTTGTGAGAACTGCACGCTGTGCGCTAACAGAACGGTGATCATTGAAGATCACTCGTGCTGAGTCATCCAGGTCATTCTTGTAGCTCCAGATTGTGTGTGGACAAACCACACGAGTGTGTGAAGTCACAGGAAAGCAAACACAATATTAAGTAAAAACATGTCCCGCCATCTTTTTAGAAACCAGAGTCAAACCGAATCAGTGGATACGTTTTGTAAAAGTTAGTTTTTAAAATCACATCAAGTTAAACTTAGTTGTAAGGAGGATAGGGAACGTGTTAATGCCAGTGAAGTGTCAGCAGTTACTTTGACAAGACCTAGTACTCACTGCAAATGTGGTTCAATCCTGCAGGAAACTAGTCAACTGCAGCAGGTTAAAGAAGTCTGGTAACAAAAGGCTTTTCTCTCAGCACCAGTGATCTCAATATCTCACTGGTGGGATCAATGTCTTGTGTAAATTAAATGTCTTGTGTTATAGAACCATTTTTGGTGAGTTCACACATATTGTACTACCTGTGACCACTTCATACAAAACCCAGCACGAGTATTGTTCTGGAGATGATAAAACGTCCACTCGTCCATTTTCTTCTGCACGTCCTGGAATCTGTCCCAGCTGTCATAGGGTGAGAGGCAGGATACGCCCTGGACAGGTCACCGGACTGATAAAACTTCATGTCACTCATTAGCAGACTTTAAAATAAACCCGTAGAGTAATGAACACACCTGAGGTTGGTTGTGTTGGAAGTGATGTATAAAACTAGGATGTATTTATCTTATAGTTTGTATATCAAGAGCCTGTATAGAAGACACCAACACCAAGGACATTTTTATTGTTTGAACTGGTAAATAATCAGAAGCGTTTTTTGGTTTGTGGATTTTAAGATTGTTTTCTAGAACTACCAACAGAAATATGAACTGTACATAACTATTTCAATATGTGTGCAGTGGCCTGTAATTAAAAATGGTGTTTTCATTAGCGCAGATGGAGCCACTTCATCGTGTTGCGTTTCATGTCCCTGCAGTAGCTTAAGAAAGAACTGTTCATAATTGAACGAGCACTTAATGCTTGGAAGAGGGTGATGGTCAGTTGACAGCTCACATACTACACACACACAGAGGCCTTTTATAGAAACATGTTTGCAACCAAAATTCTGCCAATAGTGAAACTGGAGAAAGAAGATGCATCAGAGCAGGAACTGTGGATCAGTTCAAATATTTTTCTGTAACAGATACCAACACATGGTAAATACGTTTAGGATTTGGACTTTTAAAAATAAGAAAAACATTTATTTCCATTGATTATAAATGTCTTTGCTAACCCAAAGCTGACGTCACAGTAGGAACATGTGCTCAAGATATAAACCACCAGAAATGCACAACATTACTCGAATGAGCAGGCACGAACATTGGGAAACCTTTAAATCTGCTCACTGCCAAAGCTTTTCAGCAGAAACTGCTGCACGTGAACTTTAATCCCCCTCTACACAGTCGTTGCTGAGCTGTTGCTCAGGGCTGAGGCCGGTCTCAGCCTCAGCGGGCTCAGAGTCTTTGGGGGGAAGCGGGCTGGTTTGTTGCGTGGAGGTGTTGTTGGAAGGCTCGAGGTCAGGATCTTCTACAGTTTCATCTCCATCAGTAGAACCTTTGATGACATTTGGTGAGGATGCAGCTGGAGGTTTGTCTCCTAACATGTCAGCAGTCTGAGAGGCTGAAGGGCCTGAAAGGGTTGAGAATTAGAAACAGTGATGGTTTCAGTCAACACAGACACACTCAGTCTACTACGATTTATAAAAGACAGGCAAAGCTGAGATAATGAAAAATGAAACTGTAAACTGCAGGGTTCAAACTCATTGTTCAGGGTCAAATTTAAGCACTTTAAGCACTTTCAAGGTCCATTATCAAGCTTTTCCAGCACATTACCAAAAAAACAGTTTGCATGTTCCACTTTGCATCACCTCAGTAAGACCATGTAAAAATTAAAACAAATCGTCTTAGGTTGACTTAAATGTTCTTTGTTCCTCTTTTGTTAAAACAGAGAAAAATGCACCACACAAAAATACTGAAAAAGGAAATGGTTGTCTTATATGCATATAGTGCACAAACTCAAAAAACTCATTTCTCTCAAAAATGCAGATGTGCAAATGTGAACAAATCAACTTGTTAGAGATGCTCATCTCCACTTGGAAAAAACAACCACACAAAAGAAGAAATCTGCACAAATGAACAAGTCTGCTCATCAGATATTGATGCTTCTTTCCTACGTGACACAACAACAGGAGACAGATGTTTGGTACTTTAACTAGTTAAGCACCCACACCACCAAAAATGGGGGAAAAGAGAGGAGATCACATTTAATCGGTTATAACACGAGGTCAGAAATATAAGTGCAGACATGAGTGTCCACAGAAGCCTCTGAATCTCAGCTGTAAACCATTTCTACAAACACCAAACAGTTAAAAGAGCAGTTACATCACCATGAATCTGTGGACAGGTAACATCCATATTTTGATTTATGATTTTCTGGAGTTAAATGTGACCCAAAGTATATTTTATAGCATATAAGCTATAAAATACTTTTAAAAATTAGGTGAGGGAAATAATCATTTTTTTCTATGTTTGAGTCCCAGTAACTTTGACATAGTAACATCTGCAGTAATATTTACCCCTCTGATGACAGCTCACAAGCGTTAGCTTTATTTTGATACCAAGACTGTTTACACAGAGTTTGTAATTGCAGAGAAATACTCCATTTATTTTGGCCTCTTCATTTTCGAGCAGGAAGCTCAGAAAAGCCCTGGGGGCCTAACAGGTCAAAGTTCATTCCCAATAAAACTAACTGTGAGATGTTTGACTACATTGCTCTCTGGATTATTGTTACAGTCCTAAATGATCAGCTTTAAAGTGTTTGTGCTAATAACACCATGTACAGTAAGACAGGCATGGAGAACAGCACTGACGGGAGGCTTTGAACAGATGACACACTCAGTTCAATTCAACATATAAGACTTTAAAAACGCACAAACATCGACCTAAAATCTATTTATTCAGTCCATCACCTGTCATAGAATTATGTCAAATAATAATGTATTGTTCATCTCCCTTAAATAAACAGGCAGCCTTAAAGTATGAAACATTCATTCATTAAAACACTAAAATGTGTCTGTCGTCTCCGTGGCTGATAGAGCCCCACAGGCATCAATGTGAGCTTAAAGCCATTTATAATTTTTAAATGGTTTAATGTGTCGGTGCTCACGATAAACACATTTTGAATGAAAGCCAGGGAACTTCAGCAGCACAAGAAATGGCTTCTTTGTGCCCACATGCATCAGTCCCTCTTTTTACCAGTTTTTCTTTAAGGCTTAAGTTGGCTAGTTAAGTGTCGGACTAACGATTAAAGCTTTCACTTGAGTGAAGTCACTAATATTACTGCTACTGCTAAGTAATGTTAGCCAAGTTTAAAGCACACTGCATAAATCACCATGCCATAACTAACTGCTGTGCTAGCACTGCCGTACTCTATCACACTCAGTGCATTTCAATCATGTCTCTAGCAAGTTTGATAGCTAGCAAAATAATAATCATAGTTTTAAACATTAGCCTGTGTTATGTACACATACTCGAAATTATTTACTGTCATGTGACTCAAGAGTACAAATTCCTTCAGTGTCGTTTTCCATCGAACACTCATTAAAACAGCACGAACCCTGAAACTGCTTATTAAAATAATATGTATGTAAATAATAGTATGTTGCATTATAAAAAATTAAGCTTTTGACTGCCCTCCAGAGTTCACGTTAACTTCAGATCTCTGGAAGCTACACTACCCGAATGATGTCAGCTGTTTAGTTTCTATACTGGACAGAAAAAAAAAAAAGGGGGGGGGGTGGATTGGCTCCTCTTAAGGAGGACTAATGACTAAAATGTGAAAGTTTAAAGTCGATGAGTAAATCATGCTCGGGTAATACAATGGAAACGGTCTCATATCACCATCTAGTGTTATAAACTGTAAACACATTTTTATGGGTGAAGGCTCATAATAGAGACCGATCAACAGGTCATTTTCTTTTCTATGGGTCTCATTTAAATCACATTACATCATTTCTGCGGTAAATGAGGACCCTGAAGAACGATTTAATGTCACTGTTAAAGATTTGTAGACAATAGATCGCAGACAGCTGGCTCCGCTTTAACTAAAGAGGAAGTAAAAACAGTTTGGATCACAAGTGTAAGGCAAAAACAAAAATACTACGCCTAATTGAAGCTGACATCAGACAGGCAGTAAAGAAATCAATGTTTTCTACATGCTTTGCCTCTTATTACCAAACTCCACACTAATGTGAGGAATCTCTGGTGGTTTGGACGAACTGTGCAATACGGGAACTCGTCACTCGACCTTCAGGGTTTCTGGTGGATATATACACTAGATCCACTTCACTATATTGTAAGGAGTATTCACTCACCACCCATCATCCAAATCATTGAATTCAGGTGATCCAGTAACTTCCACAGCTGTATAGAATCAAGCACCTAGGCATGCAGACTGCTGCTACTAAGTGGAAGTGTTTGGGAACGACAGCAACTCAGCCATCAAGTGGTGGATCACGTAAAATCCCAGAGTGGGGGTCAGTGGATACTGAGGCGCACAGAGGTTGCTAATTTTCTGTGGAGTCCATCGCTCCAAACTTCACGTGGTCTCCAGATTAGCTAAAGAACAGTGCACAGAAAGCTTCGTGGAATCCATTTCCATGGCCGAGCAGCTGTAGTCCAAGCCTTACATCACAGAGTGCAACGCAAAGCAATGGGACACAGCGGTGTAAAGCACGCCGCCACTGGACTCTAGAACAGGAGAGATGCAGTCTATGGAGCGACGGATCACAGTTCTCAATCTGGAAAGCCGATAGACAAGTCAACTTAGCAGTTGCCAGGACAACAGAGCTCCAGGTTTGGTGGCAGGGGGATTTCGGTGCGGGGTTGTTTTTCAGAAGTTGGGCTCAGTCTCTTCGTTCCAGTGAAAGGAACTCTTAATGCTTCAGCATGCAAAGACATTTTGGCTCCCGACTTTAAGGGAACAGTTTGGGGATGGCTTCTTCCTGTTCCAGCATGACTGGGCACCAGTGCACAAAGCAAGGTCCACAAAGACATGAACTCTGGCATGGGAGTCCTGACCAGAACACCACTGGGATGAATGAGAGCAGAGACTTGGAGCCAGGCCTTCAACATCAGTGTCTGACCTTACAAATGGTCATAAACTCCCATAAACACTCCCAGAAGAGTTGAAGCTGATATAGCTGCACAGGCGGACGTCGTGAATGGGATGTCACTCGAGTTCATATGAGTGTGGGGGCAGATGAGCAAACACTTTTGGCAATATACTGTACATTCAATGTTTTGCTTTTTGTATTTTCATATAAAGTTAATACACCAATGAAGCTAGATGATCCTTATGAACCTTCGCTGGATGTTTTGTAGCAGAATCATTAATTATTTCTGTTATATTGTGTCCCAGCTGTATGATACATTTTTGCCATTCTTACCAATTTGCTGCTGGCGTGCGCGCCTCTTTTCCAGGGCCCGCTGTCTGTTCAGCTCAATACGTTTCTGCTGCTCTTCGGTCAGAGAGGGAGTAGGTGGGGGAGCGAGGGCTTCGGCAATCTGCCCTTGGGGAGCATTAATAAAACTCTCTCTGCTGAACAGATCAGGATCCCCAAATGTTTCCAGTTCACGTTGTACCTCTTCGTCACCAGCACCTGAACACAATTTCAAGCAGTGCTGATAATTAAGTCCTGTGGAATATGGCAAGTATTTCCTATGTGCACCTGCAGGTGTGAATCCACCGTAGGGCTGTTCGATACAACGATATATACAAAAACGTCTATTTCATTTTACGCTATCGTTTGTTTCGTGGTGTCGCAAAATAAACTGTTTACGGCAATATTTCTTCATGGTTCTGATGTCACTGTAGTAAAGTTCTCTCTTTCTCTTATATATAACCACACTACGGACGGACAAGCGCCTGTTTTTATGCGTTGTCGTTAGCAACAACGACGGTAAAACCATCGCGTGTCCGCTTGTTTATGTTCCACATAAACCTTTCAGAATAAAGCTCAAGATCCTGTTGAGGCTTTTCAAAATAAACGGAATCACGTGAAAGAGCAGAGTGTTTACGGATGAGAAGTAAAACAGAGCCGCCAGGTGCTAAAAAATAAACCTTAGACTCAAACGTTAGAACAGGCTTTCCCCCGCAGCACGCCGTGTAATAAATACTCACAAAGAAAACGGCGCCGTTACAACTTCTGTCTAAAAATGTGTCGTTTCATGCATCGGTTAAAACACTCGACTCCAGCTACATGACGCGCAGCTGGAAACACTTCACGCAAGTCGAGATTCACAGAATTGACAGAAAATGTTACATTTCTGTGATTTATATCGTTATCGGACGATAGAATTCTTATATCGGGAGATGAGACTTTGGTCATATCTCACAGCCCTAGTCCACCGTATCCCCATCAGTAATGATTTTTCTTCTTACCATCTGTACTTGTAAAATCTTCATGTGTCAGGGGCATGTCCAGTCGTATTCGTTTAAGACATGTCTATAGAAGAATGAGTAAAAAATTACAAATTCTGAACATTAGGAATCCCACACGCTTGCAGGAAATATTCTACTGCTTCCTCTCACCTGCACTTCCTTTTTGCTGCCGAGCCTTTCCACTTTGTCAATAAAATCTTCAAATTGCAATTTGGGGTACAACCTGTGGGCCCAGTTCTCCATCTTCTGCATCAGCAGCCGCAGGTCTGCAGCCTAATGGGGCAAACATCAAAAACAGCGAGTAGTGATATGAAAGAGGGCTGTGTGTGATAGGACGCTTCTTCTTCCCACTAAAAAATGACTTCCAGTCATTGGAACAAAAGACATCTTAATTTGGTAAACCAACCTCTGGTTCCCCTCACTCATTTTTGACCACGACAGAAAGGGCAACTTTTGACCTTTTAGTCTCAAACCAAATTTAGGACATCTAATTAAAAGCTGACAGGCCAAACAGATTTAGCTCAAAAACCAATGTTCATTCACATCTGGTAATTGGTGGGACAGATGTTATCATATCCTACCTCGTGTCCTTTGCCTTTGAACTGGATATTGTCAAAGAGAGTGCCCAGAGCTGGAAGCCCTCGATCTGATATCAGCCTGGGAAAAAATATTAAGACTAAGTTAAACCATTAATGGATTACAAGCAGGGTTAGCAGCACATCCAGGCGTATTTGGCTTATCCAATTCAGGATCGTGGATGGCTGAAGCCCATCCCAGCAGCCAGGTCGCCAGCCTGTCACAGGGCCAACACAGACAGACCCTCTGAATGGAAATGTCAGTGCCTTCAGATGTACCATGTTCAGAAGGCAGTAGCTTGTTGGGGGGGGGGGTAGGGTGTTTGGTTTTCAGGGTGCCCACAACCTTTCTTTTCCTACCTGTTTGTACATAAGGCAGTATAATGAGAAATAGTCAAATTTCTCCATCTAAAAATAAAAAATTGCTATATATATATATATATATATATATATATATATATATATATATATATATATATATATATATATATATATATATATTTATAGCAAAGTTGCAATTAATTTGAATATTTTATCAAATGAAAATCTATGTTTTTCTTTAATACAGCTTGCAAGTTTTATCCTAAGTATAATCGACGTTCTTACTTAAAAGCTTATTTAACATCCTTTGATTTAGTATAACTTAGTTCTGTCCAGGAACATTGTGAACAGAACAGTAACAGAGGAGTGCCACTGGGACACCCACTGGGAGACTACTGGGAACGAGCCTGACTTATGGTTGGCAATACTAACCAGGTTCACACTATAGGTGTACAGAGACTGGAAACATCTTTCTCACACACATCCAGGGATGTCTCCAACGCTCTGACAATTTTCAGTCTGGGAATTTTGCCCATCCAAATGATGAAAACAACAATGGTATTAGAGTCTTTCTTCTTTAAATGACTGGCAGAGTGAAGCTGCACCATCATCACACAGATGCAGTCATTTGTACCCGCCGCTAAAGCGTAAGAAGACGCTGCAGTACTCTGCGAAACGACAGGTGTCGCCACTCAGATAATATCACATCACTTTTTTTGTGCAAAGTTCTTTCCACAAACTTACGTTTTCAAACATTTGCAACAACTCTGTGTGTCAGTGTGTCTCTGAGCCTCTGTGCACGATTATTAGTGAAACGGTGATAAAAACCAGTGCAGTCACAGACTCGTGTTCAACCTGGCTGCAACACTGACAGTCTGCACACGTCAATCAATGATTTTGGCCTCCTTGTGTCCCAGCTCACACAAGATGACATCAAATTCCTATTTAAATGCGCATTTTAATGCATTTCAACCCTCTGTCGTGATATAAATGTCTTTGCTACCTGTGGGAGTCCAGCTTGGGTTGGGGTCTCTTCACGCCTCTCCTTTTAGCAGTAGGGACATCAGCCAGCTGTGATACCTCACCTTCATCTCCTGCATTGAAAACACATGACAACAGGATGTGTTTCTAACTCATTCTGTTGGCAGCGTGGCAAACTTCAAGCTTATCTTTAAATCCAGACAAATTATAGACTGGAGGTTACAGAAGAAATGTGCTGGTTTGAACAGTATCTGATAGGTTTCATTTGCTCACGCAAACAAAAACATGTGTGTTGTTATTGTTAGAAACATCCAGTCTCAGAGAGATGCTGAAAAACCAGTTCATGCATTTGTTAATTCTAGGCTGAACTAACAAATTCATTATTATCAAGCTGTTCCAAAAAGCTTTGTGGAAGGACTATGAGAGGTTGTATTTCTCCCACATTAGCCTTTTTTCCTGAATCTTATTTTTCTATGATTCTTCATTAAACCATGAATTTAAAATACAAAGTTCTGAATCATCACATCTTAAAGACCTCATAGTAATCCTGTAAGAGCACAGCAGCATCTACCATCTGCAAAAGGGTCTCCTTCCTCCTGGCCTCCCCGGCCTGGGGAGTGTGGTGGTGGGAGTGGGGGGAAAGCTTCATCCTCTATGCCGTCATAGTCAGGAATGTCCTGCGGGCTATTTTCCTGTGGGTCAACCATGGTGAGTCGGTCCTGGAGACAAAGTAAAAGACGTGTGAGCCCCAGTCGTCAACAGCATCAGCATTAAGTTACATGAATTTAACTGCAAGTTGAAAAAATGACATTTATTTCTGTAAGAGTAATTCTTTACTGTGTTACAACATCAACATGAAAACCTAAAAAAAACTGGCATTTACTTTTTTCTTTTTTTACATCAACAGGAGGAGCTGTACAGACACTCATCCCACCTGGAATTATACCCCAAATTCAGAAATGTACTATTATGATACATTAATGGTCCATTATGTTTGTTTCACAGTTATATACATAATACAATTTATAGATTTGTATATATTTACATTCTATCAGGGATGAACTGGTTGTGAACCTTTGGGCTGATAATGACATTTAAAAGTTACAATTTGGATGAATTATTACTGCGATACTTCTTTTGGACTCTGTAGTACCACAGAAATATCATTAAAGTAACAGGTTTGTTTTAAAGTCTTTCAGCTGTTCCGTAAGCATCATCGTCATCATCATTTATATAGCACTTTAAAAACACACCTGGCAGACCGAAGTGCTGCACAATACAAATGTAGTAATAAAATAGCAAAAAACAAACATAGCAATAAAGTAAACTCTTGAGCCAAAATGATGTGACACAACTAGGGCTGCCACAAACGATTATTTTGATAGTCGACTAGTCACCGATTATTTATGCGATTAGTCGACTAATCAGATCATCATCCACTGGACGTAAAACTACAGCTTATTGCACCATGCAGCATATGCTCTTATATAACTATCATTAGCTTACAGCTTTAAGCTTTTAAGGTGCTAACTAAAAATAAAGACAAGATGATAGTTTATTCAATTTTAATGAAATTTGCAGATTGTTTCGGTGAAGTTTAATAAACTCCTTGCTATCTAAAATATAACAGGACAACGGAGTATATTCTCCAGCATCTCACACTTCTGATAATCAGCTGTCTGCTTGACGTTTATTCAGCTGTGTAAAAACTATAACTTTAATCTCAGACAAACCGATTTACTCAGGAACAAATAAAATACTAAAAAAAAAAAAAGCCAAACAACAACATTTTTAATTTATCTAAGTGACTCATATATATTTAACCTGAGTAGCGAAAGACGGCGGTGGGTTTGAAAACAATTTGCCTGGAGTCCGGTGTTCTTACCGTGCTAGTGACCTAGCCCCCGGCTAGCTATCGAGCTAGTGGGTAACAGACGTCTCTGAAAACGTCGGAGCGCTTTTGAAAATATGTGGTGTCCTGATAAACTGAGCCGATATTTGAGGTTTACACAGCTACATTCTCGGCTGAAAATATGTTAAACGTTTATTTTGTGACCCAGAAAGAATAATAAGAGTAATATTAAAACTAACTAGCTGCCGCCATTGTTGGAAACTGAGCTGGGCCGCGCTATGAATTCTGGGACACAGCTGCTTCTTCTTCTTCTTCTTCTTCTTCTTCGGGGTTTAACGGCAGCTGGCATCCTTGTACATGCAGTGCTGCCATCTTCTGTTTCAGTCCGTTATTACACTCTTAAATCCTGCTACTTATTCCTGCGTCTTTTGGGATCTTACAAAGCTTCAAACGACGCGTCGACTATTAAATCAGTCGTCGACGATTTTGATAGTCGACGTAATCGTGACTAGTCGACAAATCGTGGCAGCCCTAGACACAACACAGACACAAAAGGAAATCTTCTACATTGTTTTGCTGTTCACACAAGTTCTAATGCCACCCTTTGTTTCTGGAAGGAGACGATTTTCTGTCCAGTATTAAAGTTCAAAGAACAGGGTATCCGTCTCCAGTGGGCTGCTAAACAAGTTTACCAGAAAAATCAGACCCACGGTCATGTTGTGTCACTTTGAGTGATTAGTCAGCAGCAATAACAGGGAATGACAAACTGACAGACTTTGGATATAAAACAAACAATTTAAACATTTAGAAGTTAAACATCTTCTCGGATTCCTTTTGCTGCACATGTCTATGTATGTATTTGCTGTACAGTGTCATTTGTTTGGAACATTAATCTTGATGTATACATAAACATTTGATTTAAAAAACGTGTTTAAAAATGAACACTGACACAATTAAACACAACACTGGTGCACGGTGACTGCAAACAGAAGCAGCTGCTTGTATCCTCCTGTGCACGGATCCGTGCTCTCTGTTTATTAATAAAAGCCAAACTTCATTAATGGTAAGTGACAGAGATCTGATGAGTTCTTGCTGGTTTGTATCCACAGGAGGATACAAGTAAAATCCTCTGCAGGTTAGTGCAGGATAAGCAGGCAAGTTTACTGTAATGTGATGGATTTAAGTAAAGAACAGTGTGTGACTGGTGCACAGTGACTGTGGTGCTCATGTCAGAGTTAGATTACATCAAGTGTAGCAGAGATTAACTTAAACTTAAGCTCATGATGCTGACATTCATTCACTGAGCTCCACCCACATACCAACAGTTTAGTGTATAATATAAAGACAGTGTACTGTCAGTGTAGAGAAAGGAAATCAGCCAGGACAACTCATGAAACATCTGCAGACATCTGGATGAATTCACAGAGAGCAGCAGGTCAGCTGATCACAGCCTGTACATTAAAAAAATCTACTGGAGCTCTCAATAGAAATGATTGTGAGCTGTGACCCTTTTCCCCACACTGAGCCACTACAGCTGATGTTAGGGTTGAATCCTGCTGAATCCCACTTTAACATCTTCCTGCTCATTTTGATGTTTAGAGGCAACGTCACCGTCTAAGATGTAGGCATTGTATACATTGTATACATTATTTCTACATTACATTAATATTGCACAAGGTTCATTTAGTTTAGCATAAAATATACATATCAGTACTTCAGCTTTTAATGGAGTATTTCTTAACACTAGTATCTGTCACCTTCTGTGTTGAGCTCATTGTTTTCTCTGCAGTGGCTGAGCTGAGTCCAAGTAGCTGAAATTTCCTCTGCTGCTCCGTCAGACTCTTCTCCTCCTCCTGATCAGCTGGGACACAAAACAGAACTTTGTTAAGCTCCACACTGCACTGAAGAGTCAAAGTGTCTCATATGTTCATCTGAGAACACACAGAACACATTTTAGCTTCCTTGGGTGGACAACTTGTTTGAAACAAACACAAAAGGTTTGAGCACCGATACCAAATTCAGCAGTATGGCACACCAGTACCAGGAGAGCAATTCCTCTTTAAAATATGCCCTGGCCAAGAAAAAACCCGACAATATACGTGTGCCGTGAGAAATGATAGATAGATAGATAGATAGATAGATAGATAGATAGATAGATAGATAAAATTTATTTCAAACATGCAAATATAATTGAAATAACAACAGAAAAAAATAAAAATAACAAAACTTAAAAATCATCAAGTTTTCATGTAAATATCTATGTCTACAGAATGTGTGTGCTCGAAAAGGAGTAGGGTGAAGTTTTCTTGTTCCTACCCCCTTATTTCAAATTTCATTGCTTACAAATCCATATCCAGGATTCAACATTATTTGATCATATATTTAACTATGTACAAGTCTAACACATTGAACATACACAAATAAAACCATTTTCAGCACGTAAACCAGAACAACAACAAACTACATTTTTTACATAAACTAATCACTCTGTTTATAACAGCCGCTTAATCTCTGAGTTTATTTTCTATCTATGTGACAAAAACCTTAATGAACACTTAAGGTTGGGTTACTCAGGCCTTGATTTATAAAAAATGAGGACACAATGAGACAACTCAGTCACTGAGAGGAAGATTTCCTATATTCATGCAATTTATTATTTTTTGAACAATCCTGTGAATTTTTGTATTGATGTACTTGTCTTGATTTCATCTGTATATCCGAGTGGGTGTAGAAATCTGAGCCATCATCTGAGTAAGCCTCATCACAACTTTGCGCTGATAAAGGCAGCTGTGTTTTAGCCTGGAACACATTTATTTTTACATTTCTCATAAATGTATTTCATTATAGCACTTTTACCGCCAACATGTTGGGTCTTTTGGAGCCGGAAGTGACCTTATATGGAAGAAGGGTGGCGCTAGCTAGCTTAGCTAGCAAGCTGCATTCATAAGCTGTGCAGGTGCCACAGAGATGCTAAGTAGCCTTAATAACAGACTAATAAAACAACACAAACTCTGATTACAATGAGCTCATTTAAAAGCTTTCTTCTAATAAAATTATTTTCTTCTCTGTGTTTCACAACCTTTTGGTGATATCTTTCTGTAAATTAGTTTAAAGCAGCTTGAGTCAATTTAGTCAGATTTTTTTTTCCAACTTGTTCACAAAAACTTGAGAAGAGACACCGAGGAGAGCAACAGAAAGCCTCATTCAGGAGCTAAACTCAAGATTAACTAGACTCGGATTAATATTAGCTCGATACTTACCTTTAAGTGTTAAATCAGTCTTGACAATAATCGGAGAGAAAAACGCCATAAAGCGGGAACTCGGCTTCTTCTTCTTCTGCTCTTGTATTTTTTGGCGGTTAAAGCTTTAAGGCGCATTACCGCCACCTGCTGGACTGGACTTTTCATGTCCCAAACATCATCAATTGGGCACAAATTTGTTGGAGTTTCTGTTAATAAAAAAGATGGAATTCAAGGATCTTGTTATTTGGTTTGTTCGTTTTCACCATTTACTCTACAATTTTCTGCCAGTGTATAGCAAACCCCACAGCTCAAATCAATGAAGAATTTAGTATTTTTAACATATTGCTTAAACTGGAACCAGCAGCTATATAGGCCTAATTTTTAATCCAAACATGTGATAGAGGTTTACCACCAGGAGAAGCAGACTGTAAATAAAAGACTGTGCTACTGAAAACTGTTAGTCTGACTTTGGATTGTAAATATGTTTCCTTTTGTCACTTCTGTATTTGTATATGGCTCAAACTATTTGTTATGAAAGCAAAACAAACAAACTGATGTTGTCTCATCAGATCCAGTTGTGACATTAGCTATAGTTTCCGCGGAGGGTACTTGGTTCTGTATGACAGCACAGCTTTTAGGTTGAATTCAAGCGCTTGAGTACAGCCTGATAATTAGAGGCCTGCAAACTGTTTGCTGATGAACTTTGGAAGTAAAAGTACAGACAGCTATAGAAGACACAGGACACGAGATGGGTTCATTATTTCTTTTGAGTTCCATGTAACAATCCGTAACTCTGTAATTAATGAATGTGCCATTTAATCTTGGCTGCAGCCAAGATTAAATGGCACATTCATTAAATGGCTAAAATGGGTTGGCTGCCGTTCAGCATTTAGTACAAGTCAGCTTTTGATCAGAAAGTTTTCTGGTTTGATCCCTGGCTGCTCCAGTCTGCAGGCGAAATATCCTTGGACAAGATTGTAATCCCAAGCTGCTTTCTGATGCATCCATTGGAGTGTGAATGCTTTATAGAGTTTGTGAAACAGTTGTACGTGTGGTCAGATTGTTTTGTATTTGTGTGTGGATTGAAGCACATGTCTGAGAGCACATCAATCACGGCACATATTTTTTAAAATCTTAGTTTAAATAAAGTTTTTGATTATTTATTATAAAAAAGAGATGATATATATATAATGCAGTGGGCACTCCACCAGCTAACATGTCAGTTAATTTGACACATTGATTTATTTATCATTTCTTTTTCTCTCTCAGCTTTTCAGCTCCATATTTTTGCCATTTCTTCCACACTCAACTCTGTTCTACAAGGTGAGCCCACAGTTAATGTAGGAGAGGGCAGGTGGCATTAAGAGGTTTGATTGGGCAATCTAGGGCCCAGTTAGTTCTTCCTTTTGGTGAAAGCTGGGCTCTTCAGTTCAGCATGGCACAGCTCCAAAGATTCTGCAACATCAAACCCTCTGTCTGCTAATGTTACATCACCTGGGCTGAGGCAGTCCAGGTAATTTCAACAGTTTCTTGAAATTAGTTAATTCAGATATAAACAGAGTGACAGTTTACAGATTCAAACATGTCTCAGAGAAAACAGAAAAAAACAGTAAAGCCCAACTCTCCTCTTTGTGATCAGGAAGACAAAATTCAACTTCCTGATCAAGTAGACAAATCATTCAACCAGCTTCTAGAAAAGGAAGATATTCAAAAGTTGAAAGAAATGGAACTCCTAGACATGCAGGGAAGAAACTTTGAGCTCCAAGCAAAGCTTGATAAAGCACTAGAAAAACTAGTGCTGAAGGACAAAAAGAATCAGGAGCTGCAAGTAAAGCTTGATGAAAGACCGCACACAAATGAAGAGTTTCTTCAAGAAAAAAGGCTACAGGAGATAAAACAGAAGGAAATGGATTTCAAGCTCCAGGACATGGAGAAACACAACAAAGGCTTGCAAATCAAGCTTAATGAAGCTCTGCAAAAAAATTAAAGAACTCCTCCAAGAAAAATAACAACAGGACATGAAGCAGTGCAAACTCCAAGGCATGGAGGAAAAATACAAAGCGCTTCAGGTAAAGCTTGATAAAACACTGAACAAAAATAAAGAGTTGCTTCAAGAACAAAAGCAACAAGAAATTAAACAGAAACAAACGGACTGCAAGCTTGAAGACGTGCAGGAAAAATACACAGCGCTGAAAATGAAACTTGATAAAGCACTGCAAAGAAATAAAGATTTCCTTCAAGAGAAAGAACAGCAAGACATGAAACAGAAACATCTGGATTGCAAACTTCAGAACATCGAGAAACACAACGAAGGCTCGCAAGTAATGCTTGATGAAGCTCTGCAAAAGAATAAAGAAATCCTTGAAGAGAAAGAAAAACTGGACCAGAGAGACACGCAGTGCCAACTCCAAGGTGTGCAGGAACAATACGGAGCGCTGCAGGTAAAGCTTGATGAAACACTGCACAAATATCAAGAGCTGCTTCAAGACCAAGAACAACAGGAAATAAAGCAGAAAGAAGACAAAGAAATTCTCCAGGACTTTGAGAGGAAAAACCAAAACCTGCAAGAACTTTATAACAAACTGAACTACAAAACAACTGAACTGGAAGAGGAAAAGGAAAAACTGCAAAACCAATGCTCAGAGATGCAGAGTAAGCTCAATGACATGCTGAGAAAAAACACAGAAGTCGAGGAACTTTCAGACAACGTGAAGTGCAAAAACACTG
The DNA here is from genome assembly GCF_057382095.1 of Aulonocara sp. 'chitande type north' Nkhata Bay. Lineage (NCBI taxonomy): Eukaryota > Metazoa > Chordata > Actinopteri > Cichliformes > Cichlidae > Aulonocara > Aulonocara sp. 'chitande type north' Nkhata Bay. The sequence continues at coordinate 33,379,818 of NC_141352.1, forward strand.
AGATGCAGGTGCTAAAGCAACAACTAGAGAAAACAAACGAAGACCTGCAGTGTTCACTTCAAGAAATCGAGAGCAGAAGTCAGCAGTTGGAAGACACGCACAACAAATTACAACAGAGTTATACAGAGCTGCACGAGGCAAAGCTAATGCAGGAGGCAACATCTAAAGAAATGAAAGAAAGGCTCGAAGACAAACAAGCCAAATTAGAAGAAGTGGAGAAAACATGCAAGAGACTTGAGCAGGAGAATGCAGAAACAATCGATCAGTTGAGAACCCTCATCCTAGAGAAAAAAGTGCTCGTGGAAAAGCTCATGGAAAAGAAGAAAAAACGCTTCTGCTTCTTCTGGAGGAGGGACACTCCTGCTTTTTCTACTTTTTCTACTTTTTCTACTGCTAATGTCACCTCGTCTGTTCCATCTTAATTTTCACCTCTCCTCTCCCTTTCTCTCCCTTTCTCTCCTGACACCTCTCCCTCCCCTGTCTCCCTTTAACTCCTATCACCTGTCCCATCTCCTCCCCCTCCCCCCCCCTCTCTCTTTTCACCCTCACCCCCCAACCAGTCCCGACAGTTGACTGCCCCCTCTAGAGCCTGGTTCTGTCATAGGTTTCTTCCTTTAAAGGGAGTTTTTCCTATCCACTGTCGCACCTAGTGCTTGCTCAGAGGGGATTGTTGGGGTTTTCTCTCCTCTATCTCTTTCCTCCTTTCTATCCCTTTCCTTTACCTTCTTCTTTAAAACCCCTCCCCCCTTTCTATTTCCTCAATAATTTAATAATAAACACAATTGGCAAAATTTTAAAAAGTCAGATCAATGTCTTCATTCAAGAATGAATTGTCTTTGTCACGGGGTCATGTGTATTTTGTGTTTTCCTCGGGCTGGTGATCCTTGCAGTTGTTGAGCCCAAGAGTCCAGATTTTTAGTGTTTTAATCACATTTAGTGTTACATTTTAGATCACAACAAAAGGATATCCACAATTTAGGATTCAGGCATTTGTCTTTTTCAATATCATAATCATTCTATGATTGAGTCGGTTACAGAAGCAGCAGTTAGCAGCAATAACTTCAATTCATCAACATTTGCAAGCATTTCTTTATACACAGCATTTCTGTCAGGTTGAGGTCTGGACTTCCATGCAGTAGATTTGCTGCTGTGCTTGGGCTCATTATCCTGTTGCATGGCCTAATTTAGGAGAAGCTTTAGCTGTTGGACAGACGGCCTCACATTTGACTCTAGAAAACTTTGGCATACAGAGGAGTTCGTGGACTGCAAGGTGCTTATTGCTTGTGTCTGCAGAACAAGCTCAAATCACCACAATTGAACCAGCGTACTTGACAGTGGATTTGAGGTGTTTGTGCTGTGTTTGATTTTTGCTGAAGTTACTGCTGTGCATTATGACCAAACCTCCACTTTAGTCTCATCTTTTAAAAATATGTTGCTCCAGAAGCTTTCAAGGGCAAATTTGCAAACCTCAACTGAGTTGTTGTGTTCTCTTTAGAGACAAGAAGCTTTCTCCTGGCGGCCCTTCCAGACCAACCATACTTGTTTTGTCTTTTTCTAATTAAACTGTCTTGAACATTAACATGCTGTTTAAGGCCTGTAGAGGCTCAGATGCAGCTCTTGGGTATTGTGCAGTTTCTGTGAGCACTGAACAGTCTTTGTGGTGGATCTGAATGCTCCAGACTAGCAAACTTGCTCATGGTCAGTTAATCAAGTGCATAGAGCCCTGTGATGAATTTTCACATTTACTCTGTGAATCTTCATTCTTCTAGCTAGTCTTTACTCTTCTAGAAGCTTTCTTTGCTCAGACGTCTGCAGCATTGAATCTATGTCTTCTCCACTGCTATTCCAAACAAGGTGCTGATGCAGGGGTCATTAGCACAGTAAGATTTAAGTGCACAAAATGTTCACATCATAATAGTAATAATAATTAGAGGAGAGTATTATGTAGTCCAAGAAGTGTGTGGAGAAGTTTTCAGTGCGGAGGAGGGAACCATGGTGTTCAGGAGCCAAACTGCTTTGGGGGAAAATGCTATTGCACAATCTTGCCGACCTGCTCCTGATGACGCAGTCGTCTTCTGGAGGGAAGTGTGGTAAACAGTTGATGGGAAGGGTGATGCGGGTCAGCCATGATGCTAGTGGCTTTCCCAGTGAGGTGTAAATATCCTGTAGACTGGGTAGAGAGCTGCCAATAACACGCTGTGCGGTCCACACAATCCTCTGGAGGGCTCTGCGATTGGACGCATGACAGTTTTCATACCAGACTGTGATGCAGCGGGTTAGGATGCTCTGCATGGTACCTCTGTAGAAAGTATTAAAGATGGGTTTGGGGATGTGCACCTTCTTCAGTCGTCTCTTAAAATGCAGTCGCTGCTGAGCTCTTTTAGTCACTGATTTGGTGTTGCTGGTCCAGGACAGGTCCGGGGGCGGATCTAGAGAAATTTTTCCAGGCTGGCATGGAAATCAAATGGGGTGGCAAAATCAAAGCCTTGTTTTAAAGACATATGCAGGTGTTACATATGATTAATATACATTAAGCATATGTTTCATATAAATATGGTCTATAACTTAATTATTTTCTATAGCCCACATAATTAAACATTTCAGTTACATAAAATGTGTGTACTGTATAGCCTGTATAATAAATAAATATGTAACCAATAAGTATAAAATCCAGAAAGCTACACAACACTGGGCGGGGGCTCATTTCCAAACACAAGTCTAACTTAAGTTTCATACTGTTTTTGTTAGAAAAAAATCAAATTGTACTGACTACTACTACTGCCAGAAAGCTGCACTGTCACAAACAATTATTGAAACCTCATTTTTCATGATTTGTTGGGTCAATATTCTGAGGTCCAAAATATAATTGGCCATTTTTGGCTGCTTTTGATTGTTGTTGTTTTTTTACCTTGTCTTTCTTGGTATCATTCTTTTCAGCACAACCTCACACGTCCAAATTTACAGTTATTAAAACAACTGGTCTGAAATCACACAAACACATAAAACCCTAGTAGTAGTTATATTTTCTCTTTACTATAAAAACCACAGACATGTTTAGTAAATTATTTTCATAACTTGAAATGCAAATATAAGTGGTAATTATTTTAAATTAAAATTAAACAAAAATTTTGTAAATAATAAAGTTATATACAACTATTCATCTAAAAATGCAGGCAATGCATCTGGGGTTCTTATTTTTATTTTTTTGCACAGCCATTTTAAAAATACTACAACAATCAGGTGTCACAATAAGACGCCCCACAAATTATTTGTGCCAGTAAAAAAAAAAAAAATGTCAACCACAAGACAGAGAAGAACATCACAGGGAGAAACCCTGCAGGCCTGACAGCAGGTGTATCGCTCATTCTGTTTTCCACCTGGAGACAGGGTTCACATGGCATTCTGCCTGTGTAACTTGTGTAACTACACAAGTTAACACAATTCAATTCAATTCAATTTTATTTATATAGCGCCAAATCACAACAAAAGTCGCCTCAAGGTGCTTCATAGATACAGAGAACAACCCAACAATCATATGACCCCCTATGAGCAAGCACTTGGGCGACAGTGGGAAGGAAAAACTCCCTTTTAACAGGAAGAAACCTCCAGCAGAACCAGGCTCAGGGAGGGGCGGGGCCATCTGCTGCAACCGGTTGGGGTAAGAGAAGGAAAACAGGATAAAAGACATGCTGTGGAAGAGAGACAGAGGTTAATAACAGATATGATTCAATGCAGTTAACTCATACTGAGTGAGAAAGGTGACTGGAAAGGAAAAACTCAATGCATCATGGGAATCCCCGGCAGCCTACATCTATTGCAGCATAACTAAGGGAGGATTCAAGGTCACCTGGTCCAGCCCTAAATATATACTTTACCAAAGAGGAAAGTTTTAAGCCTAATCTTGAAAGTAGAGATAGTGTCTGTCTCCCGAATCCAAACTGGAAGCTGGTTCCACAGAAGAGGGGCTGTAGTCGCAAATTTTGAAGCCATCCTGATAATCTTCTTCCACCAACGATGTGGAGATCCAACCCTTTTAGATCCAATTAAAATCAAGACACTCAAAAAGATGCTCTGTAAAAGAGTAGAAAAAATAGATACAGACATGTGCTGCATGAAAGACGTTAGGGAAGGTTAGTTAGCTGGAGAGCGAGTTAGGCAGGAGAACTCTCAGCAGCATTAACTGCCCTGTTACTGCACCACCTTAATAAACCATGGTGAAGCAAAATGTCTTGTGCTTAAGACTCTACATGAAAGTTAAAATATATATGTTCAGTGCACATAGATATATAGTGTATAGTTATACATATCACACAAAAATCCACCACATCCCCCCTTGTGGTACCTGGAGGTACCACCTAAAAAGACCCAATGACTAAAGAAGAACAAAAATCGTGAAAACGAATGCGTGCGCTGTTTTTTTGCTAACATACTTTAAAGCAAGCTCTAAATAGAATATAAGAATTTGTATAAAGATCCCACACAGTTGTTGCTCTATTGAATAAACCCCAGAAACCTCATAGTCATCAACATAACATTCTTCCAACGCTTCATTTCTCTTAGTCAATTAATTTAAGACTAATTGATTCCTCTTCATTTGCAAATCATACTACACAGTATCCTTATCAGAATACTCAAGAAACTTAAAACTAGCCTAATTACAGTAAAATGAAAGTGAGGCATGAAACACATCAGCAGAGACACATAATACATACACGGATTACACAACACCATATGTGACATTAAAAATAATACAATAAAACAATTAATTCCCAATTTTGGATTTCATCTTGGTCAGGTTCAACTTCTTTTTCTGAACAACTTCTCAGTGTGGGCTTTGAAATGTTCTTTGATCATCACTTCATCTTCTTCATCCGACATAAACCCACCAAGAGCATTCTCTTTGTGGGCCGGTACTGCTCACCCGAGTAAACACGAGCTGACATTGACATGAATTAAACATAAAACATTATATACAGTATAAGATTTTGTAAGGTAAACCTAGTTCATACAAATGAAGTAAAGAAAAGTTATTAAAACAAAACGTGCCTTGCTGTTTATTCTTTCAGTGTCCCACAGTAGCACATTTCCTGCTAGGAAAATGTCAGAAGTCACATCATTTCTGTAAATTGGGAAGTAACTGTAATACATCAAGTCACCTCTGTCTCTTGTTACCAGGACTTTTTAAAATGAATGGTGCAACATGGAAAGAGGCCCTACACAAGAGTTTAGCTTTGAGCTCAATAGGCGATGATCCTTTCAGCCATGACATCTCTGACATGGGAAACCAGGGAATTTGATTAGAAAATGGTGAAGGATTTTCTTTTCAGTTAGAAACTGGATTTGTGTAACATGGTGGTGAAAAGCCCCCAAAGAAAGCAGCATATGATCAGTCGCTATATTGCATTTAATACAAACGTCCTTCGTGTATCCTTTGAATACAGAACAGATCATTTCTGATATCTATGAGTAAACCCAACGAGCACGTGTCCCAAAAGACCCCACAGTGTTTTTATCTGGCTTTTCCCTGACAGTTAGTGGACACTGACAGATGTGTGCTGAATATGAAAGGAAACAAAAGAACTAAAGAAGGTTTGCAGTGTTAAAAACAAGAACTACATGAAGGTTGTTTCATCCTGCTGTAACTTATGACAGAAGCATCTTTTGTTTGTTTTTTCATTTATTTACACAAAGACAGATGTTGAAATAACAGGAGTAACAGTTTAATTCAATTGAAATCGGTCCAATCGTCTATAGTGAAATTATTGTTTTTCATTAGTTGGCAAAAGATGGGGGTTGTTGACGGCAATTCAGTGAATGCAACAGGGGAGGACGCCAGTTTGGATGGAGGGGAATCAGCAGGACAGATGAGATTTTGTTTAGGAGTCGAGTAGTTGTGTGAATGAGGAGAGGAGAGCACATTAGACTGCTGAGAGACGGGGAGGTAGTCAAGCACTGACCACATGTCTTCTTGGATTTCAGCAAAACAGATGGGCTCATCTCGGTCTTGGAATAATTCAACTCGGGGTTGAACTGATGCAGTTTGAGAGGCATCTACAGGAGAGGCAGGGGTGGGTGAGGGCTGCTGAGACTGCGCAGTGATGGGGAGGGGGTCGAGCTCTTCCAGCACTGACAGCAGTTCTTCCTCACTTCCCATCTTCATCCTGAATGTGTTCACTGACAGGTGTTGCCAGCTGTGGTGGCTTGTCTCGCGCTCAAAGAGGACAAAATAGAGAACAATACAGTGTTCAGCTGCCTGGCTGTGCTTTACACACAGCCCTGCTCTGGTACACCCACTATGCCGGCCTTTGTACACTCTCTCCATCTAATGATAGAGAGGAAGGATACATTCACTACTTCTAGCCTCCACTATTCAAATTGAGTATTTTCACAGTGTCCTAAAAGCTTCCTGAAAAGCCTTTACACTATTTTCCAAAACGCTGCATCCAGAGCACAGTCAGGGACTGGAAGGAGAGAGTATATTTCCCCCATATGGACTTCTCTCTTCATTGGCTCCCAATTAAATCCCAAATAAAAATCCAAATACTTGCCCTCACACACACAAGGTCTTGAATAATCACCCCCAATTTTGTCTACAAGATCTCACAGTGCCATATCATCCCAACAGAGTGCTTTGCTCTCAGACTGCTGTCTTCCGAGGGGATTTAAAAGTACAATGGAAGGCAGAGCCATCACTTTTCAGGCCCCTCTCTGTGGAACCAGCTCCCACTTTGTATTCGGGACACAGACACTTGCTCTCATTTTTTAATTAAGCGTGAAACCTTTTTGCCAAAGTCCAATAACTTGAGAGAGGAGCCAAAGACGTCCTCGTCCCAGATTCGTCCCAAGACAGATTCACACCTATTCGCACCTTGTCTGCTGTGACCTGAAGAACTCGCGTGACCATTGCGACTCTCAAGGTGCTAAAAATCACACAAGAGTTTAAATGCGTGAGAGGCCACACTTGAGTAGCAAAGAAGCTTAGCTGATGAGATTAAATGTGCAGTTGCATGAGAGCACTAGTCTTTTTAGTGATCTACCTTTTGACCAGTTTAGAACCTGACAAGCGAGTAATCACAATGCCCACCTTGTTAATTGTCCTGAAAGCTTCATAAGCCGGACAATGACTCAGTGATGTTGCAGTTTTTCACAGCGATGGTGGTATAGTGGCGAGCATAGCTGCCTTCCAAGCAGTTGACCCGGGTTCGATTCCCGGCCATCGCAGTTGCTTCTCGCAGTGCTGTTCAAGCATGTGGGCTGCGTACTGTTTTACAGTAAAAACGTTCTCCGCTCTTTCTGCAAAGGCTTACAATGTCAGGCCAGGTGCATTCTTCATCGGCCTCGCTGCTACCGTTTGCTGTGGAAAGACACTGTTCACACAGGCTTTGAGTTCTCATCACTTCATACATATACCTTCTTACATGAAACTGTGATTGGACACGCTACTTCTTCATAAAGACACCCAGTCCCACTTTAAATATTGTGCTGAATGTTTGGAATGAAGATAACATTTTACTAACCATGTACTGATCAGCTCTTTGCGGTGGCAAAATCATCAGCTGTGTGTGTTACTGTTCATGCAAACAAGCAAGCTAATGTCAGCCAGCTAGCTTCAACCGCAGCTGTGCTGCACCGATCTCACGGAACTGCAAAACCACAAGCTTTCTCACCAAAGTCATGCAGCTACCGCATTTACAATCCAGCGTGGCCGTTGTTGTGCACATCCTACTTGAAAGACGTGTGGCGTAGGACTTGGAAGACGTATGTCTTTCAAGTATGTAGCTCCAAAACCAAATGTGGTTGTTGTGGCCGAGCGGTCAAGGCGATGGACTCGAAATCCATTGGGGTCTCCCCGCACAGGTTCGAATCCTGTCAACAACGGTCAGCTGTTTTGCGGCAGTCCAGACGTTGATTTGAGAAGAAGCCACGGCATGGAGTTCACCTGAGAAGGTGCCAGGAGAAAGAGCCAGGCCTTTGCTTGTGAAAATAGAGCACGCAGAAGCAATGGACCCAGCTATGTCCTGACAAAATTAGGCACATATTCAGTAAACATGGCATCCTTCAATTGCTCTCTTAGCCACCCCAGACGTGTAGTCATCCAGGATCCTGTCTGAGTACCGCCAATGACTGATGCGTCTGACAAATGCTGATTGCTTTGCAAGAGGATCGGGATTGGAGGGACAGCGGATTTCACCGGGAATGGGACAACAGCAGAAATAGCTTCAAACATCAAACATTACTGCATGAAAAGCACAAAGAGTGGACACATTTCATTGTTTGGAACACTGCTTTTCACTTCAGCTCTTTGCATGTAAAAACTTTGCTCTTCTCCACAGCTGGCTGACGGACACGCAAAAGTGCAAGCAAGAGTGGCCACAGACCCACTATGCCGGCCTTTGTACACTCTCTCCATCTAATGATAGAGAGGAAGGATACATTCACTACTTCTAGCCTCCACTATTCAAATTCAGTATTTTCACAGCGTCCTAAAAGCTTCCTGAAAAGCCTTTACACTGTTTTCCAAAACGCTGCTGTGCTGCCCCTTTAATCCTCCCCAGTTCCCTCAGTTTGAGATCCTTCTTGGACTTGGTGTCATGGTACTCCAAGTTTTGCCAAACTTTGCAACTGTTGTAGCCCCTATGTGTGCCTGTGCTAACGACAAGAACACTTTCACATGGACTTCAGGTGCACAAGCGAGCTTTGAAGAAGTAAAAAAACTCCTGGTGAATAGTCCTGCACTGGCACTGTTTGACCCTGCCTTGCGTGTTGTGATCTCTACTGATGCAAGTGACTATGGGCTTGGTGCTGTATTTGCTCAAGTGCAACCTGATGGCACAGAAAAACCTGTGGCGTTTGCTCCCTGCACACTGCCTGCAACAGATCAAAAGTACTCAACTGTTGAAAAAGAAGCTTATGCTTGTGTGTGGGCTGCAGAGAAATGGAGAACGTATTTGTGGGGCCGACGTTTCACTCTGCGGACAGACCACCAAGCTCTGACAACGCTGCTGAGCACCAAAGGGTTTAATAGGGTTGGCATGCGCATCGCCCGCTGGTCTGCCCGCCTCCTGTGTTTTGACTATGATGTTATTTACCGCCCAGGTTCTCAGAACTATACAGCTGACTGTCTCTCTCGCCTGCCCCTGCCCGTTTCTTCCCATTCCACATCAGATTCAGATCATGAAATGGTAGCCCAAGTTTCTGCTGCCATGTCCTCACTTCCAGTTGCGGACTTTGACTCTGCCTGTTCAACTTGCCCTGAACTGGTTGCTTTGCGTTCACAAATACAAAGTGGCTGGCCTGCCTCAATCAAAGCACTTGATGTCACGCTTGCACCTTACTACAAAATCCGTAATGAACTCTCAACCCTAAGTGATTATGTTCTCAGAGGCTCAAGGCTCATTGCACCACTTTCAGTGAGACCTAAACTGATTGCACTGGCACATGAAAGTCACCATTGTGCGCACAAAACAAAGATTAAGAGATCTCTACTGGTGGCCAAAAATGGACTCGCAAGTTCAGTCTGCCATAACCTCATGCCTCCTTTGCCAGTCCAATGACAAAACTGCACATACTAATCCTGCTCCTCTCCAACCCGTCCCACTGCCTGATGGACCGTGGAAAAAACTTGGTCTTGACATTGTTGGGCCTTTTGATACTGCAATACCTGCTTGTAGATACGTCATAACATTGACTGACTACTACTCCAAATGGCCTGAGCTTGCCTTTTCACCTTATGCTACTACTGATGATGTCATTCAGTTCCTCTCATCTGTCTTTAGTCGTCATGGCAACCCAGAGAACATCATAACTGACAATGGTGCACAGTTCACCTCTGTAATGTTCACCTCATTCCTCCAGAATAGAGGCATCTCCCACAGCAGAACATCTGTCTACTACCCAGCTGCAAACGGAGCAATCGAACGGTTTCATCGTGCCCTCCGCACCTGTATCCAGACATCAATCCAGCAGTCGAAACCATGGAAGGCGACTGTGCTGGATTGGCTTCAAGTTTACTGTGCAACACCGCATGCAACTACTTCCCTCTACTTCCCTCTCCCTAAGAACTCCTGTGTGGCAGGAAGATGCGTACTATACTGGATGTACTCCCTTTGCCTCCTGCTGTGTCTCCACTGGATACGTTGCACATCACTCAGTTCGGAAATATCAGTTGAAAATGCAACGTTACACTGATGGTAGGCGTCACGCACGGAAACCTTCTTTTCTACCAGGAGAGAGTGTGAGGATAAGGAAACCCCACCATGTTCCCAAAGGACATCCCAGATTTACCCCTCCTGTAACAGTAACAAAAGCCAAAGGCTTGAATGCCTTCTTGCTGAGTGATGGAAAGAGTTGGAATGCCACTCATCTAGCACGCTGTCGCCCAGTGACTGAAAAGAACGCTGACACTGCTAGGCTGCACCACACTCAGACTGGCTCACCTACTGCCAGAAGACTGCCACGCGTCAAGTACAAGCCTCGCTGGCACAAAGACTATATTGTAGCATAATAGGTTGCTTCCTCTCTGTGCAGGGGGATGACTGAAGGGATCACCTTGCTAATCCTTGCTGTCCAAACTGGCCTCATTGAGCTGCAGGTCATCCACAGAGCCTTCCTCCTCTCTATCATCCTCTTTATTGTTGTTGCTTCCATCCTGCAGTCCATGCTGGAGATAGCTGAGTCCTAGCCCTGGGAGCATCTAGAGGCAATTAAGATAATATACCAAAGACTTTTTTCATGTGTTTATTTTTAAGAAAACTCTGTGTCCCACTGTTTGTTTTATTTTTTACTGATCATAAACAACCAGAGGTGTGGACTCGAGTCACATGACTTGGACTCGAGTCAGACTCGAGTCATTAATTTTATGACTTTAGACTTGACTTGAAAAAATGTTCTAAGACTTGTGACTTGACTTGGACTTTTACACCAATGACCTGGGACTTGAATTGGACTTGAACCGGTTTACTTGAAAAGACTTGATATTTCACCCCAAATATAAAATTTAACATGCATATTATATAGAGATTGAAAATGTGACGTCATTCAGGGGTAAAACCGCAAAGGATTCTGGGAACTCGTGGCAAGAGGTACGAGCGCACGCAGGCTTTCAATTGAAATCACAGCGATAAAAAAGAAACACAAAAATGGCAAGAAGCTGTTGTATTATTAACTGCAATAGCCGGTCGCATGACAGCCACGGGAAGCCGACGGGTAAAGAGATCGATTGTTATCGGATTACGTCGTTGAAGAGAAATTGTTCGAGCCATGTTTCCGAAGTAACAAAGAGGCGACGGGTGGCCTGGATTGCAGCCATTCAAAGACCAAATATAACGTCCCAGAACCCTCCAGCTCACAGGTTAGTCTGCTCCAAGCATTTACACAAAGGTCAGTCTGCTGTTGTAGTTAATGCGTCATTTTCATAACATAATTGGTGATATAGGTTACAAGCAAGTCTGGCGCTGAACAGAAATTGTCGCTCCTTTGTTTGTTGTGCATAAATAGTGAATTGTCCTGACACAATATTGCGTTTCGCTTCTGTTATTTTGGTACATTGACAAAAACATATACTTTTATTGACAGGATAAAACAGGTTTTTTGTATCACTAATTGTCCAGTACGATTACAGCATACAGTATTGTTGTCACTGCTACATTTCTGTAACGCGTACCAGAAATTATTTCCACTGCTAATTAATTACCGTTGAGCTTAAAGGTCCTATTAATAAACGGTTAACGATTGTGTATTTATGAAGACGATTTGTGAGACTGGTAAACTTATGATACGTACGATGGTCTTTCGTTCTACACGGTGCATTTCAAGGTCCTGCACCCATCCGTCGGTAAACTGTACCTGGGCTTGTTGCAGTGACCTGAAGTTACTATCGTGCCAAACTAGGTATCCCCGACAGAATTTGTTTCCCCTGCGTCGGGAGCACACGCTGGACTGTCCAAATCACGGACAAACAGTATCCCACATTGTTGATTTTTAGTTTACAAACACTTCTTATAATGACTGACTACTCCTGACATTTTTGAGATCTTAGCTCTTTATACAACGAAGTTATAGTGGGATACAAATAATATCAGGCTGGTCCTGCCACAATTTGTTCCCCCTGTGTAAATCACGGACAAACAGTATCCCACATTGCTGATTTTTCGTTCACAAACACTTCTTATTATGACGCATTTCTCCTGAAACTTTGGAGGATTTAGCTCTTTATATAATAAAGTTACAGGAGAATAAAAATAGTTATTAGCCAAAATGTTTATGGTTTATTAAAATAATCCCATCTGATACCCCGTGAGCAATAAATATATAATTTTCTGTTGTAACCCTCAAACTGAATGGTAATGTAACGATACTAATTTTTCACAAAATGAAAACATCAGTACTTCCTGCATGCTCCCAGCACAGGGGAAACAAATTCTGTCGGGGATACCTACTTTGGCACGACACCGGTCCTACAACCGCATCCAAGAATAACATGCAGCTTATCTCAGAACTGTCGGTGAAAATTATCCTTGGAGCTAGGTTTAATTGAGCTGCATTTTAAAGAGGTGCAATTTCACAATTTGTGTATATTTTCTACGTTCACTATTTTGTCATGTGTTGAGAAAAACACAGATTTAAAAATTACATGGTCTAATATTTACATTTAGCATAACTGCAACATTATTTTTTCTTTTTTTTCTTTTTAAAGACTCGAAAGGACTTGAAATTCAAAATTTCAGACTTGTGACTTTACTCGGACTTTTACACCAGTGACTTGAGACTCGACTCTGACTTGCCTGACATTACTTGAGACTTGACTTGAGACTTGAGGATAAAGACTTGAGACTTACTTGAGACTTGCAAAACAATGACTTGGTCCCACCTCTGGCTTTATCAAGTTTTATTTTCAGCGCTGTGTATTTTTCCTGCACGTCTTCAAGCTTGCAGTCCGTTTGTTTCTGTTTAATTTCTTGTTGCTTTTGTTCTTGAAGCAACTCTTTATTTTTGTTCAGTGTTTTATCAAGCTTTACCTGAAGCGCTTTGTATTTTTCCTCCATGCCTTGGAGTTTGCACTGCTTCATGTCCTGTTGTTATTTTTCTTGGAGGAGTTCTTTCATTTTTTTGCAGAGCTTCATTAAGCTTGATTTGCAAGCCTTTGTTGTGTTTCTCCATGTCCTGGAGCTTGAAATCCATTTCCTTCTGTTTTATCTCCTGTAGCCTTTTTTCTTGAAGAAACTCTTCATTTGTGTGCGGTCTTTCATCAAGCTTTACTTGCAGCTCCTGATTCTTTTTGTCCTTCAGCACTAGTTTTTCTAGTGCTTTATCAAGCTTTGCTTGGAGCTCAAAGTTTCTTCCCTGCATGTCTAGGAGTTCCATTTCTTTCAACTTTTGAATATCTTCCTTTTCTAGAAGCTGGTTGAATGATTTGTCTACTTGATCAGGAAGTTGAATTTTGTCTTCCTGATCACAAAGAGGAGAGTTGGGCTTTACTGTTTTTTTCTGTTTTCTCTGAGACATGTTTGAATCTGTAAACTGTCACTCTGTTTATATCTGAATTAACTAATTTCAAGAAACTGTTGCAATTACCTGGACTGCCTCAGCCCAGGTGATGTAACATTAGCAGACAGAGGGTTTGATGTTGCAGAATCTTTGGAGCTGTACCATGCTGAACTGAAGAGCCCAGCTTTCACCAAAAGGAAGAACTAACTGGGCCCTAGATTGCCCAATCAAATCTCTTAATGCCACCTGCCCTCTCCTACATTAACTGTGGGCTCACCTTGTAGAACAGAGTTGAGTGTGGAAGAAATGGCAAAAATATGGAGCTGAAAAGCTGAGAGAGAAAAAGAAATGATAAATAAATCAATGTGTCAAATTAACTGACATGTTAGCTGGTAGAGTGCCCACTGCATTATATATATATCATCTCTTTTTTATAATAAATAATCAAAAACTTTATTTAAACTAAGATTTTAAAAAATATGTGCAGTGATTGATGTGCTCTCAGACATGTGCTTCAATCCACACACAAATACAAAACAATCTGACCACACGTACAACTGTTTCACAAACTCTATAAAGCATTCACACTCCAATGGATGCATCAGAAAGCAGCTTGGGATTACAATCTTGTCCAAGGATATTTCGCCTGCAGACTGGAGCAGCCAGGGATCAAACCAGAAAACTTTCTGATCAAAAGCTGACTTGTGCTAAATGCTGAACGGCAGCCAACCCATTTTAGCCATTTAATGAATGTGCCATTTAATCTTGGCTGCAGCCAAGATTAAATGGCACATTCATTAATTACAGAGTTACGGATTGTTACATGGAACTCAAAAGAAATAATGAACCCATCTCGTGTCCTGTGTCTTCTATAGCTGTCTGTACTTTTACTTCCAAAGTTCATCAGCAAACATGTTTGCAGGCCTCTAATTATCAGGCTGTACTCAAGCGCTTGAATTCAACCTAAAAGCTGTGCTGTCATACAGAACCAAGTACCCTCCGCGGAAACTATAGCTAATGTCACAACTGGATCTGATGAGACAGCTATGATTTCTGGACTCGAAGTAAATAATCCTGAATCAATTTATACAACATCAGTTTGTTTGTTTTGCTTTCATAACAAATAGTTTGAGCCATATACAAATACAGAAGTGACAAAAGGAAACATATTTACAATCCAAAGTCAGACTAACAGTTTTCAGTAGCACAGTCTTTTATTTACAGTCTGCTTCTCCTGGTGGTAAACCTCTATCACATGTTTGGATTAAAAATTAGGCCTATATAGCTGCTGGTTCCAGCTTAAGCAATATGTTAAAAATACTAAATTCTTCATTGATTTGAGCTGTGGGGTTTGCTATACACTGGCAGAAAATTGTAGAGTAAATGGTAAAAACGAACAAACCAAATAACAAGATCCTTGAATTCCATCTTTTTTATTAACAGAAACTCCAACAAATTTGTGGCCAATTGATGATGTTTGGGACATGAAAAGTCCAGTCCAGCAGGTGGCGGTAATGCGCCTTAAAGCTTTAACCGCCAAAAAATACAAGAGCAGAAGAAGAAGAAGCCGAGTTCCCGCTTTATGGCGTTTTTCTCTCCGATTATTGTCAAGACTGATTTAACACTTAAAGGTAAGCACCGAGCTAATATTAATCCGAGTCTAGTTAATCTTGAGTTTAGCTCCTGAATGAGGCTTTCTGTTGCTCTCCTCGGTGTCTCTTCTCAAGTTTTTGTGAACAAGTTGGAAAAAAAAATCTGACTAAATTGACTCAAGCTGCTTTAAACTAATTCACAGAAAGATATCAGCAAAAGGTTGTGAAACACAGAGAAGAAAAGAATTTATTAGAAGAAAGCTTTTAAATGAGCTCATTGTAATCAGAGTTTCTGTTATTTTATTAGTCTGTTATTAAGGCTACTTAGCATCTCTGTGGCACCTGCACAGCTTATGAATGCAGCTTGCTAACTAAGCTAGCTAGCGCCACCCTTCTTCCATATAAGGTCACTTCCGGCTCCAAAAGACCCAACATGTTGGCGGTAAAAGTGCTATAATGAAATACATTTATGAGAAATGTAAAAATAAATGTGTTCCAGGCTAAAACACAGCTGCCTTTATCAGCGCAAAGTTGTGATGAGGCTTACTCAGATGATGGCTCAGATTTCTACACCCACTCGGATATACAGATGAAATCAAGACAAGTACATCAATACAAAAATTCACAGGATTGTTCAAAAATAATAAATTGCATGAATATAGGAAATCTTCCTCTCAGTGACTGAGTTGTCTCATTGTGTCCTCATTTTTTATAAATCAAGGCCTGAGTAACCCAACCTTAAGTCTTCATTAAGGTTTTTGTCACATAGATAGAAAATAAACTCAGAGATTAAGCGGCTGTTATAAACAGAGTGATTAGTTTATGTAAAAAATTTAGTTTGTTGTTGTTCTGGTTTACGTGCTGAAAATGGTTTTATTTGTGTATGTTCAATGTGTTAGACTTGTACATAGTTAAATATATGATCAAATAATGTTGAATCCTGGATATGGATTTGTAAGCAATGAAATTTGAAATAAGGGGGTAGGAACAAGAAAACTTCATCCTACTCCTTTTCGAGCACACACATTCTGTAGACATAGATATTTGCATGAAAACTTGATGATTTTTAAGTTTTGTTATTTTTATTTTTTTCTGTTGTTATTTCAATTATATTTGCATGTTTGAAATAAATTTTATCTATCTATCTATCTATCTATCTATCTATCTATCTATCATTTCTCACGGCACACGTATATTGTCGGGTTTTTTCTTGGCCAGGGCATATTTTAAAGAGGAATTGCTCTCCTGGTACTGGTGTGCCATACTGCTGAATTTGGTATCGGTGCTCAAACCTTTTGTGTTTGTTTCAAACAAGTTGTCCACCCAGGGAAGCTAAAATGTGTTCTGTGTGTTCTCAGATGAACATATGAGACACTTTGACTCTTCAGTGCAGTGTGGAGCTTAACAAAGTTCTGTTTTGTGTCCCAGCTGATCAGGAGGAGGAGAAGAGTCTGACGGAGCAGCAGAGGAAATTTCAGCTACTTGGACTCAGTTCAGCCACTGCAGAGAAAACAATGAGCTCAAAACAGAAGGTGACAGATACTAGTGTTAAGAAATACTCCATTAAAAGCTGAAGTACTGATATGTATATTTTATGCTAAACTAAATGAACCTTGTGCAATAATAATGTAATGTAGAAATAATGTATACAATGTATACAATGCCTACATCTTAGACGGTGACGTTGCCTCTAAACATCAAAATGAGCAGGAAGATGTTAAAGTGGGATTCAGCAGGATTCAACCCTAAAATCAGCTGTAGTGGCTCAGTGTGGGGAAAAGGGTCACAGCTCACAATCATTTCTATTGAGAGCTCCAGTAGATTTTTTTTAATGTGCAGGCTGTGATCAGCTGACCTGCTGCTCTCTGTGAATTCATCCAGATGTCAGCAGATGTTTCACGAGTTGTCCTGGCTGATTTCCTTTCTCTACACTGACAGTACACTGTCTTTATATTATACACTATACTGTTGGTATGTGGGTGGAGCTCAGTGAATGAATGTCAGCATCATGAGCTTAAGTTTAAGTTAATCTCTGCTACACTTGATGTAATCTAACTCTGACATGAGCACCACAGTCACTGTGCACCAGTCACACACTGTTCTTTACTTAAATCCATCACATTACAGTAAACTTGCCTGCTTATCCTGCACTAACCTGCAGAGGATTTTACTGCAGTCTTTACATCACATTGTGAGACAAACTGCACACAAACAGTTTGTGTGTTTACTGATGTTTGTTGGGCTGATAGAATCGCTGCATTTGAAATTACCTGCCACATAAAAAATATTACTCCATTTATTCTCGCTCGTCTTCTGTATTGCTAACTAGATGTTGAAATACCGCGACCGCAACTTATCAGCACCTGCAGTCGTTCAGGTTCTGGTGGTGTTTGGTGCCACACTCCACCTTCAGGTTTAAAACTAGTGTTAATGGAGGGAGTTTGAAGCTTCAGTTTGTTTAATGACTGCATTTCACTCACTGCCTCTGTATCTCTGTCACTGCAGGACCAACGTGGACCGAGAAGTCAGCGCTCTCAGGAGGCCGACAAACCTCACAGAAGCAAGAGAGAGAAAAAAAACACCTGTGACGAGTGTGGGAAGGATTTTACCTGGAAGTCTAAACTAAAACAACATCAGCTCATCCACACTGGAGAGAGACCGTTCAGCTGTGACTTGTGTGGAAGGTCGTTTTCCTGGAAGAATGCCCTAAAAACACACCAAGTCGTCCACAGTGGAGTTAAAGCTTACAGCTGTGATCAGTGTGGCAGAGCTTTTACTCGAAGTAGCCACTTGCAGAGACATCTAGTTACCCACTCTGGAGTTAAGGCATACAGCTGTGACATCTGTGGAAAAACTTTCAGCCAGCTATGGAGCCGAAATATACACCTACGCATTCACTCTGGAGAAGATGTGTACTGGTGTGATCAGTGTGGTAAATACTTTACAACAGACGCACAGTTACAACACCACATGTTTACCCACACTGAGGAGAGACCTTATCAATGTGACCTGTGTGAGAAGACTTTTAAAACTCCACAGTACCTGAGACAACACCAACAGATCCACACCAGAAAGAGACTCTACAAGTGCAGTTACTGTGAGGTTTGTATTTTTATTTTATTCTTGTAAGTTCAGTCTGACTGTTTGGAACAAGTCTGCTCATTAAATTGTGTTAGCATGTTAGCACTTCTACTGCACCGAAGAGTAGCTCTGAGCCATTATTCAGGTTTTCATTTCATTTAAGTGTAAGTCAGATGTTACTGTAATATTAAATAAGTATTGCTGTAGTATTATGGTGGTAGTATTGTAGTTATTGTAGCCCAGTAAACTGAGTGTGTTAATTGAAACAGTAAAATGTAACTGGACGTCTGCAGAGATGCTCTTTATTTCAGGCGACTTTCAGGATAAAAGTGTTGAAGGACTGACTTACACGGTCTTTGTGTCTTTGTTTAGAAGCAGAGCGACACAGATGGATCCACTTCTCAACCCTGTCATCGCTGTGGTGGTGGGAAAGACTTTCGTTGTGACATCTGTGGAAAAACTTTCAGTCAGCAAGCCAGCCTAAAAATACATCAACGTAAACACACTGGAGACAAACTGAAATACTGCAAAGAATGTGGGAGAAGCTTCCCCACATCAGCTGAGTTAAAACAACATGAACTCTTTCACAGTGGGGTCAAGAAGCACCTCTGTGATCAGTGTGGGTCATCCTTCACCACTGCAGGTCACCTTAAAACACACAAACGAGTCCACACAGGAGCGAAACCATACAAGTGCAGACACTGTGACAAAAGCTTCTCACAGTCAGGTAATCGTAACAAGCATGAACGTACACACATGGAAGGAAACTACAGCTGTGAGCAGTGTGACAAGAGCTTCAGTAATCTCAGTTCATACTCTGCACACAAACGATCCCACGTTACTAATAAACTGTTTCACTGTTACCACTGTGCCAAAACATTCACTTCATCATCTGCTCTGTGCAAACATCAGCGCGATCACGCAGGGCTGAAACCGTTCCCATCACAGGATCAGAGTGAATCTGAAGAGAGAGAAACATCCTCTGGTTTCAGAGTCCAACTTAAAACCCTGGAGATCAGGCTCCACAGAGTTCAGGTCGGCTCTCCTTAAGTTTAAGTTAAAGTTCAAATGAGGCTGTGAATCAAACTTCCTGTAGTTCCATTTTAATCTTTATAAATTGTTCTTCTGTTTGTGTTCAGTCGTTACCTTTTTTTTCAGTGGTTGGATTAAAAATCAGTTTTCTGTTGTTCAAGTTTTTATTGAATGTATTTTGTTAAATAAAGTTAAAAAAATGTTAAATAAAGAATTGTTTGAACGACAAAGATTTTGAGCCATGATGTCATTTCCTGTATTTCAGAGTAAAGACTGAAGTGACAAATGGAAACATGTTTACAGTCATGGAATAAACACTGATGGGTCATCTGTAGGAAGTTCTATTGCTGACCTGACAGACTCGACCTTGTTTACAAAGAAAGAAAGGAACTGATGACATGTGTCAGCAGAGGCTTTCAGGGTTGTTTAGAGTAGAGCTGATAGTCTTAAAGAGAACATGGCGATTATGACAATTTAACACAATGATCTGAGAAAAATATCTGTTTCTTTCATTTTTACTGTATTCTGATCAAATTTCCAACATTCTTTTAACATTTCAAAAGAATTTGTCTTTCTTCCACTTTCACACTTGGCCCTAAAAACACCAACATCCGTGCATCACCCTTGTGTCAGTCTAATGAACCTAACATGTGAGTGATACATAACACACATTCACACTGGCTGCATATATCAGTCCGGGGGGGCAGAGCAGAACTCTGTATGAATCAGACGCGCTCACATATTCAGGCTTTCCAGAGGCGTTTACCATCAGAAGAAGCAGAACAATGAATCATCAGCACCCCGCAGAAGAACACAGCAAGCAACAACTCTAACAATAAAGACGTGCTGGAGCCAAAAGATGCAGATAGCGAGTTTTAAACGATAACGCACAGGATCAAAGGGGGAGAGGGTAAAAACCCACTGCCTCCTGAGATAAAGATCAGCAAGTCAAGCTGGCAGCAGACGACACAAAACGCTCTCTGGAGGAGGCGGCGACTGTGGAGCAGGCCGACGGAGAGGCGGATCGGCAGACAGGAAGCTCCCGGGGTCCCACAACAAGATGTTGCGCGTCAGACTGGAGCAGGATATCCCCATGTTGGTGACACTGCCCATCGAGGTACAGCCCAACTTGGCAAACCAACCCTTCCCTTTCTTGGACACCACACTGGCTGATCTGGGCATCCAAGACTGAGTCTCACTCCGTGTGGGGACGTTTTTTTGTTTTTGTTTGTTTTTTAAGAAGCAATCATGTGTATATATTCAGCTCAGAGCTGAAGGAGAGGGTGGTTTGGGTTGACAACAAGAAGACCCATCCTAGAGGTACGGCGGTGGGATCCAACTGCAGGGATGTGGTCAGATGGCAGTCTGTGGAAATCAGGTGACAGTGAGAGCAACTTGATTTTCCTATTTTGTCCTTCAGATACGAGTGAAAGCCCAGATGCCAGGAGACAAGCAGCTCCAGGAGGTCCTGTACAGCACCGAGGTCCACACTGACCGCTCCTTCTGCTGCACTGGAATGGATATCCTGCCCTGGAAACAGACGTGTGCAGGTCTAGAAGCAGTTTAAATCCCATACTTTTTTGATCTGTGAGGCTCTTAATGTCACGTCTGCAGCCATGAAAGTCAGCTCAGGGTTTCTTGATTCTGATTTTTCTTTGCTGTGTCACATTTAGCTCATATCTGCATTGCCATGCCCTGAAAACAAGCTGCCGGGCTTTAGTCAGGCTCAGGGACAACGGGAGATCTGAGGAGCAACACAATGAGAACAACTAAAACTGAACAAACTTAACATCTGATTACCTTTTTTATTTGTAAGAAAAAGTTTAACATGAACGCGCCAACTGTCCACAGCAAAGCTTATTATGACAAGACTGCTTTTATTCAGTGATGTCAAAGTGTCATCACTTCATACCTCTGAACTGACATTAGATGTATTGCATACCTTGTTAGAATTACACTGTTGAAGCATTTGTAAAAAGCTTCTGTCCTTGTTAATTTATGTTTTAGGATAAGTTTTTGGGCTGTGTAAGGTCACAGGTTGCATTTCTGAGCAGAGTAGTAAAGGTAAAGTAAGTGTTTTCAAAACTAGCCACTCAGCATGTGTACAAACAGTGAGAAATCTCTGAAGAAAACCGTTTGAAGGAGCAAGAGCACACGTGTTTCTCCACAGGTTAAAGCCCGCTTTAATAATCAATATGAATCAAAGACTTCTGTCAACACAAAATAAATGTAAGGAAACACTTTCCTGTGCAACATCCAGTTTCTATAACTGACGACAAGCTTGGACCACAGTGATCTAAACTCATCCTCTACATTGGAAATGTAAACAAATGTAAATGTGGTTTTTACTGTACCAGAGCAGGGCTGTGTGTGTAGAGCACAGCCAGGCAGCTGAACACTGTATTGTTCTCTTTTTGGTCCTCTTCGAGCGGGAGACGAGCCACCAAAGCTGGCAACACCGGTCAGTGAACACATTCAGTTTTCAGGCCCCTCTTCTGTGGAACCAGCTTCCAGTTTGGATTCAGAAGACAAGATTTCAAGATTAGGCTTAAAACTTTCCTCTTTGGTAAAGTATATATTTAGGGCTGGACCAGGTGACCCTGAATCCTCCCTTAGTTATGCTGCAATAGATGTAGCCTGCCGGGGATTCCCATGATGCATTGAGTTTTTCCTTTCCAGTCTCCTTTCTCACTCAGTATGAGTTAATAGACCTCTCTGCATTGAATCATATCTGTTATTAACCTCTGTCTCTCTTCCACAGCAGGTCTTTTATCCTGTCTTCCTTCTCTCACCCCAACCGGTCACAGAAGATGGCCCCGCCCCTCCCTGAGCCTGGTTCTGCTGGAGGTTTCTTCCTGTTAAAAGGGAGTTTTTCCTTCCCACTGTCACCAAAGTGCTTGCTCATAGGGGGTCATATGATTGTTGGGTTTTTCTCTGTATCTATGAAGCGCCTTGAGGTGACTTTTGTTGTGATTTGGCGCTATATAAATAAAATTGAATTGAATTGAATTGAATTATCTGAGGAAGAAGCAGAGTTGGTTTGTTTCCAGCTGAAATCATCCAGGCTCAGGAATTTGAATCGATCCACATCATTTCTGCTTGAACTAGAGAACATGAGTGTCGACTTACATTTGGTCTGTGAGACACATGTCATAGTGACAGTATTTGGGTTAATATGGCATTACTCACCCTGGTCGCATTTCTTCAATATCAGGCACCAAGTTCAGGAACTCGTTCTTTGCAGCCCGCGCAAGGTAGGAGGTCTCCAGAGTGGGAACCATCGGGAAGTTTTCACAGTCTGAGCAGGAGGGACTGGAGGCACGTGAGCTGTTCTCAGGGGTCCTTTAACACAAATCACACCAAGTTAGAATCAAATAGATAACCTGTCAATAACCGTTTGCAGATCGAGGTCAATGTTCCTAAAAATATGTTTACTTCTGGCCCATGGAGCCACAGCGCGAGTCCGACAGAGAGGGGCAGGTAGAGGAAGGGGTGAGGGTGGCACTGCTGAAGCTCGTCACGGATGGATCACGTCCGATCGGTGAGATGAGAGAAAGCTGAAGTGAAACAACAGCAGGATGAGGTAGACGTCAATATAGGAACTCCCTGATGTGACACAGAAAGGCTATTTTTTTATTTCTTTGTATTATTTCTCACCTTGCAGTCACTGATGCTGTTCACCAGCTGCTTGTATTCAGTATTGAAGGTGTGTGTCAGAAGGCGCAGGCACTACAACACAACAGGAACAAGACCGATCAGCTCCGAGCAGAGAAGGAAGAAGGCAGCAACAAGAACGCCCACTAAGCCCACGTTTTTCTCACCTTGGTGGCCAGCTCCTTCTCACGCTTTCAAAGGTGGTGCTGGAGATCTGCGAGGAGACGGAGGTGGATGTGGACAGAGTGCCGGAGCTCACGCTGGGGGACAGAGACTCACTCAGGGACTTGGTGGTGGGAGCTGTTCCCACGGGAGCCGCCTCTCCCAGAAGGTGACGGGTCTTTTCCACCTGGACGAAAGATGGGGGCGAATGTGAGGTGGGGAGAAGAGGGGACGTTAGTCATGTAAAGTCTGTACTCTAAGAAAAAACTTTTTAGAATAGCACTTTGGTCTTTGAGTTGAAAAGTAATTTTTCCCTCTACGATATTAAACAGATTTATTTCTTTATGAATCTTTTAAGGCCCCACCTCCTGCAGCTGCTCCATCTTCTCCAGCTCCCACTGGTGCTCTAGGATGAGGCTATCTCCTCTGGGCCTCCAGCCGGCCAGGTTCTCCTCTCCACGCACATAAGCCACTGATGTGTCCAGGACCTTCCTCCTCCTCCTCTGCATCCCTGCTCAGGACATGAGCCCTCATTAGGATGAAGCTCTCCACAGAATTATGATAAAACAGCTGCCGTTCTTTAAACATGTTTCATGGCCGCTCACCTGGGCTTCCAGTGTCAGACATCTTACACAAGCTCAGCTCGTAGATCCCAGTCACTCGGTTGCTATATTGAAGCAGAAGTTTTGAACAAGGAAACTTTGTAACAGGGCAGATATCTTTGATTGTGAAACAGAGATGGCCACAGTGCAGCAGCCCAGATTTACCAGTCAGGAGTTTTGGAGTATCCAGTCCCAAAGAGGTTCTTGAGAGAACGGGGTGGGGAAATCTTGGCGTCTCGGGAGTAAAAGACCATGCAGATGTCTTTGGTGATAATGGCAGGCTGGATGCAATGGTCCAGCTGCAGAGAGGAGATAAAGGGTGTGTGTTAGACACGATGACATCAAGAGACTTAAAAACACGTACAAACAGGTACAACACGGCGGAGCAGCGGCTGACCTCCAGATACGCAGATAAGGTCATGTAGATCTT